>NC_135488.1:119560513-119904950 GCF_052094955.1 Ictidomys tridecemlineatus | reverse complement strand
CTGACTCATAGATGTGCCTGGCGTGGGGATCCTTCAGTGACTCCTAGTGGGTCTGAGAGGGCCTGGAACCAGAGGACGTGTCCTTGACTTCCAGTCTTATGTTTCCATTATCATGCTAAATTCCAGTTAAAATACAGCTGCTCCCTATTAAAACAAATAACGCTTAGCACGGTCCCCCAGGATCTGTGTGAACCTTTAACGTCTGGTCCGAGACTGAGGCAAACCGTGAGATTCACTCACAGCACTTGCTTTTGAATCTGAAAACATGCTGCAATGTTAAGGCAAGAGATCCCAAGCACAGCATTCAAAAACAACTTGTAGACCATGTGTGCCCAGATACATTATAAAATTATACTCCAGATGTGCCCTGTCCCTGAACTGTAACATGCTGGAGAATCAGCCTCTTGAAGCTGAATCATTTGGTTTACTATGAAACAGAATTCATAAAACCAAAGAAAATTTCCATCTTTGGCTGGAGGCACACGGGACATAGTACTTGAATATGGGTTATGGGGTGCACTTGGACATGGGGTATTGTCCAGGGTCTGTGCAGGAGGGACCAGGAGGGTGATCTGTACTGTGGACAGAGGCATGCTGAGAGATGACAGCTCTCAAAAGAAGTTCCATCTAATTTGACATGGAGATAGCTTGTTCCTTCTACTTCAGAAAATCTGAAAACGCTTAGTGGTGTTTGCTCTGGGTAGGCTGCTCCTCTATCTCTTTGGACAGAGGGGAGGCAGAAGGACCCTGTCACACAGAGCACAGTGGTGGGGCTCATTGAAGTTCACTTGAATGAGGTGTCCATGTGAAAGACCTGCCTGCAGGCATCATCAACCTGCCCTCACAGAATGGGGCTGGGGCTGGTGAATTTCTTGTCTTATTGACAAGGGAGCCAAGGTCCTAGGTGTTGGTAGACTTTGCCTTGTGTTGATCCTTCTCTGCCTTCTCAGACCTGCAAAGCCTGGTGGTCCATTAAGGTCTTTAGTCTTGTTTTAATTGTGTCCCCAGTTCAGTTACACTCTGCCGGGAGGGGTGTCTATGCCTAGCGTACCTCTGCTGGCTTTATAAAGATAAAGGAGGCACATGGAGGGACTACTGATTTCTGCCTTATCTATGTTTGCATCATTTCACAGGAAACAAAGGTGAGCTCTATGTGGGATGGCATCCCTGCTTCCCCTGTATGCAAAGACAGGGCCTCAGACTTTGCATAGTTAGGAGCCGCTGCACTCCTCTGTCATAGAGCCCCTCAGTGTGGATGTTTCTGCATGCACCAAGTCCTGTGCTGGACCTCAGAGGACTCAGGGTCTGTGTCTGGCCACACTTACTTGAGGTTTGTGCTTGTATTCGTTGGAGCTTCAGAGCATACATCTGATCACTGTTAGCTCAGGAAGAACTCAAAATGTTTTAATTTAGCCACTTTATCCCCTATCCTCAGGCTAAAATTTCTACAAAACTACATGGAGTGGGATACTGTTACTGCTTCTATATATTTTTTTTTTTGGCAAAATTGAACTGCAGTTAATAAAAGATGAGAATTGATAATTTCTAAGTTTTTAACTGAAACTGTTTAAAGTCTCAGCAAATTAGAGACATTGTGTCAGAGTAGGCTGAATACTGTTGCACTGCTCAGATATCAGTGGCTTAGCAAACTCAAGGTACATTTACTCATGATGTAACTGTAAGATGTGGGGCAGATGGATCATTGCCATGTGCAGGCTTTCTGGAACCTAGGGTCCTTCCGCTTGGGCTTCACATCCTTAAGGGTCATCCACACTCAGGTTTAAACCATATTTAAAAAGACACAACAACTGAGATACCAGAGGAGGTCGCAGACCAGTCTAAGACATCTATCCACACTGCGTGTGGGGGCATGTCACAGCAACTTAGGTGGGGACGTCAAGACATGTCCCAGGAAAGAAAAGATACCAGAGAGTATCTGTTCTCTGGAGCAGCCTACATGGATCTGAGGCTTGTTTCTGAGCCAGACAGGTCTGTTCCCAAAGGGACCATTCATACTCTGGAGCAGCCTGCATGGACCCTGAGACCTGCTTCTGAGCCACACCAGGTCTCCTCCCACCAGAGAGCATCTGTGTTCTGGAGAACCATGCATGGACCCTCAGAACTGCTTCTGAGCCACACAAGGTCTCCTCCCACCAGAGAGCATCTGTGTTCTGGAGCAGCCTGCATGGACCCTCAGACCTGCTTCTGAGCCACACCAGGTCTCCTCCCACCAGAGAGCATCTGTGTTCTGGAGCAGCCTGCATGGACCCTCAGAACTGCTTCTGAGCCACACCAGGTCTCCTCCCACCAGAGAGCATCTGTGTTCTGAGGCAGCCTGCATGGCCCCTCAGAACTGCTTCTGAGCCACACCAGGTCTCCACCCACCAGAGAGCATCTGTGTTCTGGAGAGCCCTGCATGGACACAGAGGCCTGCTCTAAGCCACACCAGGTCTCCTCCCACCAGAGAGCATCTGTGTTCTGGAGCACCCTGCATGGACAGTGAGGCCTGCTCTAAGCCACACCAGGTCTCCTCCCACCAGAGAGCATCTGTGTTCTGAAGAGCCCTGCATGGACCCTGAGACCTGCTTCTGAGCCACACCAGGTCTCCTCCCACCAGAGAGCATCTGTGTTCTGGAGAGCCCTGCATGGACAGTGAGGCCTGCTCTGAGCCACACCAGGTCTTTTCCCACTAGGGAGCATCTGTGCTCTGGGACAGCCTGCTTGTACTCCCAGGCGTACTCCCAGGCCTGCTCCCGAGCCATAACAGGACTTCTCCCTTGTGGAGAGACAAAATCAGCCCCAGCACTGCTCACAGAAAAATCATGTTCTCTGGGCTTGTTTCCTGGGGACATAGCGAAACCATCCAGCTTCGCGAGGTGTCTTCTCCTGAGTGGAATGGGTTACGTCCACCTTCCCTTGGGTCATTGTTACTCTCTGGTCTTTCCCTGTTGTGCTGAGGAGCTGGGCACCACAGGTTTACAGCTGCTCCTCTGCTCTCCCACGGCCATTTCCAACTACACTGTTAGGACTCTCATGTGGAGGATCTAGGAGTCCTGGCACCTCCTTAGCACTCCGAGAAATGAAGAGAGTGATAAAGTGTATTCTCTTCATTTACCTTTCAAAGCTTGACAATGTCCCTTTAAATTCAAATGAAAAAGAAAGAGCAGAATTGAAACTTTCACATTCTTAAATGATAGGTTATCAGTGTAAATTAAAATCTTGACCTTGAATATAATATGTGCAAAAATTCTCATCATTGGACTGCCTCTTTAATGAGTTGCTTTAGCAGAAAGTCCAGGAATTTTTAAAGAAACCTAAGAGTTAAAGCTAATACAATATTTACATCCAGTTAAATCATCATTGAAGAATAACAACCCAACCCGAGCTTCTGATGTTGGGCTAGGCACTGTCTGGGCTTTGCACCATAAGTGAATGTTGGACGTGAATTGGTTACGAATTTGCCTCTTTTGAAAATTGTTAAGTGTTCTTTTCACTACAGTTTTAGATCCCAGCAAAGCCAGGCCGACAGCATAAGAGGTGCCCACAACCTCTTCCTCCCCACAATTAGAACCTGACGTTTGTACAGTCCATGGAGAAGCACAGAGCAATCGCTGCAGACCACAGCTTGTGCAGAAACCCCTTCTCTGCCCAGCGCCCCATCCTGGACCCCACACAGCATTTACTCATCAGGTCTTCATGGGCTCTTCTTGGCTATGGCAGTTTCTTACTTGTTTTGGACAAATTCCCTTCTTTTCATTTGCCACCTAAGTCAGTATTAGCTAAGGATCATCAGAGAATCACACTCTAGTCATCTTTCTGTCACTGTGGCAAAGTACCTGAGAAAACCAGCTTAAAGGAGGTAGGGTTTATTTGGGCTCATGGTTGCTGAAGCTTTATTCTGGGGTCCTCTGGCTCCATTGTTCCTGAACCTGTATTGAGGCAGCACATCATGGTGAAGAGGCAAGGCTGTGCACCCCACAGTGATCAGGAAACAAACAAATAAAATAGAATGACTGCAGAATCAATACCCTCTTACAGACCAGCCCCCCACTTCCTCCCACAAGGCCCCACCTCATCCAGTTTCCACCATTTACAAAGGCACCACCAATGGGGACCAGCCCTTCAACACCTGGGCCTTTGAGTGATATGCAAGATCCAAACCAAAACATTGCGTGTCAGGTCCCCAAAGGCTCATGCTTTATCATAGTGTGATGCTTTCAATCTATCTCCAGAAGTTCCCAGCATCTTACAGTGCCAGCATTGCATAAAAGTCCAAGTCCAAAGTCTTCTCTGAGATTGAAGGCAAGCCTTTAGCTGACAGTTCCCACCCCCAACTAACTCTTGCATTCTGTGTACCTGAGTAGCCGGCACCATGGGATCAATGTGAAGACCTGCTACCAGTGAGAGCAGTACCCCAGGCCCACTTGAACCATGGCTGCTGAGGTCTCTGCATACGTGGACAGCTGAACGGGATGAAGCAAGACCAGGGGAACCAACTTCCCAGGTAGACTATAAGAGAAGAGCACTGCAGTGTTCTCTTTTCAAAGCAAATTCTTTCAAATTAATTCACAATGATATATCCTTGAGTGTTCAAAGGATGGAATCTGGCCAATTCCTGAGAAACCTTCAAGGCATCTTTGCTAGCATCTCAGTGCAATGTACTTGGCTACTTTTTAATGGTGATAATCTCTTCAGTAACCCCATCTTCTCTGGCCACAATTCCATGCATTCCTTTCCTGAAAAGTGCGAATTTTTCAAAATTTCTATTCTGCCCCCAGTTCTCACTATAAATTTGACTAAAATCATCCAGCAATAATCCATACCTTAGTCTGAATGCTGTACAGTCTGGAGACTTCCCCTGGCAAATTAGTCTATCATCTTTAAGCTTAGCCTCACACAAAGTCTCGGGGCATGGACAAACATGCACAATTTTTTTGCCAGAATGTAACATGGATGGCCTCTACTCTGATTTCTAATAGCGTCCTCATTCCCAACTGAAATTTTATGAACACTGTTTTTACTTTCCATAGATTTATCAGTGCTCTGGTTTTCTGAGTTCACACTAGAATCACCTATTCAAATCCAACAACAGCATTCCAGGGCTTTTTCTAGCATGCATCTTTAAACCTTTCCAAACTCATGCAAAGTAATTCCAAAGGCTTCTGAACCACATGGTCAGGTGCAGTCATAGCAATAACTTGACTCTTTTGTGAGTGTGTGTGTGTGGGGGGGTCAGCTTTCCACTGTGTTGACAAAATACTTGAGAAAATCAGCTTAAGTGAGAAATGGTTTATTTTGGCTCACAGTTTCAGAGTTATGATTGAAACATGGCTGTGTTGTTTCTAAGCCTGTGGGGAGGCAGCACATCATGGTGGGGAGGGTATAGCAGAGAAAAGTTGCTCATCTCATGGCAGCCATAAAACAAAAAGAGAGAGAAGGGCCCAGGAACCCAGGGTCCCACTGAGGGCACACCCAGAACCTACCTCATGTCCCACCACCTCCTGCAGTTTCCCCATCTCCCAGTAGCACCCCCAGCTGGAGTCCAAGCCTTGAACATAGGAATCTTGGGGGGACATTTCAGACCCAAGCTCTAATACATGCACTCCAGAACTTGGAAAAGTAGGTCTGTTCTTTGGTCAAGAACAAATCTAACATTACTCACAATACTTAATCAACTCCTCTGGCCAAGATTAAAGAATCAGGGCAAAGCCACATACTCCCATTATGAGGCTGTAAATCAACATTCTCGTTGAATAACTATTCTCTTTTAAATGCTGTAAATTCTGCACAGAAACTTACTGTGCTCTCATAAATTACTTGGAAGGTACACTGGTAGAAATAGCACCCTATGTCCACAACAGTATCTGCAAAGTACTAGCAAGTCCTCTGCAGGCCCTGGATTGAGAAGGCTGGTATTCTCAGCCATTGATGAAATGCTAGTATTTCTGGAAGATCTACTCTCCTCACAGAATAATTCTCTAAACTCCAGATGCTTCATGTGTACTGTGTGGGGAAGGAGGACTAGCTAGCTGCCTCTGGGTTTGGCTCAATGTTTAAGGACAGCAAGACTTTGTGGACACTCTGCAGGTCTGTGCTCACCTGCCAGGCGCCTGCTGTGATACAACTGCCCAAGGCAGGATTTAGCTCTTCCTGCCCCTTGAGAGGAAGCAGCCAAGGAGGGGAGGGTTTGGGGAAGTTGTTAAGTCATGGGGAGCACCTCTGACTTCCTTCTCATTCCTCTCCCTAAATAGACCAGCAGCACATCTTGCCCACTGAATTTCCAAACACGACTGAACTCCACCTCTGCACCCAGTTTATACTGCCCTTCAGAGGTCTTCCCAACTTCTTCTAATGGCCCACATCCTACCTCAAACAGATGTGTAGCTGCTGGCTTTTCTCTGATGCCACTTGTGAGCTCACTAAAGGCCAGGTGCCTTCATAACTTCCATGACTGGAGACTAATGATCACTATAGTCAACATAGTAAAATCCAGACTTTAGCAAGTGATTCCTCTAACACAGGCTCACTGTCCATGATTTTCATCTATACCACCCAGGACTGCCTTCCACACCACTCAGGACCTCCATTCCTACCGTCCACAGCCTCCATCTATAGCTCCCAGGACACACCAGGCAGAACCAACATCTTCACTGTCCACAGCCTCCATCTATAGCTCCCAGGACATACCAGGCAGAACCAACATCTTCACTGTCCACAGCCTCCATCTACAGCTCCCAGGACACACCAGGCAGAACCGACATCTTCACTGTCCACAGCCTCCATCTACAGCTCCCAGGACACACCAGGCAGAACCGACATCTTCACTGTCCACAGCCTCCATCTATAGCTCCCAGGACATACCAGGCAGAATCGACATCTTCACTGTCCACAGCCTCCATCTATAGCTCCCAGGACACACCAGGCAGAACCGACATCTTCACTGTCCACAGCCTCCATCTATAGCTCCCAGGACATACCAGGCAGAACCGACATCTTCACTGTCCACAGCCTCCATCTATAGCTCCCAGGACACACCAGGCAGAACCGACATCTTCACCGTCCACAGCCTCCATCTATAGCTCCCAGGACATACCAGGCAGAACCGACATCTTCACCGTCCACAGCCTCCATCTATAGCTCCCAGGACATACCAGGCAGAACCGACATCTTCACTGTCCACAGCCTCCATCTATAGCTCCCAGGACACACCAGGCAGAACCGACATCTTCACTGTCCACAGCCTCCATCTATAGCTCCCAGGACATACCAGGCAGAACCAACATCTTCACTGTCCACAGCCTCCATCTACAGCTCCCAGGACACACCAGGCAGAACCGACATCTTCACTGTCCACAGCCTCCATCTATAGCTCCCAGGACACACCAGGCAGAACCGACATCTTCACTGTCCACAGCCTCCATCTACAGCTCCCAGGACATACCAGGCAGAACCGACATCTTCACTGTCCACAGCCTCCATCTATAGCTCCCAGGACACACCAGGCAGAACCAACATCTTCACTGTCCACAGCCTCCATCTATAGCTCCCAGGACCTACCAGGCAGAACCGACATCTTCACTGTCCACAGCCTCCATCTATAGCTCCCAGGACACACCAGGCAGAACCGACATCTTCACTGTCCACAGCCTCCATCTACAGCTCCCAGGACACACCAGGCAGAACCGACATCTTCACTGTCCACAGCCTCCATCTATAGCTCCCAGGACATACCAGGCAGAACCGACATCTTCACTGTCCACATCCTCCATCTACAGCTCCCAGGACACACCAGGCAGAACCGACATCTTCACTGTCCACAGCCTCCATCTATAGCTCCCAGGACACACCAGGCAGAACCAACATCTTCACTGTCCACAGCCTCCATCTACAGCTCCCAGGACATACCAGGCAGAACCAACATCTTCACTGTCCACAGCCTCCATCTATAGCTCCCAGGACACACCAGGCAGAACCGACATCTTCACTGTCCACAGCCTCCATCTATAGCTCCCAGGACATACCAGGCAGAACCGACATCTTCACTGTCCACAGCCTCCATCTACAGCTCCCAGGACACACCAGGCAGAACCGACATCTTCACTGTCCACAGCCTCCATCTACAGCTCCCAGGACATACCAGGCAGAACCAACATCTTCACTGTCCACAGCCTCCATCTACAGCTCCCAGGACACACCAGGCAGAACCGACATCTTCACTGTCCACAGCCTCCATCTACAGCTCCCAGGACACACCAGGCAGAACCGACATCTTCACTGTCCACAGCCTCCATCTACAGCTCCCAGGACACACCAGGCAGAACCGACATCTTCACTGTCCACAGCCTCCATCTACAGCTCCCAGGACACACCAGGCAGAACCGACATCTTCACTGTCCACAGCCTCCATCTATAGCTCCCAGGACATACCAGGCAGAACCGACATCTTCACTGTCCACAGCCACCGTCTTCCCCACCTAGGACCTCCAGGGCCTCTGTCCACGTCCAGGTCTGTGTTTATCTCTGGCTCCCTCTCACCCCAGCTCCTGTTACCTCCCACCCCTACGGCCCAGTTGAGTGGTCATGCCCATGCTGTCCTCAATGCCTGCCTGTCTTCAGCACCCACTGTCCATATGCCTGGCAAGTCACCTCAGCTCAGAATCTGAGCATCTTTATCTGTCAATGAAGAAAAATTTAACGCCAGATGCACAAAATACAACAGTTACCTTCTTGTGGAGTTGCTGAGATGAGCTGAAGGCAAGGTCAGTGTACCCAGAGAATCACAGGAAAACACAGGGAATGGTGTAAGGTGTGTCCCTATTCTTTTCTGCCCACCAGGCCTGTGCTAGAGGGAAGTATGAACTGAGACAACCCCACTCGGCTGGCCTCTGGAGGGGCCCGTAGCCCAAGCTTTCTCCCTGACCTCTCTTCGTCTCACCACTCACAGAGGTGGTCAGTGCTCATGTGTGAAACGAGGCTCCGTGAACAAAAGGTGCGGGGTGTGGATCTGGTGCACTGTGGGGCCTGACGTCCAAGCCCTGGGGTTGAGTGGGCAGTCGTGCAGATGTGCTCCTGCTTTCCTTCACGACGCTGCTTCCCGTGGCCATGGCGACGCGTAGATCCCATGTCGTGGGGTTGCAGTGCAGGCACAGGGCCAGTCAGGCTGGCTGTGACCCACTCCACCACCTGAGCGACCTCGGTTCCGAGCCTGCTGTCCCTCACCACCAAGAGTCGACTAGCTCGCTCCATCTCAGTGCAGAGCTGAAAATAAAATAATTCCCATTCACAGCACACTGTAGGACTCAGTGCCAGCCACTGTCACGTGCTCTGGGACACGTGGGCTCCTCTGAGGCCAGACCGCAGTGTGTCCCAGCATGAACATGTCCAGCGATGATGAGTGGCTGCTGCAGATCCCACGTCCTGGGAGGTGACGAGGACGAAGAGAGGAGCGTGCTCGTCTTCACCTGGCCACCTGATTTAAAGACCAGCCCATGTTCCCATGGGAACCTCCCGCAACACCACAGGATGCTGGCCTGAGCTGCACCTGGGCCTGCCAGTCTAGGCCCTGGAGAGACAGAGGCACCTGGACCCAGGGGCGGGGTGGACCTCCCTCCTGTGTCAGAGGCATGCCCTCTGCAGAGCAGAGTCAACCATGTCGGTTGAGTGGGCCTGTCCTGAGAAACAGCAGGACAGTGAATTATGGTGTCTGTAAGAACCACCTATCCACCAATTAGATGCCATTAAGGGGTATTGTTAGAGAAAACTTTAACCACGTCACACGCAGGACTTCATGATCCTTGGAGGCTGTAAAAACTGAAGCTTGTCATTTCTTCTTAATGTAACAGCATCAGCCTGTTGACACGGATGCTCAGATCACCAGGACCATAAGACAAAGAGCGGTTTTCCAATGGCCAAGAGGCCTGGATCCCACTTCTTGTCAATGGCTCAAGGATTTCTTTGTGGTCACTAATCCAAATGTCCACTCCTCACTAGCTGAAGACAACTGACTGCCAGAACCAGTGAAGGCCTCCATATCAGCAGGGCACAGCACCACCCAGGCCCTCGAGGGGCTACCCCAGAAGGCATGGACACAAACGACCTCTTGGGGTAAGGCAGTAGGCCCAGCACTCCACCTGTGCTGCTGGAGCCGCAGGGCCAGCGACCGCACCAGGAAAGCAGTCGGGTGGACCACAGGTCTGCTGGCTGCCTCTTCTGCTGTCTGGGGTGAAGTGGGACACAGAGGGAGCCTGCTTCTCCCTCACAGGTGAGGATCCTCACTGTGGCCCAGGAGCCCCCATGTTCACGCCACCATGGCCACACGGAGAGGCCCACCCAGGGCCGTGGTCACAGCAAGGACCTCCTGTGAGCGGGGAACGTGGCTGCTTCAGCCAGGCTGCTCACTATGGAGACAGCAAGAGGAGAGTCTCAGCTGAGCCAAGGTCACCTGCCCTGGGAAACTGGGCTGGCACAGCCAGGAAAGAGGAACTGTGTCCCCAGATTCCCCCCAAGACTGCCCTTTCAGCGCGTTCTGACCATGGCTAGCCACCGCAGAGTGCTCACCATGGGCATGTGGCGTAGGCCGGTCCTGGCTGCAGTCTGTCGGCAGGAGTCTGCGTCCCACCTGCTGCCCTCTTCCTGGCCCCGACCAAAGCAGCCGTTTCTCCTTTTATTCCTGTCCCTCCACTCAGGTCAGTTAGGGACAGGAGGCACAGGGCTCTGGCTGTGCTTGGGTCGTCACCCTCCTGCTCCTCGTGGCTCTGACACAGTCCCCTGTCAAGGCGTAATCTCCACTGACCCCGTTCAGAAGGGAGAAGTGGGGCCTCGAAAGAGCAGGCCTTGTCCTCCGCGGGCGGAACTGAGGCCCTTGCCAGAAGCCCTCCTGCCCCTTCTGCCACTCGAGGACGGGCTTTCGTCCCCTCTGCAGGAGCAGCAGCAGGTGTCACCAGGAAGCTGAAAGCAGCCTCCCCAGGCAGCAGCGGGTGCTCCGAGTCGCTCCCCTCCTTACAGCGCAGAACTGACACCCTGGGTGCTGTGCTGTTGCTCAGAGCCTGAACCCGCTCAGCTCGCGGCTGTTCTTAGGCTTGAAAACAAGTGGAGCCGACTCAGGTGGCACTCGGCCTCCCACCTCGGACACCTGCGGGGCTCTCCAGCAGCCGCCCAGGCCCTGTCTAAACACTCCCCAGACAAGTGACTCACTAGGGGGTCCAGGCTCAGCATCTCCACTAGAGTTTCGGGTCTGTAACATGATACATGATCCTGAAATTCCCACTCACTCTCTCCAAAGAGAATGAGTGAAACCCTCCCACGGAGCTTTCACCTGTGAGGCCAGAGTCAGGCCGCCCTGGCCTGGGCTTCCAGGTCTCTCCTTCTCTGCAGTAGGCCCCCCTCGCTGCCCTTCAGCAAGGACAGCTCCAGGCCTGCTCTGGTCATCACAGGGAGGCCAGAGTGCACTCCTGTAAAGGCGGGCTCCTCAGAGCAGCACCTGCACTGGGCTTCCCATTCACCAAACCCTGGCCAGGCTGGCGCCTGCTGTCACTGAGAGAGCCCAGAACACACACGGTCTGGGTGAACTCACTGCCTCACCTCTGTGCCCACGAGGGAGACCCTCAATCTCCAAAAGTCACAGATGACTTCTGAGCTAATTCCTGTAAGCTGGAGGCCAGAGAGACAATGTTAAAAATTCACTGGAAATCTGAAAGCATGGTTTTAAGCTACAGGGAGGTAACACAGTGATCAAGTTGGCAAACACTGGAAATGGTCTCTGCCCCAGCTCTGCCCTCGGAGGCTACGACTCCACCAAACACACCAGCCCGCCTGTCATCCACAGCTCTCCCTTCCCTTGGTCTGAGCACTAGTTGTCTTCTGTTTGACATGGCTTGGGCTGCCTGTTGCCCAGCAGGTTCTGACTGAGATCACTGTGGTCGCAGACCTGGGTTGGCCATCCACACTGGCATTCTGCCCCTTCTAGGTTTACTGAGTGAACCTGTGCTGGATGTTGGCTTCCAGTGAAGCTGGGGTCTCTATCACAGCTGCAGAGACCGGTGGGTTGGGTCCACACCTCTCAGGTCAGGAGAAAAAGATGAGGAGTGACTACCTATCCACCAGCAAGTGCCCACTCTTTGCTGCAGAAACCGGAACAGAGCTATGTCCACCAGGGCACGGACCTCCTGAGAGGCACTCCTCTGTTTGATGGAATCCTGAGCCCGGCCCTGGAGCTCTGCCTCCCTGGCCATCTGGCTGGATGACCAGCCCACTGCTTCCTGTGCCTATTGTCAGGACTCTGTGTCTCCTCTCGCAGCTTCCTAGCCCTAGGGACCACACGGTAAGGGAAGCTGGGAGGTGCCGGCTTTCAACCCATCCCCCCTGTCCTCCAGTTGGGAAGCCCTTCTTCCAGGACCCTGGGGAATTTGCAGGGATTCCACACAAGTTAAATCTGTTCTTTCGAGTTTACGTTATATTCTGCAGAAATATCTGTGCAGTTGCCGCCAGGTCTAGTTTCAATTGCTGCACAGCTGATTCTTGTTTCCTGTGATAATCATGCTGATGAAGCACTCGGTGGGTGGAGAGAAAGTTCTGGACCCTTCACACCTCCTCCTGGTCTCCTGCTCATCTAAGGTCACTCAGGAGTTTTCCTTCTGCTCCACACAGACACTGGAAAGACATGTGTCCAGAGCTGGTGAGGAAGAGAACCAAGTCACAGAGGGGCATGCAGCAGGAGCAGGAGCAGCCAGGTCAAGGGCACCAGAGCCGGGAGGAGAGGAGACAGGACCTGGGAGCACACAGGCCTGTAGGCTGCTGAGTCAGGAGGAGAAAACGGCCTTGGAGAGAGGGGACCGGACGGCATAATGGAGTAAAAGGCTCCCAGTCAGACTCTGACGGAGCAACTCTAATAGCAGATGGGAAACAGAAATCTGTTTCCATGAAAAGACGCTGGTGTCGGCCGAGAGCCGCAAATGGATGTGATGAGGGCCCCGGTAAACAGGATCCCGACGCGTGGTGACCATGGATACAGGGGGCACAGGGACCATTGTTTTCCCAGTTTTTATATTTTAAAATTTGAGGTACAGCTGCTGACGACAAGATCAGACGGCAGAAAGGGAACGTTTTGTTCTGTAGTGGACTTGGGCTGCTGTGTCTCAAGTGGCAACAGATGACCCCCAGGCATGAAGGATTCCACGAGAAAGAAGACGCCGAAGTCCAGCTGTGCATTCTTGTTCTAAGGCTGGATTTTTGCAGTTTTAAAGTGTATAGAGAATAAAGTAGAATATATAGCAATCTCCACTTTTCCTTTTTCTGGCCACACACTTTGAGTACAAGATGCTTCTCCCTGTGTTATTCTTTTTTTTTGTGGGAGATACTGGGGGTTGAACTCAGGGGCACTTGACTATTGAGCCACATCCCCAGCCCTATTTAGTATTTTATTTAGAGACAGGGTCTCATTCAGTTGCTTAGCACCTCACTTTTGCTGAGGCTGGCTTTGAAATCACGATCCTCCTGCCTCAGCCTCAAGCCATGGGGATTACAGGCCTGCACCACTGCACCTGTGTCCCTGTGTCCCTCTTTATGATGGGTGCACCCTAAAATCCCATACCCAGGCACCTCAGCAGGGTACTGTGAGCTGGAGAGCCTTGTGGGCTCAGGACCTCACAGCCTGACAGTGAGGAGAGATGTGTGAAGCCAGCCGACCAGAGGACAGGAGGACAGAGCCCACTGTCAGCAGAACCCAGAAATGTTCTGTGGGAGGCTCCCAAGTAGAAGCCTGCTTCTAGCCCCCCACCTTGAGGAGATTACGGAAAGTCCTGATACTACTAGGTGAGAAATGAAATTGAAGGCTAGGTTGTTGCCTGATTTGGCAGGAATCTTCTTTCCATAAGAAGTCAGACATGGAGGTTTGGGGAGTTGCTGGTGCGAGACTCAGAACCTCTTGCTTCTAGCCCAGCTCCAACAGCGGGAAGAACTCGAGGTGAGGCACCAGCCCTCTGGAGGCTGCGCCCCAGCTTCTCCTGCACTTGAGGTACACCTGCGCCCTCAGGGAGAGACACAGCCCGATGCAGCCGTGCCACCGCAGGAGTCTTGGGGCCACACCCTTGGGGAACAGCTGGACACACCTGAGATGCGGGAGCACCTTGAATTATCCCTGTCATTCAAAAGGGTAGAAGCAATAGACACAGAAACATTTTAACACGTAGCCATAAATCACAGCTTTCAGGAACACAACACTTGAAGCAATTGACGAGGAAGTCAGTGAATTTGACTGTGTAAGTAGACATTTATACCATGTGAGTGTGTACATAGACCGCACCGGTCTCTGGTGTTGACACCATCCTGTACCAGGTGGGGTTGCCCTCCCTTCCTGAGAGAAGGAGACTCCCCCTACCCCCTGCCAGCACATGTGGCTGGACCTGGGGCCCTCACCAGTGTCCACCGGCTCCTGCTCCTTGGCTCTGGGTGCTTTGGCTAGAGTGCCCAGTCGTACAGACTCTTGCTCCTCTCCAGGCTACAGAGGCACAGAGCAGGGGTATGCTATGCTGGTGCCTCTTGCTGAGGCTTTCACAGCAAGGGACATGGGACAAGGCTTGCTTGGGGCTGCCTCCCGGTCTTAAATGTGGGGCACCTGCTGCTCAGCTGCACCCAGCACCATGCTGGCAGGTGAGGTGACCTGACATGGAGTCCTTACAGATGTAGTCAGGATACAATGAGACCCACGGGCCTCAACAAGTGACTGGCACTACAAGAGCCTGGGAAACAATTCACTAGTTGTCAAAGGAACACAGAATCAGAAGCATAAGGTGTCTTTTTATAAACCAAACCTGCACTTGAAACAGATGCTCATGCTTCATGCAAAACCTGCACATGCACTAGTAGTAGGAATAGAGGTCAATGGGGACTGCCCAGAAATCTTTGGGGATGAATTTCAAATACTAAAATTTGTACACCACCTAACTCAGTCTTCAGGTATAAACAGAGATGAAGACACAGAACTCAAACGTAACTGCGTGGAGGTGAGGCATGGAGGTGATTTGGGCCTCTGGGATGTGTGTGGAGATTCTCTTCCTAGTAGTTACATTATGGGTGAACTTAGAAGCATGATATTGATTGCGGTGTGATGCTGTGGACAGTGTTGTGAGCTTAAGACATTCAGAAGTGGAGATCTAAAGTGAGTACTCATGGTAAAAGCAAGTCTGAGCAACATGGGGACCAAGGGCTGCATGTGCTGGCCACACTGCGGCCACAGCTCTCTGGCCCTCGTGCAGAGTCCCATGTGGGGCTTTGTAACCTATCCAGTCTCTCAGGAAAACACAAACTTGCTCTGAGCACCAGTTCTCCACCTTGAGGATCTCACTGGCATCCATTTCTGTCCTGCAGGTTGGGGGCCAAGAGCTGTGCATGAGACGTCTGCAGAAAGTGGCGGGTATTCCAGCCTATCCCCGCTCAAAATGAGACAAGTTTACATAAAACATCGAGACTGGCTCCCTTCCTCACACCAGTGCTCAGATGACCTCTCAACAGGCCAGCCTTAGAGTAGAAAACAGGCCCACGTAAACTCTACGAGAAAACGCACTTATGTTACGGCATGACTTATATCACCACGTGTGGCTCCAAATTCCTACGCGTTGGGGGGGAGTCAACAAGTCTAGTACATGGAGATGTCCTCTGGTGGAAATCGTGACACAGTGATGCACGGGAAAGTGTGTCTACGGACCAGCAGCGCAGCCAGCAGCAGGTAAGAGTGCAGGTGTAGGGCAGAAGAGGAAGAGGGCCCGTCGAGTTCCCACAGCTCTCCCACAGAACAGCCCAGTGCCGGGCCACGTGAGGCCCCACCTCACACTGATCCCTGCAGCTGTTGGTCATGTGACAAGGAGCTAGGGGGAAAAGGGAGTGGAGATCAGGCTGTCCCTGTTGCTGATGTTGAAAGTCACCAAGCTTCACATCAGGCATGCCCTAAGCCCTCCCTAGTGCAGGCTGAACATCCCTAGTGGAGAACCCCTGAATCTGACTGGCTCTGAAATCCACTTTCCTTTTGGGTTTTCAGATCAGGTATTGAAGTCTAAGTGAACATTCCTCAGGGCCCCGCCCTGTCCTCCTCGAGGCTTGTCCTTCTCCAGGGATGTCCTGACTCCCTTCTCCAGTAGTTCCCAGGCAGCAGGAGGGGACCAGCTGCACCTGTTGGCTGGCCGACTTTGGCTGTGGGTGACCCCATCACTGCCATGACCTCTGTACCAGAACCAACCACCTTCAGTACATGCTCATGCTAGTCCTTGAAAACTGTTCAGTTGAAAACAGTAACTAGTGCTTGGGAAAGCATGAATTTCAAGTCCAAAGCTATATCCGAAGCTACTATTGTTCAAATTTTATCATAGGACTAAAATTTGCTGACTCCAAACAAAATGTTACACCTAAAAGTTAATACCCACTGTTATCAATCACAGACACAGATGTACCAAGTCCCCCAAGGCTGGCAGATTTGGAGTGATTGAGGTCACCTGCACTGTTCTCAGTCACAGACACAGAAGCTCAGGGTCCCCCAAGGCTGGCAGACCTAGAGTGACTGAGGTCACCTGCACCATTGTCAATCACAGACACAGAAGCTCAGGGTCCCCCAAGGCTGGCAGACCTGGAGTGACTGAGGTCACCTGCACTGTTCTCAGTCACAGACACAGAAGCTCAGGGTCCCCCAAGGCTGGCAGACCTAGAGTGACTGAGGTCACCTGCACTGTTCTCAGTCACAGACACAGAAGCTCAGGGTCCCCCAAGGCTGGGACTGGCAGTGACCAAGGTCTGTGCTCTCCAGGTGTCCTGGGAACAGCGCTAGCTGCTCCTCCAGATCCCGTTTACAAGCAGGTGTGCACTTGATACCAGGCCTGCTGAGGCTGCCTGCTGCTGAGAGGAGGGTTTCATGGGGGCCAAGACCTGCAGGAGCCGCCCCAATGTGTTCTCACAACAGCTGTTTCTTGCTGTCATTTGGAACTTAGACCAGCAGCAGGCTTTGGGGAGGGGTCCTTGCGTTCCTGACATGGCCTCAAGACCCCAGAATGAAAGGCACAGATGCTGGGCTGGTGTGCAGCGAGTGTGTCCTGTAGACAGAGGGCACCCTACTGGCAGTGCTGGGCAGTAACATCCGCAGTTTGATGGTCTGTGAGGACTTCAGTAGGGGAACCGTGGTCGCCAGTCACCTACATATGTCCTTCCAGCCTTTCAAAGGGTGAACATGTGGACCAAAGGCTCAGGCATTTTCATGTGGCTGATTCCAGAAGTGTTGGGTGGCCGCACTGTGTATGAGTGAGCACACCTCCCCAGCAGTTAGATTTTGTTTTATGAAGCTCATGTGCTTCTGCACTGCCTGAGTCGTGGTCAGAGCTGCTGGCCTATAGGTGAATAGCTTTCCTCTGCCTCAGAGTCAGGCCAGACTGTCTTGCTGCCAAAAAGGCACAGTGCAGAACAGCCTCACAGCTGCGGGGCTGTGTTGGGCCCAGACACTCTTGGGCTTCCTGGGTGCTGCCTTGGCCCTGCACAGATGTGGGCATTGTACCGCCTGTCCTTCACTGGCGATCGGTTCTAGTAGGAAGGCACACTCTATTAATGGGTCTGCCCTGGACATTATGCAATTTCTGCTCTATAATTTCCTTCCTATTGTTTTTTCAGACAACTTAATATTTCATATTGATAATTAGCAAATTCTTGTTAGTGCTAATATTAAACCTTTCATCTATTTTTGCAATATCCTTTTTCGGTAAATAAAATAGCTGCAGTTTCTTCTAAATGTCACCACATTATTCCACAGACAGGAGATGGCTGCGTCACCCTGAAACTCCACCCACTTTCCCGTTGCATTGATTTTTCCAGTCATGGCTCGGCTCCACTGATTGTCCAGCCTGCTCCACTGTGGGGTGGAAGTAAGCTCCCACTGCACAAGTAGAAGAAAGCCCCGACTGTGCCCATGGGAATCAGTCCCCACTTGTACCTGGAAGGGAGCCCCTATTGTGTGCATGGAAGGGAACCCCCACTGTACATGTGAGAGGAAGCCCCCACTGTGCGCGTGGAAGTGAGCTCCCACTACCTGTGTGGAAGGGAGTCCCCACTGTCTATGTGGAAGGAAGCCCCCACTGTGTGTGTGGAAGGAAGCCCCCACTGTGTGTGTGGAAGGGAGCCCCCACTGTGTGTGTGGAAGGGAGCTCCCACTGTGTATGGGTGTCTTCCTGAGCTCCTATTGTGTGTGGCAGGAGAATGGTCAGTCAGGGCAGAAAGCTCTGGGTTTCACAGTTTGGGCCAGATTCAAGACTAAAGAGGAGCTTCTTCCCACCTGGTGATGTCTCATAATCTCTGTGAATGGATCTGCCTTTCTTTTGCCAGTTTTGCCCATAAGGACCTGCAACTAGGGATGTCAAGCTGGGTGGAGGCTCTGCCTTCCCTGCTGAGCCTCCCACACGTTTCTGCTTCTCCCGGGGAGAACTGAGGGTGCTGGTTACTCGTACTTGTAAACCGAGTCTCCAGAGTCCGTGCCAGCTGGGCTTGCTGGTTCTACCCCGAGGCAACCCTGCCCCAGGGCAGCCTGCCAGGTCTGCAGCTTTCTCAGTATCCTGGCTAGGCATCAAGCGGGGGGATGCTGGTGTTGCTGGGCACAGCACCGCGTGCGGAGGACCCCCACAGGCAGGAGCATGTGGCTGGGCTTTCAGGAGCCGGATGAGAAGACTCCTCTGAGCATCTCACCAGGGTGTGAAGAAGGGTCCAGACCCCTGGGTGCCCTCTGCCTCACCATGTCCACATCGAGTCTCTGTTCTCTCTGCGCGCGATCCTGCTGTAACTGTAGGCCTATCACTTGTGGCTTCCTTCCCCTGAAGATGTGGCGTAGACGTGTTCTTCTAATAACTTGGTCTAGAATTTGTTTTTAAAGGCTCAGTTCACACCACTCCCTGTCCCCTGCCGACAGAAGAGTGGCTGGTTCTGTCCTTGGCACCGTGTCTATAGGGTCATGCATGTGTCTATAGGGTCCCACGTTTCCCGGGCCCGGGCCTTTCTCTAGCTGTGCGCCACCTCCTGGGCTTCGAGAAGCCGTGGGTGTGTGACCTGAGCCGAGGTTCCCAGCTCACACCTGCCGGCTGGGACAGTTCTGTCCTGTGGGAAACACCGCAGGAGCAACGCACCCAACTGTGGGGTGCTTGGCATTCTAGTCCCGCTCCTGTGACTGCGGCTTCCCTGGGGACGGATTTCATTGGATGAGGAGTGTTTTCTTGTGCAGGCTCAGCGCAGGTGCCCTGTCCTCCCAACTGCTGAGAAGGGCCTCCCTGCCCTTCGGCCACCACACGTGAGGCCATGCTGTGCCCTGGCTGCAGCCTGAGCCAGGGCACGTGGGGCCCCTGAGTCCAGTGATCAGATGACTTGGCAAAGCTCTTGACCTTCCGCATTGGGCTAGTTGCCTACAAGGCAGCTGGGGGCCATGGAGTGGAGGTGACACACAGGGCCACAGAGGAGCACAGCCACCTGCTGTCCCCATCAGCCCCACCTCAAAGAGCCGGAACTTGAGGTCAGCCACCCACCACACGTTTCCAAAACCCATGGCTTCCCACAAGACCCACTCTGACAGTGAGGGGAATCGTTTCCCCAGAACCTGGTGCCTCTGGGCTGGGCCCTGACCCCACCTCATCCCCCAGACCCTGTGGGACCGCTGAGACAAGCTCACCATGGATGGGAAAGGAATGCAGAGCCGCTATGAGGGGTGCTCTGAGCCGGCCGGTGCAGGTGGGGCACCCTCCAGGGGAGAAGCCTGGGACATGGGGCCACAGTTTCAGCCAGCATGGCCACTGTGGCTAGTACCTGTGAGCTGCTTTGGGTCTGACAGCAAGCACTGGGGCAAGAGAGCTCTGGGGGTGACAGTCAGGAGTGAAGGCCAGCAAGGTCGGGTCAGTAGGAGACTGGCCTGGTCCTGATCACTGCTGGAAAGTGGATCAAGCTCCTCCTACTCAACATCTTACAAGAACAACCCACAAAGTGCTTAAAACTAAGCATGGTGGTCAGTCTCAGTGTCCACTTGTAGGTGATCAGACCCTTCATTCAATCAGTCAGCTCAGTGTTACAGGTGTGGTCAATATCCACCTCCAGTAGTAAAGAGATGACCCTTATGCTGTGGTGGACCTCGCCCAATCAGTTGAGGCCTTATGAGCAAAACCTGGGGTTTCCTTGAAGAGAAGTGCAGGGAAGCTCCTTTCCAGAGCCCAGCTGCTGGCCTGCCCAAGAAGTTGTCACCCATACATATGGAAGCCACCGAGGCGCAGGCTGCATCTCCTGGGCAACCCACAGAGTCCCTGGAGGGAATGGCACAGGCTTTGACACCCTCCACGGGTGAGATCTGCCAGTTGCTGGCTCTGGGTTTGTGAGGATACCGCTTAGTCTCTAGGCTCCTCTGCCAGGCAGCATCAGTATGTCAAGTCACAGCAGGCCCTGCCTGGGAGGAAGGACAGAGTCACCCAGCCACCCAGTTCTCACCCTGCTCCTGACTCCCTGGGCTGCTGCTTCTGAACTGCTCTGGGGGTGATGGACACTATGCTTGCCTGCTTGCCTGCTTCCGCTGGCCACCTGAGCCCCCTCACAGCCCAGCTCTGGGTCTGTCCTGAGGACAGAGGGAGGCATCTCCAGTCCTCAGGCTGAATTTCCAGCACAGGTATTGCCTGCTGGCTGCTGGAATGGGTCTGTTTCAGGTAGGTGCCCAGACACTAGGGCAGCAGGAGGGAATGGACATGGGAGCCTCCCTGCAGGGGCTGGTCACCCTGCTTCCTGTGGGGGCTGGTCACTCTGCTCTCATCAGATTGCCACTGCTCCCTTGCTGACATTTGCTGTTTCAAGGCGAGGAGTTCAGTTTATTGGTGGGAATGAATTTTGAGTGTGATTTAGACTTGGACACAGTCCGTGACCATCCAAAGGGAGCAAACCTGTTCGGAATGCAAACACACCTGGATGGGGAGTCCACTCTGCTGTACCAGCTGGGCCTCTGATGCTGTGTCCACTAATGGTCCTCATCCTGCATCCTGCAGGCTCTTGAGGCCACCTGTGCTGTGCACCCAGATGCAGGAGGATAACACTGGGAATAAAAGCTAGGGGCCTATTCTGTGTTTAATCTAATTAAAAAAAAAAAAAAAAGAACTCTCTTGCCAGCGGTGAGTCTTCCTGATGCAGTGTAATAGGCTTTTTGCAAACAATATGAATTCTTCATTATGTAAACCCAGCAGCCATTCACTTTCAATGCTGTGCTGAGTTAATCAGAGGGTTATGCCACTTCCACAGTGTGGTTAGGAATGAAGACGGCATCTTCCAGAAGACAGGAGGGCATCAGGCTGATGCACACTGAATTCCATCTGACAGCACAGCACAGGCCACTAAGACACGGGCTGCCTCCGTGAATCAGTTCCTCACACTAGAGCCGACTGCTCGGGCACATCACTCTCATGAGGCACACCAGGACTGAGGCAGAGCTCATTGCAAAGACAAGATGCTTTGCGAAGGCTAGCCTTGTCCCAGGACAATCTAACCATTCTAGTGTCTCAGGACAAGCAGAGCATCAAGCATGCAGCCACAGCATGGGTCCCAGGCCTGCAGGGTGCATGCCTGGTAAGTATGTCTGTGGCTAGTGTCCTGAGCAGGGACCTCTAAGGGCCACGCTGTGACCTGTGTCTCAGGGATCCCTGAGGCTGGTGTGGTTCTGTACACCAGACCCCAGGTGCTGCAAATCAGCATGTCCCTCTCATCCTGATGGCCCAGTTACGAATCACCTTGCTTCCTCAAGAAGAATGGACAAACACTATCTGGATTTAAATGGTATTTTTCATCATTTTATCATCTAAAATTCTTCTCTACATACTCAAGTTTTAATTTCACTTGCCAAAGGTAAAAACAACTTTGATATTTAAAAAAAAAAATTTAAAAAGCAACAGCTTAGTTCTTTATCAGCCTAGCACCTCTAGTCATTTGCTAAACCCTTAAAAAGTAAATCTGTATTTGATAAAATGCAATAGTGGTGAAAAGTCAATGTGATTGACAATACAGGTCCTCTGGGGAAAGCCAAGAGGACAGACCAGAGACAGGAGAGTCTGAGGCCAGGTGCGTTATAAGTGCCTGTCCCTCGGCATCCAGGGGGACCAGCAAATGGCGGTTGAAACCAAAACAGTTGTGATAAAGAATTTTCTTGGAAATCAGACAGCCTCAGTTGATTGACATTTCCTCAGCATATTAAAATTTCACAGTTGATTAGCAATAACTGATAGCTTGCTGTTTGTTAATAAGCTGACTGCTAAGCCCTCTCCATGAAACTGGAAACCAAGCTGATCAGACAGCTGGCTGTGGTCACCCAGTGCTGGCCCACGAGGCCTGGGTCTCATCCCATAACCAGCTGACAGTGTGCCCTGCCTTCCTCTCCTGTCTACAGTCTTCCTGGGGGTCTGTGCCCACATGTGGTGCCCAGCTGTGCTGCAGGGCTGCCGGCCCTTCTACCCAAATGCGCTGGCTGGGATCCTGCAGCTGGGAGGCCATGAGAAGCCCCGGGAATGGCTGAATAAGGACCCCCTGCTGCTGGCTCACAGTCCCAGGCCACATGCCCCACCCCAGCTCCAGCACTGCCACAGCCCCCAGCCCACACAGGGGCAGAACTACTGGGGTGATGGGCGGGTTGGGCCCACCAGCCCTTCTTCACCTGAGTGTGTCCTATGTCCTGTTGCCAGGACTCCATCTCCTGAGTGTCCTGCTGAGGGCTATGGCGGATCCCACTTCAGTAAATTCATGACTTCCCCCACACCTAGGGCAAGAAGCTTGGTCCTCCCACGTGGCCACAACCAGCTGGTAAGGTCAGCATGCCCATCATGGGTGAATATTGCAGTGATTTGAGGAGTGCAGGATGCCACCGTCCCCTAGGCATAGGAACATGGGGAGACGCAGGGGTCCCAGCCTCAGGAAGAACTCACGGCAGCAGTTGGTGGGAAATGGAAGGAGCTATAGTTTTCCTGCCTCCTGTTCCGCTGTCCCCGCCACTCTCTTCTCAGGCCTGCTGTCCTGGCCATGCCAGTGTAGGCCTTTTCTGGTAGTGGCCAGTCAGAGTACTCGGGAGGAATGCTTGAAGAGGAAATCCAACTGGAAGTACAGAGCCCAGGAAGGAGGAGGTGTGTGGCCCTTCTCAGGAACTGACTGAGATGGAAAAGGAAGTGGGGCCCAGGGATAAAGGCGGCTGGCTCACAGGTGACGGTGGCATTTCTGTGCCTCTGGGCTGCAGACAGCTTCCACCAGCAGAGGCAGACTCTGATGAGGCACAGCTTCTAGGGGCCTCAGGGTGAAGAACCCACCATGGCATTGGTGAGACAGATTCAGAGAAGGCTCTGCTGTGCTGCAGGCACGTGTTCTCACCGAGTCAGCGGGTGAGGGGAAGAACCAGGAGCCGATAGAGCAGGGGAGGACGGAGAAGAGGAGCATGGGTCTCAGGCTCCACACCTGTGTGAGTGACAGATTTCCACAAAGACCTGGGATGCAGAGGAGAGGGTGTGACGGTTAATCTCCATTGTCAATTTGCCAATGTCAAGAGATGCCAAGGACTAAGAGGCTCAAGGTTGTGTCAATGAGGGTGTGTCCAGAAACGATTGTCACGTGGAGACCCTCCCTAAGTGTGGACAGCACCATCCAATAGGATGATGGCTTAGATGGAATAAAAGTTGGAAGAACAGGAAGCAGTAGCAGATACTAGCTCCATTCTTCTTGAGTGGGTTCTTGATGGCTGCTGCCATCATCTGGATATTGGACTCTTGATTCTTCACTCTTCCAAAGTGGACTCTGCCTGTGATTGCCAGAAACCTTCCATCTCTGACTAGGGTAGCACTGTGGTCCCTCTTGTTCTGGGGCTCTAGCCTCTTGGACTGCATGGCTACTGGTTCTCCCAGCTCTCTGGCCTGCCCACGGCCATGGTATACCACCCAGCTTCTGGACACATAAGTCAACCTAATAAGTCCCCTTTCATCACGATAATTCCTGTTGATTCTGTTCCTCTAGAGAATGCTGACTAATACAGGGGGTTTGGAGGGCAGAGATGCGTTCAGTTGCCTGGCATTTGAGCTCCCTGTGTATGGCCAGCAACATCCAGAAGCATTGAGGGCAGGTGTGAAGGTCAGGAGGAACTTGGCCTCTATCTGCTACTTACTGGAGAGTTAGTGTATGTCCTCAGAACTTGAAGTGTTCTCTGATGATATCAAGAATCCAGTTCTTCAGCAAGGACAGTGCTTCTGGGCTAATGTGACTGAAAATCAAGGGAGCATGCACAGTCTGAAGACCCCTCCGGGATCGGCACAGAAGACCTGCAGGCTCTAGTCAGGTCTGAGTGGATCCCTGTCCCCTCTGAACCAGCAGTGGACCCTGTGGCTAGAGGCAGGAAGCCATGCATGGGCTGAACAAGATGGATGGACTTGGGGTATGAAGGTACAGAAACAGAGGAGCCCCTCCCAGGGAGGGATTTGGTTTGATTTGGTTCTTTGGCTGGCCAGCTGGTTTGTGTCAACTAGAGCTCACGACACACTCTTGCTCCTTCACATGCGTTCTTCTGAGATCAGGTTGGTTTCCAGTTGAAGATGGTCCACCAGGTGTGGACCCTGCCCCCAAGCCTTCCCTTTGATCTCATTCCGTCTGATTCTTGACTTTGAGGGTAGATTTGGGTGGTGTTAATAGGCTACTCAGGAGCACCTGATGCTGTGGCAGCTGGGGTGTTCCCCAGAGGCCGTGTGCAGGAGGCTTGGTTCCCAGCCTGTGGCTTACTGGGAGGTGGGCCCTGGTGGGAGGAGCTGGGTCATGGGGGTGTCCTTGAAGGGAACACTGGATCCTGTACTCTCTCTGATTCCTGACCTCCATGAGTGAGCGGATTCTCTGTCATGAGCTTTGCCATGAGGTACTATCTTGCACAGGCAAGCACCATGGACCAGAACCTCTGAAACTGAGGGTCACAATGACCCTTTCCTTGGTTAGGCTGATTTTCTGAGGTCACAGAGGTGGAAAGCTGACTGCACACATGTCTTCTGTCCTCTAAGTTTCTGACTTGGGTATTTACAAAGATATATCAGGAAAAAAATTTTAAAAATTAAAAATAAAATGAGAATCTGTAGTAAACAAGACCAGGGAACCCTAAGGTCTTTGTATCTACTTTCATCTCGGCCAAATCTTAATGTGGGCTGGTGCATAAGAGGGTTCCAAGGATAAGAAGAGGGTGGCAGACCACAAAAAATTAAGAGGGAGATAGAGATTGAGATAGAGATGGAGACAGGGTGGGCTTTGGAGGAGGATAGGGATAGGGGTGGGGTAGAGGTGGAGATGGAGCTAGAGAGAGAGATGGAGACAGGGTGGGCTTGGGGATGAGCATGGGCATGGGGACATAGTATGGAGGGAGGTAGATATGAGATGGATGGAGGTGAGGATACATGGAATGGCTTAGCAATTGGAAGGGGATGGGGTGATTGTGGATAGGGATGAGGATGGGGAGGTGGTAGAGATGGGGATGGGGATGGGGTAAGATGCTCCACCTCAGTCTCCTGGGAATCTCTGCCTGAGGTCAGTTTCCCTGGGGTAAGATCCTCAAACAGTAGCTTGACCCATGAGCAAAGTCAGGGAATCAACTTTGTCCCATAGAACACATCACATTTGGGCTTCCTGCTGTCGGGAAGAATGTAGGAAGAGACAGAGCAAAGGAGAACACAGTGGGAGGAGTGGACACTCTGCTCTCCCCAGAGGCTCCGCTGTTGGTCAGATGGGCACATCTACTCCTCTCCAGGAAGTGATATCACTAACTGTAAGACCAGGGCGTGTCCCTCCTCAGTTCCTGTAAGGCTCTGCTGGATGTGAGCTCTGGTAAGCCAAACCACAGGGAAGGGGATGTGTTGGGAAATAGCAGGAAGAAATGCATTCCTTCTCATCCCTTCAGGGCATAATTACCACTGCAAGCTTTCTAGAAAAGGATCCGAGGTGGCCCACAGATCTATGGAGTAATGGGCACTCAGGAGTGCAGGCTGGCCACCACTCCATCTGCTCTTAGACGTGAGGGGCCTGGGCAGCTTTGGGTGGCCAGCAAGTGCCTTACCTGACCAGCCCTGAGGGCCACTGTATGAGCTGCTGCTTGGGCCTCACTTGTATCGATGCACGTGGGATTGGGCATCCTCCAAGGGAGGTGAGGGTGATGCTGGACACCACAGCTTTAGGCCAAGGCCAGAGTTTCATGCCCAGCTTCAGTGTGCGGACAAAGTGCTGCTGAGGACAGGCCGTCCTGCTCACTTCCCTCACTGGATTGTGCCTCCTCTGCTGTGCTGGGACCCAGTTTGTCCTGCTCCTCACCTCACAGGGGCTTGGAGTGCATCTGGTGTTTAGAACATCCTTGCTCAGTGCAGGAGCTTGTGAAGGGTGAAGCTGCCCAGACCCGGGTGCCCTCATGCAGGCTTCCTCACAGTCCAGGAAACCCACGCGTTGCCGCTGAGTGGTGCAGGTTCTCATGGTGTTCCTGGAAAGTGCTTTCAGTGAAGAAAGAAATGTCATGCTGATATTTTCTATTTCCCCCCAGAACCCACAAAGGAGTCCCCAGAAGAGTGTCCACAGCATCTGGCCAGTGGCTGCTGAGTATGGGTCCAGGTCATGGTGCACAGGTGGTTTGCTTCTGGGGCCCTGACCCGCAGCAGAGCCCCTGTAAGGTGGTGGCCACCTACACAGACCCTGGCACTGTGTACTGTGGACGTTCATGGCTGAGGAACCTCCTTCCTATAGAATGTTCTTCCAGGTAGGATTGTTTTTATTAGCATTGGAAGTTCAAAACAGTTTTATTTTGTCCTTAGCACTTTAAGTGTTATGTGAGGCAATGCAGGAGAGTTTAGCGGTGAGATGATTGGGTTATAAGAGGAGTAGACTCTTATTAACTGGGTGGTAGCTGAAGGCAGGTGGGGTGTGCCTGGAAGAGGTGGGTCACTGGGGGCCTGCCTTTGGTGCTGACATTTTGTTCCTTGTGAGCAGCGCTCTCTCTGCTTCCTGGCGGCGCTTGCCCTGAGCTGCTTTCCTGGAGTTGGCCATCTGTGGGATGAGGCTCTGAAACGGGGAGTCAAATCAAGTTTTCCTCCACTTGTTTTTGATGGGCCTTTTGGTCACAGTGAGGAAAAATTGACTGAAACAAACTGTCTGTTTGCTGAAAGAAGCATAGGGTCTGAGAATGACCTGTTGCTAGAAACCATTGCTTCAAGGTCCTTTAAGGACTGCATTGCACCTCATAGAAAGTCTTCAGCTACTTAGGTGTGAAGTTGTTTTGCCATTTAAACACAATGTCTCTTCAATAATTCCAAACGTGTGGTTTTTTAAGAGAATTGCCTGGGCTGCTTGGTTTCAGAGGAGAGTGGAGGACCACGGCCTCACTTTCCCTGCTCCTCCCTCTAACATGACTAGATACCTCAAAAACAGTGCCACAGAGAACCTTGGAGGCCCTGGGCTGGCGGGAAGATGCCTGGGCCAGGCCTGACCCCCAGGACCTGAGAACTACCCTGAACTGGGCTCCAGAGAGATGCATAGCTCAGAACAGCCAAAGGCCAAATGCTGTCCCCAAGCCGTGAAGACCGGCCTCCCTGGCTGAGGTGCCATAGCCCCAGCTCCCAGCAGCCAGCAGGAAGGAGCCGTTCCCTGTACACTGCTGGCCCCTTCCAGCGGCACATGGAGCCCAGGCACCACTTCTCATCCCGGTGTCACCCCAGCAGAGCAGAGGTCCCTGGAACCTGTGCCATCAGAGAAGGGCCAGGTCACAGTGTCCTGGGGATGTTCCCCACCCAGACTGCGAGGAGCAACCTGAAAGTCGATGGGTGACCCATGGCCCCAATCCCACACACGCCCAGGCAGAGTCAGAGGGTCAAGCAGGGAAGAGTCGCGTCCCATCACCATGGAGGGAAAGCCCTCGTCCTAAGTGCAGACGGGCATCGCCCCTGAGGGAGGGGCTTGTCAGAGCTGCTCGCCCACCCCTCCCCAGAGCAGGACGGGCAGGACGGAAGGGCAGGACCATGTGGCACCCACACGGACACCACTGAAGGGCACCACCAGTGGCGGGCGAATCTCCTGACAGGAGCAGAGACGGATTGCCAGACAGGAGGAACAAGGGGCAGGGTAACGAGGGGAAGGGACCAAGTGAGCCTTGTGGAAAAGGTGACTGACCGTGGCATTGCTCTTGGGCTGTGGCGTTGGCTGAGAGGCTGTGGATGAGGAAGGGTCTCTGGGACACCTGATTCTCGTCACCTTCACAGCTGCATGGAGCACGAGAGCCTCCTCCAGTCCTGTCTCCGCACAGGGTAGGTTTTTCCCTCCCAGCTGAGTGTGGAGCTAATAAGAAATGCCACCAAGAACAAGGGAGAAAGTGCCAGGCCCTTTCTTAGCGTCTGGACAGCCATCTTAATTGACAAGGAACCATTTTAAGAAGAATTTTACTTTTCTGCCCAAGGGCACTTCTGACAAGGCTCACCACTCCCTCATGCCCACCCCGGCATCAGGACCTGCCTGCCTCCGATCCCTGAGCCTGCCCCGTAACAGCCCCAACCCAGCCTGTTGCCTCTCTCCGTCTGTGGAGCCATGTGCCTGTACTGCCAGCTCCGATGCTGCACTCTCCTGGGTGCCTGGTCTCTGGCCCACTCCTGGCTCACCTGTCTCCTGGTTCCTGGCTCACCTGTCTCCTGGTCCCTGGCTCACCTGTCTCCTGGTTCCTGGCTCACCTGTCTCCTGGTTCCTGGCTCACCTGTCTCCTGGTCCCTGGCTCACCTGTCTCCTGGTTCCTGGCTCACCTGTCTCCTGGCCCCTGGCTCACCTGTCTCCTGGTCCCTGGCTCACCTGTCTCCTGGTCCCTGGCTCACCTGTCTCCTGGCCCCTGGCTCACCTGTCTCCTGGTTCCTGGCTCACCTGTCTCCTGGTTCCTGGCTCACCTGTCTCCTGGTCCCTGGCTCACCTGTCTCCTGGTCCCTGGCTCACCTGTCTCCTGGCCCCTGGCTCACCTGTCTCCTGGTTCCTGGCTCACCTGTCTCCTGGTTCCTGGCTCACCTGTCTCCTGGTCCCTGGCTCACCTGTCTCCTGGCCCCTGGCTCACCTGTCTCCTGGTTCCTGGCTCACCTGTCTCCTGGTTCCTAGCTCACCTGTCTCCTGGCTCCTGGCTCACCTGTCTCCTGGTTCCTGGCTTCCCTTTCATTTGGTTGAAACCCAGCATTGGGTTCCCCCAGGGTGCCCGCTCCCTTCTTCGAGGGTCACTGAGCAACCCCAGGCCCTTACCCAAATTCCATCATGGGGCCAGGCCTTCCATTCCAGCCTTTAGTTCCCAGCTCTGAAGAGAGTCTGGACTGCCACAGGCCCCAGCCAGCCCCCAGCATGGCCCGCAGACACGGAGCAGGCCATGCGCCACAGCAGGAAGGAGGACGGGAAACAGCAGGGTACAGTCAAGGCAGAGTGAGCCAGAGAACCCAGAGACAGGACATTAGAAGAGGGTCCGAGTCCGCTCCTGCAGCGGCTCACAGCCTGGGCCTTTTCCAGCTGGGTGCTGCCCCAGGCTCTTCCTGGACTTGGGTCCCCCAGCCTCCCACGGCCTCTGGCTGACAGCCCCACCCCCACGCTGACCCTGCCACGCGCTTCCCTTCTGTGTGCCTGGGTTCCTGCTGCTGGCCCTTCTTCCTGGGAGGTGGCTGTGGAGTTTCTCAGCCTGACCTAGGTCCAGGGCTTAACTGAGGCCTTGGATTTGGTCCCTGGGGTGTGGTGGGCAGGGCTGGAGAGGGAGAAAAGCCCCATAACTTGGCAGGCGGCTGGACAAGCTGCCCCCTGGGTCTGGAGCTAAAGGCATTTTACTTTTTGACCATTTTTACATGGAGGGCGTTGGTGTGGCCTGAGGAGTTTCCGAGATTTGCTGCTGGGGCCTGTGTTCTCGCTGTCAGGCTTCCAGTTCTTAGTCACTTCTGCCTGGAGTTGGTCAGTGACCTGCCCCTTAGCCAGGGGCTTTGTGTCTGATGTGCAGCGTTTGAGGTTGAAGGAGTTCAAGGTGCCAGACCCATGCCCTGCCCCAAAGCGAAGGCCACACAGTTACTCCTGGGCTCATGGAAACATATTCTCTCAGCACTAGTGCTCAGCCTACTCGTCCACGGGCCTGGTGTGCATCCAGCTGCCCGATGAATCGGGAGAACTTTGTGGAGGAGGGCTGTCAGGTCATAGAGAGCCTTTATACCCAGTAGGAGCCAGGAGCTCCAGGCAGCCTCCCTGCACAGATGGGAGGGTCTCCTGCCAGTGTTTGGTCATAAAGACAAGGAAACATACTTACCAACCGAGGAACCGTTGGTCTTTTTCAAAACCTGCGAGAATGTGTGCTTTGCGGACGTGTGGATTTCACGACACTCATCACGATTCACTCTTGCTTCAGTCTGCTCAGCCTTGTCCGGCTGCTCTTCTGTCTGTCCCAGTGCCTTCCTGAGCCACCCTTAACTACCAGTGTTCCTCAAATCACAGACTTTTCAGCAGGTTTGATGCATTTTCTTTTTCAGCAGCTAAGCTATTGCTGGAAGAAAAATTGTGGTAGAAGTTTTTATAAATTTTCAGAGGCACAAATAAAAAGGGGTCTCAGAAGGTATAGCATGGGGACCGGCGAGTGAGCTGGGACTGTCACTGTGTGGGCCCTGAAGTCTTAACTTCGTCCCAGAGAGTCAGAAGCCGCTGGCCCAGGACCCACGTGCCAGAATCCCTGCTCTGAGCTCCAGGTCTGGGCGTGTTTGGCCCTTCCACTCCTATCTCCGTCGTTGGTGCTGTCCCTGAAGCAGAAGCTTCAGTGGTGCCAAGTCTGGGTGTAAACGGAGCCCACACATGGTGCCCTGGACCCCTCAAAGCGCCCTTTCCCAAGCCTTCTGCCTGAGGCCTGTCCAGTTTCCTCACGTGGCCATCGGGAGGGTGCCCAGGTCGGAGGGCAGATTTGTACTTGCAGTTTTCACACTGAGGATTAATTCAGTTCCATATGTCACAGACATTCCAAATTTGGATAAATACACTTGACAAGATTGGTCGGTGGATCTAGTCATGATCGGATGTGATTTTAATTTGGTTATTGTCTAATACACTGTGACAATTCCAAATCTTGAGCTGTTGTTGACTCAGTTGTGACTTCTTGAGGTGCTCAAGGTGGACTAAACAAGAAATCACAACAGTGTTTATTAATTGTTAAACAGTTATGAGCCCTGTGTCTGTGGACCTGCATTCTTTCCTGTAGTGTAACTCTGAACTAACCTGCGTGGAGCCTCACACCCTGTGTGCTGAAGGGGCTCTGCTCCGTCTCAGTCACAGGTACCTGGTCTGGGCTTGAGTGCTGGCGAGCATCCTCACTGTGGACGGCAGGAACTTCTGTGAGGACCGTGGGGCAGCCTGCCAGGGAGGCCCACCAGGACGTGTCACTTCAGGAACAGGTGGGGATAGAAGTCACGATTTTCTTTCTAATGGCTTTGCGCATTTTCTCCCATGCTTTTGCTTTTCTTTTTAATTTTATGGGGGAAAAAGAGCTTTGATTCTCGCAGTGTGATGAATGGGTGACCTTTTGGAATCCCCAGTGCTCAGGCTCAGCACTGCACCCTGAAATGGGTCCCAGCCGCTCCCAAGCAGCAAAGGCAGCAGTGAACAATCCCAATTGGTGCCTCACAGGGTCGCGGCCATTTGTTTATAAATGACCCACTTTGGCTGAGAAAGCTGCATGGAGTGTTTTCCTCATGCAAATTGCATGAGGTCCCAGCTGGCAGCTGCTCCGGGATGGGAGAGTGGGGACCTGGCGACACCGGGAAGCCGCGTGCAGCCCGTCCATCTTGCAGCTCTGCTTCCAGGCCAGAGCCTCCTGCCAGCACTGGGATGGCGCTTTGTGGGAATCCAGTCGGACTTCAGTGAGGTGAGGGTGCGTCTGCCTTTTCCCCTCGGCACCCCGGACCGGAGCACCATTTCTTTCTTCACTTCCCCCAGTGAAGCCACCCTTCGTGTCACAGGAAACTGGCCCTTTCCCTGCGGCAGGTGTGATCCCTTGAGCACTACCTGGGCTGCTGCAAGTTCTGCCACATCACAAACAAGACCCAGTGTCCTTACACAGAGTCAGAGCAGGGGGTGTGGGACTGTGGAGGAGCAGGGCTGAGGGCCAGCCAGCGAGCCAAGGGAAGAGCATCCCCAGCCAAGCTACTTCCTGACTTCCATGTTAATCTCCAGTAAGACCTTTCTGTTGGGCACTGGTTTTGTCAGCAGAACATTTGGCTGTGTATCCCTAGGTGCTGGTGTGAGACTGATTATAACTCACGGTGCACTTCGGAGCCAAGGGGTTGTGGTGCTTCTTACCCAAAGCTTTAGTCATGGTACCTGCAGACACTGCAGTGAGTGGCTCTGACAGGTCTCCCATCTCCCCTGCACCCTGCAGGCCTCTCCCTCACTGCCCCTGTGCCTCTGCCCTGAGCAGCTGTTCATGAGGGGTGCCGCCAGGTCATCTGCCCTGCACCCTGCTGTGCCCTCAAGTCATACTTCACTTCTACAGGCTTCTGCCTGCCCGGGTCACCTGTGGGACACAGAAGAGCACCTGAGGCACTTGGAGCAACCCTGGGATGCAGAGGTGGGCTGGGCAGCTGTAGCAGGTTTCCAGGGAAGCACTGGACACCCCAGCCTGCAGGAGCTGCCAGGCCTGGGAGCCTGTGTGGTCCCACGGGGTTCCTGGGAACACACGCCTGGTCACTGTGGAGTGGAGGCAGTATGTCCATCTTTGCAGGCAAACCTCCTCACCTGGTAGCAAGTCTATACAAGGGTTCAAAGAAGACTTCTCTCACCTCTGGGCCCAAATGGGTGGTGCTCAGCAAATGCTGCATCTACCAGGTGGAACAGGCACTTCTGCACCGAGGGCAGGCAATCCTGGACTCAGCCTTTGCCAGGAGCCTCCTGATAACTGTGAAATGGGCACCATCTGACCTGTGAGGCAGGACTACTGGATTGATCTGCTGGGTGGGCGTGGGGTGGGAGGCAGCGGAGTGGAGTTGGCCTGGAGTCAGTGGCCTGGCGGTCACCCTCCACTGCCATGGCTGTCGCTGCCTCCTGTGGGCTCCCAGTTGGCCAGGTGTCACTTCCCCAGCGTTCCACTTTCTTCTCGTGTGTCCCGCTCCCACCAGAGGCCTGGGCCAGGGCAGGTCTGCAGGCCAGTGAGGGGCGCTGGGGAGGCAGGCGGGGGGTGCAAGAGCTGGTTGCCACTCCCGTTCCCTAGACCCAGGCTGCGCGGACTCTGAGCCATCTGTGTGCTCACTGGAGTCGATTCTGCATGGTGCTCTGCGTGGAGCAAGCCCCGGGACGTCAGCTCCTCTGTGACTCCCCTCTGCCTCAGGCTCTCTGGGATCACTGGTTATGCAGCTTTCACACCGTTTCAGAGTTTGTTTGGAAGAAAGGAGATGGCACTTACACTCTAGATGTAGAAATTACGAAACCTTAACACACGGACACCATGAAATGCTGCTGGGTTTCAGTGCTTTCCCACAAAGCTCACTTCTAAAAGACTCCTTGTCGTGCCCTCACTCGCGCCCTGTGGACAGTGAGACGTCCTGACGAGCCTGAAGTCCACGCTTGTCCAGCACCTGCCTTCACTGCCCCATTGCAGGACGCTGGAGGCAGACACCTGTGCTCTGCTCAGAAATCCAGCTCCTGCAGGGCTCACAGACTCTGCCCTCATTGTCCAGCAGAGCACAAGGTGTGCATGACACCATCCTGTCCATCACAGTGACAGACAACCTGAAGACTTGCAGGGGGCTGGACTTCCAACACAGATTCTCTCCCTTCTTGGCCTTACTCTCCCCCAGGACCGAGGGTCCTGCTGCCACCCAAGACATTCTCAGCCTGCCCTTTAGGGATTCTCAGGTCCCTGTGACGGCCTCTGGCTGTTGTCTTCATCCTATATTCTGGTGCCATATTTATTGTAAGTCATTCCATGTGACCTCTCCTAGCAATGGGATCCATGTATTTATCTTCTGCAGGTTGCTAATCCCTAAATCACACCTCATGCAAAAGTCGTTGGTTAAGGTAGGTTTTATTTTAACGTTTCAAAGACAATGTAGAAACTAATCAGAGCTAATCTTGTGACTGACAACACAGAATTCCATATTGCCAGGCTCTCTTCTACACACATCCTTCTGTGAATTCTTCAGATCCTCCCACCACCCTGAACAGGAATCCTAACGCAATTCTGCTTCACCCAAGTGCAATCTCTTGCCCACGAGTGCTCTGCTGGTGATTGGCAGGCAGGGTGTGGCCAGGCGGCATGGTGCTGGGGAGGAGCTGACTCTCACACTCTCCACTCTGGCTTCCCACCCAGACCTGGAACCACAAGAGACCCGCCCCACCTCTCTTGTCTTCCCAGTGCTGCCTGATCTTCACCTGGCTTCACTGGGTATCTCCCCACAGCTCTGCACTGTGTCCTCTGCTCTGCACAGGATGAAAGACTATGGGTCTCTTCCTGGATCAGCAGAGACCAGCGTAGACACTCCCTGAGGCTGGCTATGTATTTGCATCCCACTCAGCAATGGTGCCACTGGAGCAGGCGCATGCCCCAGGATGCACTGAGGACCTCCTGTGAACCATGCACTCTTCATGGCACACTGAGTCCTGGTGCCAGTCTGTGGAGCAGTTTTATTGAAGAGCCATAGAGGACGCTGTCAGAGAAGTAAGTAGTGGACCAGCCCGGGCAGGGCTCCATGCTAGAGCAGTATGTGGAGACCCAAGTGTGCATCCAGAGGCCTCATGCCCAGCCTCCAGGCTCCCCGGGAGCTGGAGAGGCCCAGCTCACTGTGTGCCTTGTGAGGGTGTTCTGCTGACTCCTGGCGAGCATTCTGGGACAGGACAACCAGGAGGCAAAGCTCAGGCTGAGCCTGAAGGCAGGGAATGTTCAGAGGACAGACAACAACAAGGGGGGCTTCCGGAGCCCCGAGAGCACAGAGACTGAGCTCACTCCCCAAAGCTCTGACACCACGAACATGGCCCAGCAGGGAAGGAAGAGTCCTTCTCCCTGGAGCAAGACCCACTGAGCAGGACCGACACGTGCATCTACCCATGAACCAGGTGCGAGTTCTTCCTCAGCACACACCTGTCCTGGGTAGGTGGAGCTGAGGGGAGCCAGGATCTGACTGCTCCTCAGGCCACCTGCCTCTCTCCTCCTCTGTGACACCTGTGGGTGCTGACTTGGTGTTTCTCTGGAAGGCAGGAGGCCTGGGAGGAAGGGGAGGAGCTGGAGTCGGGGCCCTTGGTGCTGCTGACCACAAGTGCCTCAGCACCGTGTCCACACAGGTAGTGAGCAGGAGCAGCCCTGTCCACCCTCACAGGAGTGTTCTTGCACCCGGGGGTGAGTCCACCTGCTAGTGGGGCTGGTGTACAAGCATCCCTAGGTGACCTGGGGCTCAGGCGGAGGCTGCAGGCCAGGCCACTGCCCTGCTGTGCACAGCTCACTGCTGAAAGGGCTCCGCCTGCATGCCCACCAGGTTTTCCGGCAGGGAGTAGTGGCAGTATCCTACAACGCCAGTGCCAGCCACAATTGCTGCACCCTGGTGTCGCTACTTAAAGTAGATTCAATGTGAAGCTCTCTAATACATTGGCTTGGAAATGTACAGTACTAGGTAATTTATAAAACTGACAGAAATTCTTCTGCCAATGCCAGGAAAAACAGAATTTTCTGAAAGAAAAACAGGAATGTTTCCTTGTGTAAATAATAGATAAAGAATAAAAAAGAATAAATGAACACAGTTCAGCAGTGATCCCCTGAGGGGACAATAAAACCCGAAAAGTCCAATTTGCTAGCAAGATCCATTAGGCAGGAAGCTAGGAAGCCGGACGTGGGGCTCGGAGGGACCGGAGGGGCTGGGACTGACACGGCAGACAAGAAACTGGGAAGGAGAGCAACGGCTCAGGCCTCATCATCCCATGAGATGCATCGGGCAGGCTGCCGCAGGTCTGCCCAGCACTGCAGGCAGCGTGGCCTGGCTTCGGGTGGAGGCATCTCGGGTCTGGCTGCAAGCCGGCTGCCCTGGGAATCCTCGAAACCAGCACTGCTTATTCTAGTTGTATAGGAAGCTATTTTCTGTTACGCTAAATTTCATGAAGAAAGACTTTTTAAACAAGGAATAGAGCGGATTTAAAAATCATACAAATTTAAATCCGTGTGGTGAAAAAGCCTGTGGAGTTTAAGCCCCTATCCTGCTGCAAGGGCCGCTCTAGTGTTCTGAGGAGCGGAGGTGGGAGAGCTTCATGGAGGTCTCGGTCCGGCCCCCTCACTCATGAGGCGCCCGCAAGGCCACTCAGTGCTCCTGTGGGTTTGTGGTGTTGTTTCCCACGGAGTTGTTTAGTGGTGGGGGCCCACTGGGAGGCCCCTGCTGCAGGCTGAGAGCTCGGAGGGTGTGAGTGTCTAGTGGAGCTGCGCCCCGCTGGTCCTCACACTCCGCTCATCACAGAGGCATCCTAGGACGTCCACCAAGCAGCCATCATGGGTTTTGTGCTCGTTCGATCGATGATCCATGTGCCCAGCTTGACAGTGAGGCTGACAAACCTCCTAGCTTTCTAAAGGGGCCCTGTGAGGAAGGCCGGAGCCCGCCAGCTGGGGAGGCTGGAAGGGCATCTTTTCCTCGCCAGCTGTGCTTGCCAGGCCTGGCAGAGCGTGGTGATAAACTGCCCCCTGATTTACCCGCGTGCTCTCCTTCACACATGCCCACGGAGGCAAGACCAGGCCTGGTATGATGCACGTGCAGCTTCAGGTGCTTGTGCCCCAAATCTGGGCAGCTCTGGGGACCCTGACGACCCACAGATGAGGCCCACTTTAATTTAGCTTGCTGGCCATCTAATGGAAAAGGAGCCTTTTACATAAGGAATGGGTGAGCAGTGTAACTCACAGATGGTGCCTATACCTGTCTTATCAGAGCTCATGGAACTTGTCACCTTATGGATCATGCATATTCATCTTTCTTCTCCCTTTGACCCCAAATGGATGACACATAATCAAGTCCAAGCCAGAGCTAGGGTCGCGAAGTAGAGGGAGCCTGCCACCTGCACACCTGTTTGGGGGTCTCCACCGGGACATAGAGGGGGTCAGACCTGAAGGAAGGCCTATCTGAGCACGAAGCCCTATGGAGGAGCGACTGCCGTCCCTGTGCAGACCTGAGGCATTCCACCGGCTGCCCCTGGCCAGACACGTCCAGTCAGGCTTAGGAGAGGCACCAGCAGAATTCCCCAGGGGCCCACTGGAGAATGGGGGTGATGGGCTACTCCCGGGAGGGGACAGGATGGCAGGGGTCCGGCATCCAGCCCCATAATGAAGATGGACCTGGCACTCAGAGTGCATCCACATGAGGCCAACAGACTGCAAGAAGGGTGGCACCTGGGGTCAACAGCACCAAGGGCCCCGACTCCAGCTCCTCCCCTTCCTCCCAGGCCTCCCACCTTCCAGAGAAACACCAAGTCAACACCCACAGGTGTCACAGAGGAGGAGAGAGGCAGGTGGCCTGAGGAGCAGTCAGATCCCGGGGAACAGTCCAGAGGGAGCCCGGCTGCCCTCAGCTCCACCCACTCAGTGCAGGTGAGCCCCTCCTCCTCAGCTCCACCTACTCAGGACAGGTGAGCCCCTCCTCCTCAGCTCCACCTACTCAGTGCAGGTGAGCCCCTCCTCCTCAGCTCCACCTACTCAGTGCAGGTGAGCCCCTCCTCCTGAGCTCCACCTACTCAGTGCAGGTGAGCCCCTCCTCCTCAGCTCCACCTACTCAGTGCAGGTGAGCCCCTCCTCCTCAGCTCCACCCACTCAGTGCAGGTGAGCCCCTCCTCCTCAGCTCCACCTACTCAGTGCAGGTGAGCCCCTCCTCCTCAGCTCCACCTACTCAGGACAGGTGAGCTCCTTCCTCCTCAGACCTACCCACCCAGGACAGGTGAGCCCCTCCTCCTCAGCTCCACCCACTCAGTGCAGGTGAGCCCCTCCTCCTCAGCTCTACCTACTCAGTGCAGGTGAGCCCCTCCTCCTCAGCTCCACCCACTCAGTGCAGGTGAGCCCCTCCTCCTCAGCTCCACCCACCCAGGACAGGTGAGCTCCTTCCTCCTCAGCTCCACCTACTCAGGACAGGTGAGCCCCTCCTCCTCAGCTCCACCCACTCAGTGCAGGTGAGCTCCTTCCTCCTCAGCTCCACCTACTCAGGACAGGTGAGCCCCTCCTCCTCAGCTCCACCTACTCAGGACAGGTGAGCCCCTCCTCCTCAGCTCCACCCACTCAGTGCAGGTGAGCCCCTCCTCCTCAGCTCCACCTACTCAGGACAGGTGAGCTCTTTCCTCCTCAGACCTACCCACCCAGGACAGGTGAGCTCCTTCCTCCTCAGCTCCACCTACTCAGGACAGGTGAGCTCCTTCCTCCTCAGCTCCACCTACTCAGTGCAGGTGAGCCCCTCCTCCTCAGCTCCACCTACTCAGTGCAGGTGAGCCCCTCCTCCTCAGCTCCACCTACTCAGGACAGGTGAGCCCCTCCTCCTCAGCTCCACCTACTCAGGACAGGTGAGCTCCTTCCTCCTCAGCTCTACCTACTCAGTGCAGGTGAGCCCCTCCTCCTCAGCTCCACCTACTCAGGACAGGTGAGCTCCTTCCTCCTCAGCTCTACCTACTCAGTGCAGGTGAGCCCCTCCTCCTCAGCTCTACCTACTCAGGACAGGTGAGCCCCTCCTCCTCAGCTCCACCTACTCAGTGCAGGTGAGCCCCTCCTCCTCAGCTCCACCTACTCAGGACAGGTGAGCTCTTTCCTCCTCAGCTCCACCCACCCAGGACAGGTGAGCACTCCTCCTCAGCTCCACCTACTCAGGACAGGTGAGCTCTTTCCTCCCATCCAGGACAGGTAAGCTATCCCCCTCCTTAATCCCATCCACTCAGAGCAGGTGAGCCCCTCCTCCTCAGCTCCACCTACTCAGGACAGGTGAGCCCTTCCTCCTCAGCTCCACCCACCCAGGACAGGTGAGCCCCTCCTCCTCAGCTCCACCCACCCAGGACAGGTGAGCTCCCTCCTCCTCAGCCCTACCCACCCAGGGCAGGAGAACTCACCTCCTCCACTGCTCCTCCCATCCAGGACAGGTGAGCTACCCCCCTCCTTAATCCCATCCACTCAGAGCAGGTGGCTCCTGATCTTCTCATCTCCAGATGAGAGGTGGCCTGAAGAGGTTGGCCCCACTCCCAGCCCATCATAGAGGAGGTCAAGGCAGGGCCGAGCCACCTGACTCCTGAAGTGTCCCTGAGGCTGAAGGAGGTGGCATGGGGTACTGTGTGGTTCTCTGCTTGTCTTCCTGCTGGCATTGCTGAGGCCTCACATGGTAGTCAGAGCCCTTGGTCCTTGGGCACTGGAGGGCTCTGCAGGAAGCAGATGTGCATGCCCACCTGGCCTCATTTCCCAGAGGACCACCCACTAAAAGGGGTGGTTCAGAGTATCAGAGTCTCCTGAGATAGGCATTAAATGCCCCATGTCCACGAGGCCACTCACCACAGAGCAAGTGAACTGTCATGTGAGAAAGGGCTTCTTAGTGTGCTCTGAGGTGGCCATGTGCTGGAGCTGCCTGAGGACGTGGGACAGCACATGGCCATGCTGGAGCAGACACCCACAAGCTCCCCTGGATCTTGGGGAAAGGTGGACCACCCCAGCAAAGCACCAGGCCCAACAGAGCAGGCAGCACTGAGAGGGGACAATTTTAACTGGCCTTGAAAATGGTAGGAAAAAATCCTATATTTCACACCTTCTAAAAATTAGTGCCAAGTGAAACATGAACTTACACATAAGAGATAAAATTATAAACCTTTCAGGAAAAATAGAAAATCTTTAAGATCCAGGAGCAAGCAAAACCTTCTTAGACTTGTGATCCATAAAAAAGGGAATTAAAAGATTGTACTTCATCAAAATTAAGACTTTCTGGCCTGGGAAAAGACTATTAAGAGGATAAAGACTCAACTCTCATTCTGGGAGCAAATATATGCAAAGCACATGTACCAAGGACTCTCCAAACTCAATGGTAGAGTAGCAAAAGCCTTTGACAGAAGAGTGGGCAGTACACAACAAACACCATTGACCAGGGTGTTCACGTGGCCAGTGACATCAGAGAAAGGCAAATCAACGCCACTGTGAGCTGTTGCTGCACCACTGGGGCTTGAAACAGGAGGGCACTCTGAAGGAGACAGAAAGACTGGCTGGCTAATGCACAGCCGATGGGAATGTACACTGCAACAGCCACTCTAGATGGAGCATTTCTTAGAAGACTAGGTATGTGAGAATCCTATGAGTGGGTAATTGCATTCTTGTCCATTTGTCTCAGGAATAATAATGTTCACATAACAACCACTCTGTAGATGCATGTGAGTATCAGGGCTATTCTTAAGAGCCCAGCACCATGCGTGAATAGCCCTGGCATTCTTTAAAGTGAATATGGTGAAGCTGGGTACTGCTCAGCACATAAGGAGGAGATCTCATGCCTGGGAAGACCTGGGGAGTCCACAGAAGATTATCCAGAGGAAAAAGCCAGTCTCCAAGGTGCATACTGCATGCCTGCGTTGTACAGTGTTCACTTATTCCGTGAATAAGTCTCATGCACGCATTTATAGGAGGATGACATTATGCCTGATGTGATGTAATGTTGTATACAATGGTATCTATGGTATACACAATGTTTCAGAACATTAAAAAATAAAATTACAGAGGTGCAGTAGTGATTGCCAGGGGAGCCATCTATCAAGTAAAGATCCTTGTGATTTTCTACTGTGATTCTGCATGATTTTACCACAGCAAAAAGCTGAGCCAGATCTCCCTATGTTAATCCAATAAGAGCTTATAATCTGCCATCATCCCAAAATAAAAGTTTTTTATGAAAAATAAAAAACCATTTAACTAGAAAAGGTGCTATCAGGGAAAAGAATAAAACAGAAGACTTGAAAATAAATATGATTGATATCTCAAGAAAGATTTTAATGGCTATCACATTTATTAAACAGTAACCAAGAGGACTTCAAGTTCCTTGCAGAGAGTGAACCAGGTTTATCTTCTTTCATGATCAAATCCCACCAAAATAATAATAAAGGAATAAAACTTTACAACAAGTGGCAGGCGAGAAACAAAATACACAAGACTGAGGAACCGAACCTCACGATGAGCAGGATGGACTCATCCTGGAGAAAGCAGAAGTCGGACTCCCACGGAAGGGCTGAGCCAAACCTATCCCCAGGGAGCACCCAAGAAGTCTGGGAGCAGGCACAGTGGCCCAGGAGGGCTGCAAAGGTGGAACCGTGCCTACAGAGTCTGCTGGGCATCACCTGGAGCCTGATGCCTGTGGCTGTGGGCCATGATGAACTTCCTGGACAGAAAGTACACAGATAGCCCAAAATCTTTGCACAGGACTCTGGTGCCTGCCTGAGTTTGAGACCAGCTGCTGTGTGAGGAAGCCCCTTTCCCACTCCAAAAGCTCTGCCAGGAATCCGCCCCATCTCCTCCCACACCCGGAAACCTGGTTTTCAGAGAAGCTCTCCTCAAACTCCAGTGTGCACATGGATTCCTGCTAAGATGCAGATTTGGATCAGAGAGGTACAGGCTCAGATGGGGGCATTGCACATTTAACAAGCTCCTGGGGGATCCATTATGGCTGGTCTGAGGATAGCACCTGAGGGTCAAGGGTCAGACCACTGGCTCCTCTGAGGAGGCTGTGCACAGTTGAGCCTCTGTCCCACCCCGGAGACTTTGCTTAATTGGCGTGGTGTGTGGCCCAGGACTGATTTAGACTCTTGGGTTATCTGCTGTACTTCCAAGGCCACAGTCCCCTCAGGGGTGACCGTGGTGCAGCTGGAAATGGAGAAAACCTGGACATTTAAATACTGAAAAGGGAAACCTGCTCTGCTCTGATTTTGCTGCTAGGTAGGAGCTTATGATTAAAACTTGCCCCAGGAAATGGAAGATGGAGCTGAGTTTTTTTGTTGCAGTCTGAGCAGGTGACATGCTCTACCAGATGCACCCTGGAATGGCTTTGTGAAAGAGCAACCAGCCAGCAGCTTTCAATTTGAAACCATGAACACTGGAGAGTCTCCTCCACACAATTCCTTGAGCTCCTAGGAGTAAGAACTGTGCAAGGCTTATAGTTGTGCAAAACTACAGTGTGAGAAGGTAAAGCTGAAGCCCAGCTGAGGAGACAGACTGAGCGGAAGAATTTGCCATTTCAAAGCTGTTAATTACAACCATGTAATTTTTCTCCTGTACCAGATGGCTAGAATTCTATAGAATTGATTATAAAATGTTTTCAATACAAAAAACTGAATTCTCTCCAAAGTAATCTAAGTCAACTAAAAATAGAAAATTAATTCAATTACTATCAGCTCTCCTAAAAGATTTTTGGTGAAACTTGAAAAGCCAATTCTAAAACTCATCCAAAATATGCTCAGGGGTAAACATTTCCAAATAAATGCTCAGTACACTCATTTGCATTCACTGCCCTGATACCTTCCAGAAAGGTCCAGGACTTGTCTTCCCTGTGTTGTCTGGAAGCCCTCTCCACCGTGGTGAGGGTGGGATGGCTCCTGTGTACCCACCCGCCAACCAGGTCACAAGGAAGCTTCCTGGATTGAGTGTGTGCTCGCGGCTTGTGATAGAAACAGCTGCCAACCAAAATGCACACCTGGCACCACCACGCCCGTCCCTGAGACAGGTCTCAGGGAGCCCTCCGCGTGAGGCTGCATGCACAGATGTGGCCCAGCTTAGGTGTCAGTGCCTGTCAGCGGACCCTGGCAGATCTCCTGAATGGGTGCATGCTGGGAGGTCTGCAGCTCTGCCTCACTGTGTGTCTTCCGCTGGTCCACTCCTCGTTAAAATCCAAGTCTGATTTAAAAAACCCAGGTCTCCCCTCTGCTGTGTGCCTCTGCTCTTGTTGAGTCTGCGCTGTTCGTTCTACAATCACCAGGCACCAACCTTGAAGCTAGCCAGTCCTGTGGAGCTGGACTGTGTGTGTCCCATGATGGGGAAGGTCGTTTCTGCCTTAAGTGTAGCTTAAGGCCATGACCTCGGAAGAGTGCTGACTAGCGTGTGTTGAGCAGGTCCACTCTCCAAGCCCCGTGGACTGGAGCATGTCCCTGCTTCTCTGCTTGCTGACTCCCCTGGAATGACATCCTTCCTAGAGAGGATTGCACAGGAGAATGACTCTGACCAAAATCCGCCCAGCTTTGCCCTGGTCTGTGTCCCAGTTGCCCTGGTGATGGGCAGTGGTACCTACAGCACTCTCAGAACCTGCCTGTCAGTCCACTGTGTGGTGCTGGGGAGAACTTCACCCTCTCAGTAACTAACTGCATCTCTAGACCTGGGGAAGAGCCGGCTCCCTCACCAGCCCCACCTGCCTTCGCTCCCCAGGAGTCTGCTCCTCAGGTGCAGCCTGTCAGACCCTTCCTCGTGTGCCCTGAGTTTGCCTGGGTTCTGAATTTCATTGACAGGCCATCATGTGACTATCATAAAGGTGAGGCAAGGCCCAGAACAAAGAGCCACAAGTGACCTGCGGAGCTATCTTCTAAATGTGCCTGACAAGCCCCCACACCTCAGTGGCCAGTCAGCACCCCTGTGCTGGCCATGGCCCCAGACCTCTAGGAAGACAAGGAAAGCCAGAGCTGCAGGTCAGGTCAGCAGGTCATGGGCAACACAGAGGGCACTGAGGCCAGGGGTCACAGAGGCCAGGAGGGCACAGAGGCCAGGGGGCCACATAGGCCTGGAGGGCACCAAGGTCGATCCCTGCTGTGCCTTTAAGTCCAGCAACTCCAAGTAGGAGCTCCACGTAGGACGGTAGGTCCCAGCTGTGCCTTTAAGTCCAGCATCTCCAAGTAGGAGCTCCACGTAGGACGGTAGGTCCCAGGTGTGCCTTTAAGTCCAGCAACTCCAAGTAGGAGCTCCACGTAGGACGGTAGGTCCCAGCTGTGCCTTTAGGTCCAGCATCAGACTCACCACACAGGCCCTCTTCTCTGACACTTGACCAGTGAGGGCATCCTGGACTCCACTTCGTGGTCCCAAGCCCTCTGCCCTCCACACGCAGCCTCACCCACCAGCCTTCCCCTCTCATGTTCTCGGAGAGCAGCTCCAAAACCTTTGTGCTGAAAATCCGTCCTGCTTTTGAGGCCCATCTCCGGTCCTTCCTGTCTGGTGCTCTCACGCTGCAGATTCATCTCCAACAAGGATCTTGTTGCCCCAGCACTTTCTAGATCCCTGCACACAGCTCATCCCATCATGACCACCACCTCTGTGCCGGTCTTCCCAGGGCGCTGCTGTCTCACCCCTCGGGTCTGCTGTTGGAAGGGCACACTTGGAGGATGAGGTGAGGTGGCATGTGTGTATGGACCTCTGAGACACCTCATTCCTAGTGATGGTGATGTGGATGCAGCACCATTGCTGGGAAGACAGGGACAGGAGCAAGGTGTGACTGGGGACGTGGCCTGTCCTTCTGTAGCACATGAGCCAGCAGGGGATTTGCCCAGGTGGAGAGAATACAGGCCTGTCCTTCCTGAGAGAGAGCACGGGGCAGGGAAGCCGAAGAGGGCTGTGAAGGAATGGCAAGTTGGTGGAACCCAGCAACAGCCAAGCCTCGCAGAGTCAAGACCCCAAGCACGGCTGGAGAGGCCAGGGCTCCAGGCACAGGGCCACCTGCTGTTGAGGGTCCTGGGAGGCCCTGGCCCATGGGGCCACCTCGGTACACTCTTCCACTGGACTGCACCTACAGCAGCTGGAAGTTCATCTTCTATTTTTGTGCCAGACCTGTGCAGCCCTCATGGAGGGCAGAGCTAGAAGGCCTGTCCCCTCCCCTGGTACCATGCTGCCATGGAGCTGTCCATCATAAGGGGCTAGGCGTGCACATGGCTGACGCCGGGCCACCACCTCAGCCCCTTGCAACACGATTAGCTGCTCTGGCCTGAACTCGGCCCAGTGCTGGTGTTATGCAGTTTTCCCTGTGGAACATCAAGGCAGAAAAATGTGTTTCTTGAGTCAAGAGGCTGCTTTGGAAGGCAGCAGACCAGTGTTACAGTGGGGTGAGGCTCAGGGCCACCTGCTCCCAGGGTGCTGAGGCCCTGTGCCCTCCCTGTTCCCCTCCCATTCCCTCCTCAGAGCACCTTTTACCCCAGGGCCTCTCAGTGCTGGTGCCGTGTTCTGGGCCTTAAAGAGCCAGAGCAATGACCCTAAGATAAACCAGATGGAGTGGATTTTAAAACTGGTCCAGGTGAAGCACGGGAGCGTTCTCCCACAGACAAGCCCAGGGGGAGAACTGAGAACGTGAGCCAGGGACAGCCTGAGGTCAAGGACCACCTCGTCCAGCCAGACAGAGTAGGTGGGGTCCCCCAGGCCCATCTGCTCAGGTCAGGGGCGCGTTCGTAGGCACAGTCACCAGGTCCACACCAAGTCCAAGGACAGGAAATGAAGGAGCAGATGGAAGAGAAGCTCTGGGGACGGCCAGTTCCTGCTACCACAGGCCCTGACCCACTGCTGCCTGGCGGCCACCCACCCTTCTCACTCCGTGCAGCACGTCTCGACAGCTCATTCAGTTTCCCTCGCCAGGTTCCCGGGTTTCCCAATTGCCTGGCTGCTTTCTGGGAAAGCTACCAGGGTCTTCTCAGCCTTCAGCACCCTGCTCAGCTCAGCCTATGCTGCCGGCCACACTGCCTCCTCCAGGGGGCCCCAGCCTGTCCCGGGCCTCTGTCCCCCTCTGCACGGGCTTGCTGGGAGTCTGGCCAGCCTGAGCTCTGCTTTCCACCATCTGGACACTGCACAAGGACCACGCATGGGAGCTTTGGCTTGCCCCCTCATTACTCTGAACCACACCCCCAGTCCCAACCAACCGACACTTGGGTTCAGAGTCTTCACTAGCATCTCGGCCCCCATCCCTGACCTGGGGTTTCTGAGGTTCCTGACGAACGCTCTCTGACTGCCCCCACACTGTGTCCTGACCACCCTCTTCAACTTGCCCTGGACCATCAAGTGGCTGTCAGTGTGCCTGGTGGCTGGCCTCCCGTGCTCCCCAGCAGGGCAGGGTGGGTTCCTCCCCCGTTGATCCTCTCGGGGGTCCTGCAGGAGTGTGGTGCTGAGTGACTGCTCCGCAGAGTCTGGAAGCACTGGGTTCCTGAGGAGGGTCGAGTGGGCCATGCAGAGGGCCAGGCCTTGGGAAGCCACGGCCAGGGCTTCCACTTGGATGAGACCCAGGTTGACCTTCACATCTCTACAGTGAGAACACAGATGGACAGTTCTTCTCCTGGGAGAAGCAGTCTAGTGGGCCAGGAGAGTCATTGGCATGGACCCAACACTTCCTGCACCCTTCTCTTGCCTCCAGGGTGCCTGAAATGGGTGTTGCTGCCTGGGTTCACCGGGGCTGCTTTCCAGAATCGCTGTCTTTCTGTGCCAGATGGGATGTTCTCCCAGGAACTGCTTCTCCTCAGCACCCCCTCTCCCTTGGAGATCCACCCTGGTCTTCTAAACAGAGGCTCATCTTCCCTCGCCACTAGAATACTGGCATTTCATAAATAAGCAGTTCCAAACTCAGGCTGGAGGTCTGGGTGAGGACACACCAGAAGCAAATATTTGGCAAGAAAAGTTCAAACCTAAAGCCATAATATTACTCAAGAATGATGAGCAGACAAGGCAGGCATGGGGGCAGGGCTGCAGTCCCGGGGGTGTCTACCCAGCACCCTTCTATGGCACAGAGTTGCCTAAAAAGTCTTCTTAATGATACACCTGGTGAGAAAACTCCTCATCTTTTTCTCTATCAAGGCTGGATATTTTCCTTAGAGAAGTCTTCATCTGTTTTATTTTTCTTATAAATAGAAAAGTATTCTAACATCTGGGCACCAAATGCCCAGAACCTCGGGTGCACTCCTGGAATATCAGCTCTAGGAGAACAGGCCACTGACCTCTCCGCTCTGCAAAGTATAACGTGCAAAGCCTGATTCAGGGTACCCCAGCCCCTAACCAACATCAGATCTGCTTGCAGAAAACCTTGTCCTCGCCAGTAGGTGCTTCTTGGCTGTGTGGTTGGGTGCCTCGCCTGCCTGGAAGCTTACCAGTTCATGTGTGTGCTAAGCAGTTCCAGGAGGCAGAGGACGTAGGTCCTGGGATCATTCAACCTGACAAGAGCCCTGGCCTCTGCCCACCCAGCACTTCTGTGACCTGGGGTCAGTTCCAGCACATGCTGGCCTGCTGGCCTGGGATGGAGCACTGACCAGGAAACGGTGTAAGGCTCTGAGATCCAGGTGTGCCAGCACAGGTTTAGGAACAAACTCTGGTGTGGCAGCTGCAGCCACTCAAATGGGCCATAATAATGCTGCTGGATGCTCCTTGCCTGCTGTGGGCTCATGACCAAGCTGCTTTTACTGCTGTTGGCCCAGGAGCAGAGGAGGACATGGGCCCAGTGTTTGCCAGAGATTGTGTGCCTGGACGTGTGGGTAGGCATAGATATGTGTGCATACCTGTGTGCCTGTGCATGCTCATGTATGTGTGTGCACATGCGTGTGTGTACCTGTGTGTGCATAAGCTTCATGCTTTTGCAGTCTGTGCACGTGTACACGTGTGTGGCTGTGTAGACACACATGTGCAGGCATGTGAATATGCACGTGAGTCCAGTTGCCTCCTAAGAACACTCTAAGATAGATTCAAATGTAATAGACCAAAGGCTCCTAGAGTCAAAACAATTTTCCAATATCTGATTCAGCATCTGAGCCCATATCTGTAGAATCTATACAGGGAAAAAGAGGGTGTGGAGGGGATCTCTGCTGACCACAGCCCACAGAGGACTCAGCAGAGAGACCCTGGACACTGGGCAGGATTCAGACAGAGGGAGAGCACAGAGTCAGCCACATGTCTGGCTTACCCTCAGCTAATCTGCTGCTGAGCCCCTCTGCCCCTTCACCCTGCATGAAAAATGAGAACTCAGCGATGCCCTGTACCTGGCTGTCTTGGGGTGACCGTAGGCCTCCCAGGCCCTCGTTGGGTGGGCATTCTGCAGTGCAAATGTGGATGAAACGCTTTGAAACCTGCCTGCTTTCTGCTGCCTGCAGGCGTCTGCCCAGGGCATTTGCTCAGGTCACCACGCCGACGGTGGCCCTAGCTTGGCTCTTCTTGGGCCACATCTCTGCCAGCTGTGAAGTCCTGTCAAATACCAAATTGTTCTGGTCCACCCTGTGGAAATGGCCTCCGGTGCCCCTTTCCCTGCCCAGTGCCCATTTGTCCACAGGGCTGAGTGACCACACTTGCACTGCCACAGCTCCACGCTCTGCAGGCGAGGGGTCCCTCTTGCTAGCACCAACATGTGTACAGAGCCGACACTCAGACGCTTGTTCATTGAGCCAGCTGTGTCTGTGATGTCGGGGTGACAAGTGAGCAGTGGTGACAGTTTCCATGTTGGGGACTGTGAGGTGCTGACGGGGAAGACCCCGTCTTTCCAGGGACTTGCTCCTCTCATGCTGTCCCATCCTGGAGCAATCTCACTGCTCTTCATCCAGCTGGAGACTGGGGCCCAGAGTTTAAATTTCTTGCCCAAGGTCACTGGCTGGAGCACCGTGGGCTTTTCCACTCTAATCCAGAGTCCAGGCGCCTCCTGAGTGCTGGTGGAGCAGGAAGTGGCCTTGGGTCACGGTTCATCTTCTGCCATACATGGCACACCCCACAACACCCTGCTTTTGTTAAGCCTAGAACCGACCAGCTTCCAAAGGGGACAACAGAAAAGGCCTCGCCAGCCAAGCTGACCACTTTCCCAGGCCCAGAGCCGGCAGGAAGGGCCATGCAGAGGCAGCCTGAAGACTGTCGAGGCACACAGGCTCAGGATGCATGACCACCACCTTCTGAAATCCGGGCAGAAGACAGGCAAGTGCCCACAGCTCAGCTCTTCAGGTCGGTTCAGATAACCCAAGCAGGAAGCCTGACCCCAGAGCTTCACAGCTTGCTCGGGGCAGAAGTGAGGCCTCACTGCGGAGGAAGCTGCGTCTCTGGGCTCCGTGTCCACCTCACCCATCTCCCTCAGCCACTGGAGCCTGCTTTCCTCAGGACAGTGAAGATGTAGCCCCCAAGAGACACTGCTGCCTGGCAGCTCCACCACCTCCATCCTTTCTCTGGGTCTCCGTGCCCCCCTCTACTCCCTGGCATCTCTGCTGGGCACAGGCAGGCCGCCTGCTTAAACGTCCACACGCGACAGGTAAGACTGTCTAATACCGGTCCGGGCTGCTTCTGGCTCCTCAGTGTTTTCAGCACGACACTCTCTGAGCGGGAGCAGGGATGGCACAAAAGTGGGTGAAGCTGCTGGAGGTCTGTGCGGAGGCGTGGCACCAGGAAGGGGAGCGTGGAGCAGGCCTGGTCCTGCTGCTTCCTTCTGTGCAGAGACTCACTGGTGGAGAGAGGCTTCTGTGGACCTGGTCTGGTCCTGTTTGTGTTCCTCTGTGGTCTGGTGACCTGCTTCTCCTCTCTGTGCTCTGTGAGGAGGAGCAGTGAGGTGCCAGGCAGGCGGGCAGGCTGGGGATCCGCCGGGTCCTTGGTGCTGTGCTCTTGGAGGCTGGAACAGGGATCCACACTGGCCCTGAGAGCTGGGCGGGCACAGGTTGCCCACAGCACCTCTGCCGGGGGACACGGGTGAGGCAAATCAGGCCACTGGGATCACACTCTGGGTCTGGGAAAGCGATCCAGATGGGGGAGGTGGCCGACATCGCTGACACTGTCAGGCTGAGCGGCTGTCTCCTGTGAAAACAGCATCTTCCTGCACCCACTCACACTCTGCCTTGCTCCGGTAGCTGGGCAGGGTGCACCTGGTGTGGGCCCCGGGTGAAGCCCCTCTTGAGGACTTGGTGCCAGCCGGCAAGGCTGCTCTCAATGGTTGTCCACCGGCTTCCTGCCAGACGCAGGCAGGCGGTCTTGCTCAGATCACCAGTACACGGCAACCTCCTCTAAACAGGTGTCACAAGCAGAAACGGCCCGTGGGAGACAGCCGTGCTGCTCGTTGATGCCATGGCTCACATGATCTGAGAACCCGCAGGCAACACTCCTTCACTGGTCACCTCTCAGGGCACCATGTGGTGACAACAGAGGTTGTTTCCTCTGACAACTCAGAAAGGTACAAAAGGACCCATGAAGCTGGGAACGCTGGCTGCCAGGAAGCTCAGGAGGCCAGCCGTCACTCAGACAAATAGAGAAAAAAGATGCAAACCGGCCCAGGTGTCAGAGAGCCAGAGCCAGGTGCAAGTGTCAAGTAGCGAGGCTCCGTACCCTCTGCTCAGGCCACTGCTGGCAGTTGTCACAGCCCGTCTCCCCAGGGCTCAGGAGACAGCTCATTCTCGAAGTTCTTTGTTCTCTCTGGGCAACCCACACCTTCCTGCCTCCTGCCCAGCGTTGCACAGTCTCCTCCCACTGTCCTGCCTTCCAAACAAATCAACAGCTTGTGCCCAAATTGCCATCCCCTCGTCCCTGCTGACTTCTCTCCTGGTTGCGCCCTTTCCTTCCCCTCTTCTGTGCTGGGCAGACATGCTTATTTGGCACTTGGTGGTATCTTGTCCTGTATGGAATCCGGCACCCAGGTCCCGACAAAGCCAGGGCAGGTGCCTGGAGGGCCCAGATGCCTGCTTTGCCTTCCTGCACAGAGTTCTGGCGAGACGCTCCTCCCCGAGCTGCTGTGTCAAACGCAAGCTTCTCCTGCCCGCTGCTCTCGGCACGGGCACTCTCATCTCATTCTGCTTTTCAACTGTTCCAAGCCATTTTCCAGGAAGCGACCTCAGGTCACCTGATGAGCCAGCAGGAGGTGGGGACGCCAATGCCTTCTGCACCAGGTGGGTCTGGCCCCTGCGGGAGGTGGTGGCCCTGAGCCCTGCCAGGCCATCCTGCTGCCCTGGTCCTGGGCACTGACCTTCACAGAGCTGTGTCCTGGGCACACAGGCCATGGAGGGAGCATGGTGCAGCACACACTCCACTGAGAAAAGCTCATCTGGGGGAGGCAGTGTTGAGTGGACCACGGTGTGGATGAGAGCCTCAGGCAGCGAGGAGTCTGTGCGGGGCCATCAGCAGAGCCCTTCAGGACCTCAGGCCCTCCCCTGGCTCTGCAGGAAGCTGTTCCCCACGGTCTCCTCACGGGAGCCATCCAGCATCCTGGGAGCAACTCTTGCCTCTGTTCTTTGGGAGGTGCTCTGGGTACTTGCAGGAGTGAATAAGGGGCAGCAAACCTGATGTCCCTGCTCATGAGCCTGCAGAGGCCATGGTGCACCTAGGAGGGTCCTGAGCAAGACGTTAGACTTGGCCACATCCCTTCCTGGCTGGGCGCTGATCCCAGCTGGCACTAATGCTGCTCCACAGGCACTCCAGAGAATGGCCTTGGTCCTGTGGCGGCAGCTCCACCAGAAGAACAGAAGGCTGATGCTGGCCCAATCACAGGGTTTCCCTGCCTATGGCCTCCGTTGTCTGGGAGGGGGGCTGTGGTGCCCCCGTCTGCATGCACACCCTCTCTGTTCTTTGCATGTTCTGTGGTTGCCGGCTGGTCCCATTTTGCTGTTTCAATGCTTGCAAGCTTAACCAGATGCTTCTGAAAAAATGGCCCTGCTGAGTTGGCTGCTTCAGCTCAGCTCTGCTGAGAATCAGCAGGCCATCCACATTCCACACGCTGTGCTCGTGGGGAAGCTGGAAGGTTTCCAGTGCAATTAGAATCTGATACCGTTTCAAGGTCTTGACTCTCTCAAGAACCCTCCAATTTTCCATCCCTTGGGACAGCCAAGATGACCTGCGGGCAGCGTCCACATGAGGATACTAACCCCAGCAGATTACAGAGCAGCTCAGAGGAATTCCCAGGGCCCAGCCCCTGTAGCACTACCTACAGGTTCAAATCCAAGGCCCAGAGGTCCACTCTCACTTCTCTGCAGAGAGTCAGAAATGAAGCTGGGCTTCTGCAGAGCCACCGTCTCCACAGTGGGTCAGAGTGGTGCCGCCAGCCTCCCTGGAAACTGCACGGGGCAGCCCCAGTAGAGCAGGGAATCTCAGGCTGGACTCTGCTACTGGCCACAGGGCTACAGGTTGAGTGGGAGGGGACCTTCCATGAGGCATTGCCTCTGTCCTGGGCGCCAGCACCTGGAGGGCATGCCCCTCCCAGGAGAAGATGTCCAGGCCACGGCAGCAGACAGACACGGGGCAGGGGAGACCCGGCATGTGGAGAGGCCCTGGCTTGCTCCACAGGCAGGGACCCCAAAAGCGCCTTCAACATTTTGCTTCTCATGTAGTTTCTGACCCATTTCCCCTGTTATGTGGCTGCTTAAACTTAAATCTCTCACTATTGCACACACTCAGTGTCGGTGCATGTTAGTAGCTAATGCTTACGAATCTGTGTAGAATGAGCAAGAGGGGATTTGTAGGTCTCCAGCTCAAGTGGACAGAGATGGACGAAGATTTCACAGAACTCGTGCTGAGGAGTGGACGAAGGCCTGAGAAGCCAGTTGGCAGCTCTCTGACCACAAGAGAGGTGCTTGACCTGCCATCACCTCCATCACTGCTGAAGGTCAAGTGATCCATCCCTCATGCCCCTGCACGCCCATGTGCAAGAGCACACCCAGTGCCCAGGGCCTGCTAGACACAGAGAGGTCCCGTGGGTGCAGCAAGAGAACTCCCAGGGACCAGAAAATGGCAGGTACATCTGGGCCAGAGTGAGCTTACTGCTGCGGCCATGGAGAAGGGGCCCGGGTCAAAGCCATCGCTGCCCTCTATCCAAATCTGAGTCTTCAGCCTCCTCTTGGATGAGAGGCCTCTGGGGATGAGGCGCTGGGTCCCTGCTGTGGGTAGGGAAGCTCTGTGAGCCATACATACTAAAGGGCAGAGGGGTGCAGCACAGGCTGCAGGCTTCAGTTCTGAGGTCTCCCCGACCATTCGCCCTCCGTCTAAGCAGCCCCCACCCAGGTTTCCCACACTCCCCTGAGAAAGGATGACTTATTCTTCAGTGCCCTGGACTCCAAGTGTGGACGAAGCAGGTGGTTCCTGTGTGCACGACTCATGCCCCATGCTGTGGAGGCGATTGGTGGAGTCGTGGAATTGGGCAGGTCGCAGTGGTTCCTTGGGGCAGTGAGGACTGTGCCTCCGAGCCCATCTGTCATGGCAGCAGAGATGGGGCAAAATTCACAGCTCAGCTTTTGAGCCTAATATCACCAAATGTTCCACCAGGCCCTGGGCTTGTCCCAAACAGCAGGGACAGGCAGGCACAGTGCGGCAGCAGGGATAGAGCTCCCTGTGCCACAGAAACCAGGCTCCATCCCCAGACTCAAGAAAGGTCCCTCACACCCACACAGCCCGCTTTCACCCACCCTGGACCTTCCTCAGACCACGTGCCTGTCCACAGCAGGCAGACTCCTGAACACGGGTACTCCAGGGGATGGTGGTGTGTGGCACAAGCTGCTCCTGCATGAGGAGGAGGGACGGGCGGGGACAAGGCCAGGGCACTGAGATGAGAGGCCTTGTTTGCTCCCGTCCAGTGTTTTTAATTTGGAGAGTGCTTCTGGGGTCATTTCACACTTTGTGTTGAGTGTCAGGAGGAGCACTCACACCCCTGCTCCTCCCTGCTCACCCCCCTTGTCCCTGCTCACACCCCTGCTCATCCCTGATCACCCCCCCTTGCCCCTGCTCACACCCCTGCTCACCCTTGCTCACACACCACTGACCCCTGCTCACACCCCTGCTCATCCCTGATCACCCCCCCTTGCCCCTGCTCACACCCCTGCTCACCCTTGCTCACACACCACTGGCCCCTGCTCACACTCCTGCTCATCCCTGATCACCCCCCTTGTCCCTGCTCACACCCCTGCTCACCCCTGCTCACCCCCCCTTGTCCCTGCTCACACCCCTGCTCGCCCTTGCTCACCCCCCCTTGTCCCTGCTCACACCCCTGCTCACCCCTGCTCACCCCCCCTTGCCCCTGCTCACACCCCTGCTCGCCCTTGCTCACCCCCCCTTGTCCTTGCTCACACCCCTGCTCGCCCTTGCTCACACACCACTGACCCCTGCTCACACCCCTGCTCATCCCTGATCACCCCCCTTGCCCCTGCTCACACTCCTGCTCGCCCTTGCTCACACACCACTGGCCCCTGCTCACACCCCTGCTCCTCCCTGCTCACCCCCCCTTGCCCCTGCTCACACCCCTGCTCCTCCCTGCTCACCCCCCCTTGCCCCTGCTCACACCCCTGCTCGCCCTTGCTCACACACCACTGGCCCCTGCTCACACCCCTGCTCATCCCTGCTCACCCCCCCTTGCCCCTGCTCACACTCCTGCTCGCCCCTGGTTAATCAGCAGGTTCCATCAGCCACGGCTTGTCCAGGGCCTCAGGTCCCCTCAGAGACCGTGTCTGCGGTTCATGGGAAGCTGGACAAGTGCCTCGACCGATCTCACCTGCTCCCAGGCCTTCTCCCCTGGAGGCAGATCTCACCTGCTCTCTGTGGGGCAGTGGATCCCCCCTGGAGGCAGATCTCACCTGCTCTCTGGCCTTCTCCCCTGGAGGCAGATCTCACCTGCTCTCTGTGGGGCAGTGGATCCCCCTGGAGGCAGATCTCACCTGCTCTCTGGCCTTCTCCCCTGGAGGCAGATCTCACCTGCTCTCTGTGGGGCAGTGGATCTCCCCTGGAGGCAGATCTCACCTGCTCTCTGGCCTTCTCCCCTGGAGGCAGATCTCACCTGCTCTCTGTGGGGCAGTGGATCCCCCTGGAGGCAGATCTCACCTGCTCTCTGGCCTTCTCCCCTGGAGGCAGATCTCACCTGCTCTCTGTGGGCAGTGGATCTCCCCTGGAGGCAGATCTCACCTGCTCTCTGGCCTTCTCCCCTGGAGGCAGATCTCACCTGCTCTCTGTGGGGCAGTGGATCCCCCCTGGAGGCAGATCTCACCTGCTCTTAGGCCTTCTCCCCTGGAGGCAGATCTCACCTGCTCTCTGTGGGCAGTGGATCCCCCCTGGAGGCAGATCTCACCTGCTCTCTGTGGGCAGTGGATCCCCCCTGGAGGCAGATCTCACCTGCTCTCTGGCCTTCTCCCCTGGAGGCAGATCTCACCTGCTCTCTGTGGGCAGTGGATCTCCCCTGGAGGCAGATCTCACCTGCTCTCTGTGGGGCAGGATCTCCCCTGGAGGCAGATCTCACCTGCTCTCTGGCCTTCTCCCCTGGAGGCAGATCTCACCTGCTCTCTGTGGGCAGTGGATCTCCCCTGGAGGCAGATCTCACCTGCTCTCTGTGGGCAGTGGATCTCCCCTGGAGGCAGATCTCACCTGCTCTCTGTGGGGCAGGATCTCCCCTGGAGGCAGATCTCACCTGCTCTTAGGCCTTCTCCCCTGGAGGCAGATCTCACCTGCTCTCTGTGGGGCAGTGAATCCCCCTGGAGGCAGATCTCACCTGTTCTCTGTGGGGCAGTGGATCCCCCTGGAGGCAGATCTCACCTGCTCTCTGTGGGGCAGTGGATCTCCCCTGAAGGCAGATCTCACCTGCTCTCTGTGAGCAGTGAATCCCCCTGGAGGCAGATCTCACCTGTTCTCTGTGGGGCAGGATCTCCCCTGGAGGCAGATCTCACCTGCTCTCTGTGGGGCAGTGGATCTCCCCTGGAGGCAGATCTCACCTGCTCTCTGTGGGGCAGTGAATCCCCCTGGAGGCAGATCTCACCTGCTCTCTGTGGGGCAGTGAATCCCCCTGGAGGCAGATCTCACCTGCTCTCTGTGGGGCAGTGGATCCCCCCTGGAGGCAGATCTCACCTGCTCTCTGTGAGCAGTGGATCTCCCCTGGAGGCAGATCTCACCTGCTCTCTGTGGGGCAGTGGATCTCCCCTGGAGGCAGATCTCACCTGCTCTCTGTGGGCAGTGGATCTCCCCTGAAGGCAGATCTCACCTGCTCTCTGTGGGGCAGTGGATCTCCCCTGGAGGCAGATCTCACCTGCTCTCTGTGGGCAGTGGATCTCCCCTGGAGGCAGATCTCACCTGCTCTCTGTGAGCAGTGAATCCCCCTGGAGGCAGATCTCACCTGCTCTCTGTGGGGCAGTGGATCCCCCCTGGAGGCAGATCTCACCTGCTCTCTGTGGGGCAGTGGATCTCCCCTGAAGGCAGATCTCACCTGCTCTCTGTGGGGCAGTGGATCTCCCCTGGAGGCAGATCTCACCTGCTCTCTGTGGGGCAGTGGATCTCCCCTGAAGGCAGATCTCACCTGCTCTCTGGCCTTCTCCCCTGGAGGCAGATCTCACCTGCTCTCTGTGGGGCAGTGGATCCCCCCTGGAGGCAGATCTCACCTGCTCTCTGTGGGGCAGTGGATCTCCCCTGAAGGCAGATCTCACCTGCTCTCTGGCCTTCTCCCCTGGAGGCAGATCTCACCTGCTTTCTGTGGGCAGTGGATCTCCCCTGGAGGCAGATCTCACCTGCTCTCTGTGGGGCAGTGGATCCCCCCTGGAGGCAGATCTCACCTGCTCTTAGGCCTTCTCCCCTGGAGGCAGATCTCACCTGCTCTCTGTGGGCAGTGGATCCCCCCTGGAGGCAGATCTCACCTGCTCTCTGTGGGCAGTGGATCCCCCCTGGAGGCAGATCTCACCTGCTCTCTGTGGGGCAGTGGATCTCCCCTGGAGGCAGATCTCGCCTGCTCTTAGGCCTTCTCCCCTGGCCTGGAGTGGCCTGAAACCCAGACCTGCCTCCTCCCTGGAGCAGTTTCTGCAGGGCTGCTCTCTGGGGACAAATCCTACCCATTGCCTTTGTCAGAGGAAGTCCTTCCTTTGGCTTCACATTTGACACACAGCTTGCTGGACGGGGGCTCCTTGCCCTACCTCTGGCTATCCTGAGTCCTGGCAGCCTGAAGCAGCCTTGTCCTGCTGCCCCGGGTCGAGGCTGGAGGTGTCCTCAGTTTCTTGGAGCTGTGGTTTGGTGTCCATCTTTAAATCAGGAAGTTTTTCAGTCAATACTTATCACTTGACCTTTTATGGTCCTTTCTTTTTCCTAGGCACATGGCCAGTGCCTGTGACCATGGTACCTTCCTATCCCTGTTTTCCTGCTCCTCCCTTGCTCCCTCCTTTTGCTTTCCCGTCTGGGCATTCTACTTATGGCCTGTGGGCCAGCCTGCCTGAGGCGCTGCCGTTCCCTGCCACCGATGCCCGGTTCCCCCAGCCTTCCCCAAGGGCCACCTTCTGCAAACCCGCCTTCTGTTCCTTCATGTTGGCCCCCTCCTCCATCGGGGCCATAGCTCACTAATAGTTGCTGTTTTATATTCCTGGTCTCATCATTCCAAATCTGCCATGTTCTTGTCCTTCCTTTATTTTTTTTTTTATTTACTTAGTTGTAGATGAACACACAGTATCTTTATTCATTTTTATGTGGTGCTGAGGATTGAACCCAGTGCCTCACACATGGGAGGCAAGCGCTTTACCACTGAGCTACATCCTCAGCCCGTTAGTGTCCTTTCTATACACTGACAACAAAGTGTCCAAAAAAAAAATTAAGTAAACAATTCCATTTAAAATACCATCAAAAAATAAATTAGTAGGGAACTTAACTAAGGAAGTTTTGAAAATTATAAAGCATTGGTAAAAGAAACTGAAAACACAAAAAGACTGAAAGTTATCCCATGTTCATGAATTAGAGGAATTGATGTTTTAAAATGTCCATGCTCTCCAAATCAAGCTGTAGGTAGGGTCAGTGGAATTCCTATCCAAATTTCAATGTCATTCTTCACAGAAATAGAAAAAAAGACAGGACTGAAATTGGTTCAGAAGCAAAGAATACTCCAGTGGCCAGACAGGACAGAGCGGCCCAGGGGCCGTGTGCTGGCTCTGCCTGCGTCTCTCCGACTGTGTGTTCTGCTCTCTCTTTCCTAGGCCTTGCAGTTTTTCTGGATGCCAGGCACCACGCTGAGGTGAAGGCAAGAGAGGCAGCCCTGTGCGGCCACACCTAGGCCCAGCTGGTGCCAGTCTACGCTCACCATGGGCGGAGCTGAGCACTGGGGGCAAGTGGCCCTCAGGCCTCCCTCCTGTCCCTCACAGCTCTGTGGAACTGCGGGAGCCTTCTTCCTGCTGAAGAGCCCGGAAGATACAGGAAGAGGCGTCCTCCGGCCCTGGGCCTGGGTCTCCTTGCTCAGGGAGCCAGTGTCCTGGGACTGTGACCTCTCAAGCACTTCTTGCTCCTTCCCCTTTGTGACCCGGAAGGCTGGAGGCCCACACTGGCCTTCCCTGTGACCTCAGTCCCCTGAGGGGTCGATTTCCAGTTTGTTGGACCTTTCCTTGTCAGGGTGCATGGGCTGGCAATGGCCACACCCTTCACAGCTGCACCAGGAGCCAGGAGACTGGTGTCCTCCTCCTCCACATCCCACTGTCCAAATGTGCCCTTAGACCTGCTCACTAGCGTTAATCCAGCCACTCTCCAGTGCTTGAAAGAGATCTTTTAAATGGTTTGAACTTTTTGCTTTGTAATAAATAATTTATAATAAATAATTTGCGTACACATTATAACTTTTAAAATATTTGCATTATCTTCAGGATCTTAATCATTTTCAGATATGTCTACTGAGTTTTTGGGTTCTTTTTTTCCCCTAAACATTTGTCAATCTTAATATTGCCAAACATATGGAAGCATTTTAAATACATAGATCAAATTCCTGAGTCTGAAAATAATAAGTCCTGTGGGAGGCTGGATGGACACATCCTCTGAGCAATTCCTCCCACACCTCTGCCAGCCAGACTTTCCTCCAAACGCACCTCATGATCACAGAGAAATACAAAAAGAGCACCTTCTAAGAAAAGTGGCGCTTAGTTTGTTTCATAAAAAATAGATGCTCATTAATACAAGATTTCGTAGGTACACCTGGCGATGCAGGACTCTGCACAAATGTCAAGCAAGGGCAGCTTTGTTTGTGGCTTACAGGAAGCTCACAGCCGAGGGACCAGGGTGCCCCCCCCAGAATTGAGGCTCTGGTTTCCAGCAGAGAGAAAGAGCCTTGAGAATCACACCCACCTGGGGAGAGACCTCCAGGTCAGTAACCGGAGCCCCCTTCAGGACTGTGATTGGAAGCTGGCAGTCAGTTCCTCACCAGAAGGACACTTAGCCGCACCCTTATTTGCCCCATCACAAAACAAGGAGGCATGAGTGGAGCATGCCCAGCATCAAGGTGGGGGTGCAGAGACGGCCGTGCCACGTCCTCCTTCCCAGCCCTTGCCCCTTGCAGAGGGACTCTGGCAGCTGGGGCACCTGAGGCACTTGATTTCTTCTTGTTCTGTGAGAATGGGGAAAGCAAGCAGCCATCGAGGCACAGAGGTCCTGGTGGGCACAGAGGGCACGAAGGCATGGAGGGTATGGGGCACAGGGGGCATGAGGGCCACCAAGGGCACAGAGGGCCTGGTGGGTACAGTGGGCACAAAGGGCATGGAGGGTATGGGGGCACAGAGGGCACAGTGGGCTCAAGGGCCTGGTGGATCCAGTAGACACGGAGGGCATGATTGATATGGGGCATGGTGGGCACAGTGGGCCTGGGGGCATGATGGGCATGGTGGGCATGGTGGGCACAGAGGTCATGGTGGATCCAGTAGACACAGAGGGCATGATTGATATGGGGCATGGTGGGTACAGTGGCCCTGCGGGCATGATGGGCATTGTGGGCACAGAGGGCACAGTGGGCTCAAGGGCATGGTGGGCACAGTGGGCACAGAGAGCATGGAGGGTACAGGAGCACAGAGGGCATAGTGGGCACAGAGGTCATGGTGGATCCAGTAGACACAGAGGGCATGATTGATGGGGCATGGTGGGCATGGTGGGCACAGAGGTCATGGTGGATCCAGTAGACACAGAGGGCATGGTTGATATGGGGCATGGTGGGTACAGTGAGCCTGGGGGCATGATGGGCATGGTGGGCATGGTGGGCATGGTGGGCACAGAGGTCATGGTGGATCCAGTAGACACAGAGGGCATGGTTGATATGGGGCATGGTGGGCATGGTGGGCACAGAGAGCATGGAGGGTACAGGAGCACAGAGGGCATAGTGGGCACAGAGGTCATGGTGGATCCAGTAGACACAGAGGGCATGATTGATATGGGGCATGGTGGGCATGGTGGGCACAGAGGTCATGGTGGATCCAGTAGACACAGAGGGCATGATTGATGGGGCATGGTGGACATGGTGGGCACAGAAGGCACAGTGGGCACAGGGAGTACAGCGTGCAAGGTACTCTCGGCAAGTATGCTGTTCAGTCTTGCTCATCAGCTGACCACACAAGGCTCAGCCACCTGGAGCCTCTTGACCAGGGACAGGCTGAAGGTGTGGACTTGACTGTCGGGGGCACACCCGACCCCTCAGAGAGCAGGCGCTTTTGTCCTGCCAGTGCTTGCTGAACGGCAGCTCCCCTGTGCATCCATGGCACCGACCCTGGGGTAGAGTCGCTCAGGGTGGGCAGAGTGAGCCCCGCCCCACACCCTCCTTAAAACTCCAATGGTCTCATTCCGAACTTTCACTCACAAAAGTTGAGTTCCTTCTCTTTACGCATGACATGTTAATAGATTCCAGAAGATTTTTAAGAAATAGAAGAGATCGCACATAAGGAGGTCATGTCAGGCCTTCAGTGCCTGTTAAAACTGCGTCCCCTCCAGCACTTGGCTGGTGTCAAGGACACGGCAAAAGGTGATCATAAAAGAAAATTTCTCCAAGACCCAAGACCTGCCTGCTGCACAGAGGTTTCTTGCATCTCCCTTGGCTGTTCCTCCCAGCCTTGTGGTTCCAGAGCAGCAGCACAGAGGCTCTGGGCCTCCAGTCACAGGCTCTAAATAGAGGACCAACCTACTGGGCTCTTGCGTCACATGGCTGTGTGGAGGTGAGTGCTTCTCTCCGCCCCCTGAGTCCAGTTGACTGTGAGTATTTTGGATGATATGAGTGTGTGGCTGTGAATAGGTGAAGTCTCACAGTCTTTGAGGCTTCTGTGTCTCGTGAGTGTCTGCATGGCGGACACTAAGTGCTGTTGGAGAAATGATTCTGCTGGGAAGAAGGCCATGTGCAGCTCCCTGGTGGCAAGAAGCCCCTGGCAGGCTGGCCCAGCACCCGGAGTGCTCCTGTGGAGCAGGTATTTCTGACGAGTAGGATCTCAAGTAACTGCAGGACTCTATGTGTACTTTTTTGCATCAAGTATTTTAGGAAAAATGTTAATTAGCTCAAAGTGGGAATGCCTGAGTCACCCTCCTGCCTGGAGTTGTCCTGCCCTGCTGGGTCCCTGTGCCCTTCTGGACATCTGGGGGCTGGCAGCTGCAGCCACCATTCCTATAGGAAGTGCACCCTTTCACTCCGACACTCACTGCTGCACCGAGACGTCTGGGGGACAACCGGCTCAGCTTGTGGGCCATACGTGAGGGAGATGCAGGCTCGGCTCTGAGACAAACACTGCACCCACCAGCAACATCACACACGCCACACTGCCGGTGCCCAGGGCGTGTCTACCTGCTGGGGTCAGCCCAGGGGTGGCTGAGGGCAGACACACCCCAAGTCCCTCTGAGGTAGGAGGCCAGAGAGGGACACTTCTCCAGGCCCCACTCTGGAGCCATCTTCCTGTCGTCAGCTGAGTAGAGTCTGTTTTTCTTTTTCTGTCACAGTTTTGCTATCTGCTATGCATATATAAATAAAACGAAATCTCCGTCTGCTGTTAACGTTTAAAAATACATGGAAATAGCTGGGTAGATTTTCTCTGAATTAAGATTGTGAATTCGGGGTCTGATGACTAAAACAGCAGCAATGCCTGTGTCAGCCCTGGCAGAGGCGTGGGGCGCCACATGGGCTGCGGCAGGCGTGCGCCCAGGGCTGGGTGAGCTGTTGGCCTCACTGCCCTGCCCACTGGGGTCCTTCCCAGGTCTCGCAGGACGAGGACATTGCAGAGCCAGTAGTCATGCACATCCTGCATGCTTGGCCGGGCTGGCCCATGCCCCAGCACATCCACCAGGGCAAAGGCCACTTGGGGCCTGGACAGCCCCCTGTAGGTCCAGAGGTTGCATCGGAGATCCTCTGGCACTGAGCCCTCCCCTCTGAGGGCAGGGAGGCTGCTGTGCTGGCCAGGCCGTCGGGCCGAGCTGTTTCCTGAAGAGTCCTGGGACATAGAAGAGTGACCTGCGGTGCAGCGTCTGACCTGTGCTCCTTCTCTTGGAGCCTAGGGTCGTGTCTGCTGAAATGAACAGCAGCTCTATTCCTTGCCCTGAGTCCACTTTCAGAACAAGCTGACCGGCCATGCTGGTGCTCACCTTCCCTCAGAAGTCGGCTCTTTGGGCATTTCTATTGTCTTTCTTCTGTGTACCCGAGAGCAGAGCTAGTTCTGTCTGGGATCTGGGAGGCCCTGGTTAGGGAGCCCGTTAGAGCCAGCAACCAGAGCTCATGGCTGTACAGCAGGACCCTCTCTAAGTTAGTCGCAGGAGGACCCTGGGTTCTGTGATGTCCCATCTCTTAAACTCTCTTATAAACCAGGCACTGGATCCCACACGAGGCCCCAGAGCCCAGGGCTTGGGGGAGGCTCACAGCTCTATGACAGCCACCACATGTGTGTCCCTGAGGATGTCCCTGATCCACGCCACCGCAGGCCCCAAGTAACCAGGCCTGAGATAGAAGGTTCCACTGGTGTGAGGGGCCACATGCAGGTGGCCCACATTCTGTGAGCTACTGGAGTGCCCGGGACAGGAGGGGGACGTGGCGCTGTCTCATGAGCAGGTGCACACTGAGACTCGGCATGCTGGTGAGGGGCTGGTCACTGTCTGGGTGGTCTGTGGCAGCTGCACGAGTGGAGAAGCTGCCTGTGGGGAGCACTATGCTGCCCCCGTGGACTGGGCGCTGGGGCTCAGAGCCCAGTGGCCCTGCAGCCTGCTCTGGCTGAGGAGCTGCTGGCCCAGCTGTGCCCTGACCTTCGGGAAGGGAAGGGACAGGGTCTTTTTACACCACGAGATCTGGAGTTTGGAGGGTTCATCCCTGCCTGAGGCCATGGGGTGTTTGACAGCTGAACTGGGTGCTTGGCCACAGTCCACAAGGCGGTAACCATCTCCTTGTATCCCATCACCCTGCCTTCCCAGGAAGTCCCTCCCACAGGCCATGGGTCCCTTTACGCGACCCACTCCTCAGGAGCCTGCAGTGTCTTTCCTTCAGACAAGTGTGCTGAGGAACCCTCCACAGTGGGGAGGGACTCTGCCCACCGGCCCCGTTCCTGAGTGGCTCACAGACAGCCAAATTCAACACGCAGGCGAAACGGCCCAGGGCAGTTTCTGTGGGAGACCCATTTACTTGTGAACTCGCGCGCACACAGGCCAGACGTCCAAGAAGGGACTTTGGAGGTGCAGACGGCTCACCCTCAGCCCCCTGTCAACACACCTAGGATGGGGCTCCTGCCAGAACAAGGGCTCCTCTGTCTCCTGGAAGGGGCCTCCTACCTCTCAGAGCCCAGGGCCCCAGGTGTGCAGCTCTGCAGATTTCCGCTCCTGAAGGGGCAGTTGGGTCTCATGGCCCTGTTCCAAGCAGAAGTGTCTGAGAGCACATCATGCTGATTCACTTTTAGAAGTCGACTCTAGATGATGTGTGTGAGACAGAGGCCAGATCCAGTGCCTGGGTGCACTGGAGCCCAGTCCTCCACGGCCCTGTCTGTGTCCTCGCCACTGTTTACAGCTGCAGAGTTGAGCGGGGCACAGGCTGCTCTGGTGACACTCTGCTTCCCTCTCTGCACATGTTGAAAATGTCATTCTGGAAGAATGGTGTGGTGGCAGGCAGGCCGTTCTGCAGCCTTCAACGACAGCTCACCCCTGGGCCACGCAGTCTCAGCAGAGCCCCAGTTCAACGAGTCCTGCTGTGTCCAGCACTGGCAAAGAAGCACAGTGCTGAGCCACTGCTATACATGAGTCTGTGTTCAGTACTTGTCTCATCACAAGGACCTTCTGGGAGTCGTGAGGCTGGAGTGACTCCCAGCGGTGCCCTGGAGCAGGGTCGGGCAGTCCTGAGAAGGCCTGCCTCAAGAGCTTCACGGAGACGCAGTGGTGTGCTCTTCCTTTAATCTGACACCTGGATTGCTTCTGATATCAAATAATTTCTGGGGCTGTTTGCATTTCCTCTTTGACAGTTTATGTTTCTGTTTTGGTGCTGGCAATGGAACCCGGCCCTTGGCACCTGGGCCATGTATTCCACAGTGAGCTGCACTCTAGCCAGACAATTTTTTAAAATTAATAAAAAGTTAAAAATATCCTTATGATTTTAAAAGCAATATTTTGTCAATTATAAAATATTTAATTATAAAATATTCATAGCTTTTCCATCTGCATCTTCCCAAATTATCTCCAAAAATAAAAATTGTAAGATAGATCTTTAAAAAGGAAACGTTTCTTTCGACACACTAGATGGCAGAGGCTGCTCGAATGCAAGCTCACCTGAGCAGGAAGAAGCACCGAGAGGGCTATCCTTTAGGCTCCCGCACATGGCTTTGCCATGACCCAAGGCACTTTTCAAAACCACAGAAAAGAAAGAAGAGAGGAAACCTCAGGCTGGGGTTGAAGTCAAATCATCAGCACTAGGAGGAAAACCACCCAAGTGCAGAGGTGGAGGCATGCTGGGTCTGGGAGAAGCAGCCTCAGAGGAGCTGGGGTCTGGGCAGCAGTCTTCAAGGTTCCTGCTCCCAGGGACAGCAGTGCCCAGGAGGGAGAGCACTCTCTGGAAGCCAGGGAAGTGAAGGTCTCATGTGAGGAAGAGAGTCAAACAGCAGGCCCAGGCCCTCCACCACCCAGGCCACCCAGAAAGCCTCCTAGGAAGGCCAGTTTCACCCACAGATCAACCAGGGGCTGCCGATCCAGGACTCCACACACTCTGGAGCCCCAGAGCCCTGGGTCCTGGGTTGAACCACAGGAATTTCCCCCTTTATTCCCACAAAAAAATCACCAAGCCCACGTAGACTGCAGCCACCATTCCAAACTAGTATCCTCAATAACCATTTGTGAAATATAAAAATTCAAGCCACTATAACTAAAATGAAAAAATTAAAGAAAATTAGAATGAAATGAGACTTCCCTGAATCCAGGGGAAAAGCAGAAGAAACCATCTCAGAAATAAGGAGCAGAGTCAAAGCACCTGCAGAGGAAACTGACGTGAGGTTTGACAGGAGCACCAAGAACGGTGGGGAGTCCGTCAGAGCCAGCGGCAAGGTGGATGGTGGAGGGAAGATGGTGCAACCCACCTACAGCTGCAGCCGCCACACCAGACCAATACTGAGAACAGCATAAGAGAAGGCATTCCAGAACAAAAGAGACCTTCATCCGTGTGGTCCAAGCTCTGCAGATGATGAGGAAGCCGACCCGGAACGGTCAGTGGCTGTCCACAGGTATCACAAACAGGTGAAGAAGGCCAGGAAATCATGTCCAAAGTTAAATGAAAAGTGTGGTTGTGGCAGGCTCACAAGTGGGTGGCAGCAGTAGAGAAATACAACCAGCTGCAGTTCTCAAGTTCAGAAGCATGGTAGCTGAAGAAAGCCTCATGAAGACACTGATCCACATTTCCCTGTTGTCTGAAAGCACCAGCAACTCAAAACAACATTGTCTGGGATGGTGCAGAGGAAGGAGGAGTGGGCAGGTACAGAGGAGCCAGAACTCAGGTGGCCAGGCTCCCAGTGTGCAGAGCTGCTCTTCTCACAACCGGGTGGCCCGGGGCTGAGACCAGGTGCAGCCAGTGGGATTCCACAGAGTACCCTTCTGCAGATGCTGGTCTTCAACAGTCACCCCCATGCCCTCTGTCTGAATGGGAAAAGGAAGGTGAAGACTCTCGGGGCAGCCTCTGCCATAGAGATGGGGTCCGATATCTTGCCAGGGTGGCTGGAATCAAGGCGTCTAAATAACTAGCTACTGCTGTGTGTCCTCTTCTGCAGGTGGCTGCCCTGCCTCCAGCCTCTGCTGGTGCAGACAAGGCCAACAGTGGCTGAGCCAGGGCCAGACTGCTGGCCACTGAGTGCCTGAGCAGTCACTTCATCACACGGTTTTCCTGTGACCTCCCATTTTGCCTTGACACACACCAGAAGCTCATGTGAAGGGGCCTGTGCTTGGGGACCTGGGGGGCTGCAGTCATGCTCCAGTGGCTTACCTCACATCCCTGAGCTCCCCAAGGCTCTCCCAGCACCGTCCATCAGCCCCAGAAGCATTGCAGGGCTGGAGACCCCAGGACAAGGCAGAGCCGCTTTGTTCTGGGAGACTGCAAAGTGACATTACCCAGGAAGAAACCTGCTTGGCACTATTAAAAGCAGAAGGGACTCTGCAGAGAACAGCAGGTCTGCACTGTGGGCAGGATAGGACTGGCCCCTCCCAACAGGCTCCCTCCACTCTGGGGGCCCAGGGGCAGCTCCCCTTCCCTTGTCAGCTGAACCTGAGGATGGCAAGGAGTGAGCGAGGGAGGATGCAGAGAGAGGGAGCACCCCCCTCACACACACCCGTCTCCCACGGGATGTGCCTCCCAGTTCAAAGCCAGCTCCCTCTCCTTAAGAGGGACCTGAGCAGAGCTGGTCATGCCTTCAATAGACTGTTCTAGAAAGCTGTTGTGAAAGCTAGAGGGAAAAGAGAACAGCATCTATATAGAAGTTCATTACTTGCACCAAACCTATTTCCAAAGCAGCTTTAGAGGTGACTTCTACTTTAAAAATATGTAACACAGTTTGCACTCAGTGTTTTAACTCTAGGAAGTTAGCATGCTGATCTAGCAGAGGCAGTGCAAAGACACATCTGTGGACTGGAAGGGGGGAATGAACCCTGCAGGCACAGATGTGGGGACACTCGAAGGAATCTGTGGTCTCGGGATGCACACTGGTTTTCAGATCTTCCTAGGTCTGAACTCTGCCGAACACACAGCGAGCTCTGCAGGAAGGGCTGGGGAAACCCCGCCAGCAGCTGTCGGGCAGAGGCATGGACATCCTCCAGGGAGCTGTTCTTATCAAGACCCTCGAAGGCAAAAGCAGGTGCTGAGTTGCAGTTCGCCACGCCGTTCCTATAGGAAGCCAAAGTCCCTGTCAGACAAGTTGCTATCAGGTTGAAGTAACTGGAGAGATGAATCACCCCTGTCCCTAAGGCCCAGCTGAAGCTGCTGTCTCCTCTGCCAAGAGATGAGCCATGTCTTCAAGACCCGACCCTCACCAGCCCCTCAGGTGCACTGCCTTCACTGCTGGCGAGAAAGAAATGCGGCTCTTTTGGCTGTTGTAAAGTCAGTCTAGCAACAGAACCTTCTAATACCTAGAGACAGGAACTGTCTCCTTAAGTAAATTATAATACACAGACTTTCTATCTGCAATTAATTTCTTTTTTAAAAATTATTTTTAGTTGAAGATGGACACAGTACCTTTATTTTATTTATTTATTTTTATGTGGTACTGAGGATCGAACCCAGTGCCTCACACGTGCTGGGCAAGCACTCTACCACTGAGCCACAACCTCAGCCCCTGTATGTAATTTCTTAAATGCTTTCAAATTTCCTTTTAACCTTTAAATGAAGTTTTGCCCTGGTAACAAGTTGGAGGGTGAAGGATGCTTTGCAAGTCAGTGTGTCTGCTATGCACATCTTCCTTTCCCACACCTCAGGGCTGCTCAGGCCATGGCTGCACACAGGTAGCTGTGATTGACTTAGCCTCTGCCTCTGTTCTGACACCACTGCAGGACAAGCAGACGTCAACATGACACAGCTTCACTCAGTTAGACCAAAGTGCTTTTCTAGCACACGTTAAGTGTTTGATCACAGAAGCACCATGGGTCTCTTCTGGTTAGCTTGGTTCCACCCTCAGCCTCCCAGTCCTGGGTGGCTGCCTGGACTTCACGTCCCTGTAGGTCTTCTGCTGACAGGTGGCCTGGACAGCAGTGGGCTGTGGGTGGGTTTCTGGGCTAGTTTCAACTGCCTGCAGATGAGCAGAGCTGAGCAGAGTATGGTCATGTGGGAAAGTGCTTCTCCCCAGCTTCCTGTCCCCCCCTGGCCCAGGAGCCTGAGAGCTGTCTCTAGCAAAGCTGGGACAGAGGAGGCGGAGTCTGGAAAACAGAAGTCCAGCGGCCCCGCCCACCCCAGCAGTCCACAGCAGTGCGGCCACCACAGTGATTCCACAGTCACTGTGCAGAGGACCCAGCTCTTCCCTGCAAGGCGTGGCCTCTGGAAAAGCCCTGTGCTGCCTGGAGTGTTCCCCAGCCAGCACTCAGTCTCCTCCCCTCTGCCGCTGCTTCTCCCCTGCAGTGCCTGGGCTCCATGAGGGGCCCTGAGCACAGGCTGGCAGGGCGGGTGGGGGGGAGCACCACCCTCTGAGACTCTGCCTGGATGGCTCTCAGTGGATTCTGAGGACTTTGCTCAAGAGCTAAAGCAAACTGGCCATCTTTCTGAACTCTGTGAATGGAACAAAGCTCCCGAGTGCCAAGGAAGAACTGCTGTGTTTGACTTCAGCCTGCAGCCTGCCGCCCCTACCCTGTTTGTGAGCACACAGCATCGTTTTGAAGAGTTCTGAAACATGGAGTTGACAGATCCCATCAGAGTTTGACTTACATGAGACCAAAAAAAAAAAAAAAAAAACCAGCAACTTGCTGACTTAAAAAGACTGAGTATCCACTCCATAGTACGTATGCATATGAACAGTAACCATTCCACTTGTAAGTTTCATTTCTGTTTATCCCTACACAAAAGAAACGTTATGTTGTAACTTTCTGAGGACATCAAGGAACTGTTCTGTTGATCCAGGATCTTCTCATTCAGTGAAGCCTTGCAAGAAATACAACCCTTTCATAACACACATGCTCATCTTCCTCCTCTCCAAACTGTCAATTGTCAGTTGCTGTTTCCAGCAGATTTAAAGACAATGAATTATTTATACAGGTGGTTGCTGAAAATGAAACACCCTTCAGAACTGAAACAAAAAGCTATAAATCTGGAGAGGAGTGGGAGAGTCCTGCACTCACATGTCATAGAATCACCTTCACATAGAGGCCATGGGGTTTCACACTGTCAAGTTCATCTCTGCATTCAAAGTGGGGTTTCCGGATGCCTGGAGTGTTTTCTAAACTCATGGATGTGTAGAGACAGAGGTGCAGCCACATTAAATCACAAATTATATCATCATAACTCTAATTTGAGCAGTTTAAGTTAACTGCCCATGTTAATTCAAATATTCCATTATAAAGATCGCTTCTTAAAATAAAAATGATTCAAGTTTTCTGCTGGGCTGCATATTTTGAAAGGAAGGTTATAACTTTTTATGACATAAAATGCATACTCCCAAACTTCCACTATTGTGTTCAAACAGCCTCTTGGTGTGTACACCCACTTGACGAACAGAGAACTTACATGCTTAAAACGAAGCTTCCAGAATTACCACAAAACAGATTCACCCAGGGCCTCCTGCAAGAGCTACTTTCATGTCTCAGGAATCCATGAAAAGAAAGACTCCTGTCTCCATCACAATAAGAGCCCTGTGCCAGCCAGCAGAGAGCACTGGCCAGCAGAGGGCGCCAGACAGCAGAGGGCGCCAGACAGCAGAGGGCGCTGGTGAGTGTGGGGGTGTTCCCGTCTGTGGTGGGCACTAATCAGTAGAGCACACTCATCTGGTCTGCAGAAGTGTTGTCAGGGGAGGGTATTGCCAGCAGAAGGCACTGGTCATCAGGGAGCTCTGGTCAGCAGAAGGCTCAGGTCATCAGGAAGCACTGGTCAGCAGAAGGCACTGGTCAGCAGGGAGCTCTGGTCAGCAGAAGGCTCAGGTCATCAGGAAGCACTGGTCAGCAGAAGGCACTGGTCAGCAGGGAGCTCTGGTCAGCAGAAGGCACTGGTCATCAGGGAGTGCTGGGCAGCAGAAGGTACTGGTCATCAGGGAGCTCTGGTCAGCAGAAGGCTCAGGTCATCAGGAAGCACTGGTCAGCAGAAGGCACTGGTCAGCAGGGAGCTCTGGTCAGCAGAAGGCACTGGTCATCAGGGAGTGCTGGGCAGCAGAAGGTACTGGTTATCAGGGAACGTTGGTCATCACTCTTGGTGATGGTGACACCATTGCTCAGTTGCTCCAGCCAAACATTTTGGAATTGTTATTTTTTCTTATTCTTTGCATCCTGAATCTAACCTTGCTATGGGCTCTGCTTTCCAAACACACCATAATGGAATTCCCATAACATGGCCACCAGTTTGCCTAGCTGCAGGGCTGCAACTGGCCTCCTGCAGGAGCCATCCCAGTGGCCTCCAGTCCCATATTTATCCCTTTGGAAGCTGAAGTCATTGCTTGCACACATCCCAGGCCACACAGACCAGGTCTCTGCTTAGGCTGTGAGTCTCTGGCTTCTCTCCACGTGCAGCTGCCCTGTCCTCCAGCACTCTGGGCTGCCTGCCTTCAGCCCCGTCTGAGGCTGTCCTCTTGCCTCCAGCTGTGCTCCCCTCTAACCACTGTCCTCTGACCACACCAGAGCTTCGCACTTGCTCTCCATTTGGCGGATCACCCCTTTCCTGGCAGTGTTCAGGTCTTGGCTCAGAGGACACCTCAGCAGAAGGCTTGGCCAGGGTGCTGAGGACCAGCCTCTCCACATCTTTTGACAAACGTGCACCTGAACACCAGAAACCCCAGACTGTCAGCTGGTGCCACTCCATGCGGCTTGCGTGTCAAGTCATCGCCATTCCCGCCAACTGAAGGGAGTTCCATAGGACACACAGGTGGTAGGTTTTGTTCAATGGTGCAGCTCCTGTAGCTGGGAAACAGCACTCAATAAATACTTGTTAAATGAACAAAATAATTCCCACAATAAACAAGTAACATCAACTCCCCAACTTGCTAAAACTTGGACAAATGAGAAAACAGCTTCCAACTCCCCTTCCCGCCTTAGTCAACTCACGCAGTATCTAGAGTGTTTGACAATAGGGTGGCCTCATGTGAGAGAAAAGAGGAGTTTTGAGGCGGCAGCTGCTTGGTCCTCCACGTGCACACTGCACGTCTTGAGGCCTCAGAAGCCCATCTGCAGAACACTGGGCTCCCCCTCCCCGCCCCACCCTGGCCAGCCTTCCACCCTGGGAATAGGCAGACCTCTTCAACACTGGCCCCACTGAACCTGATTGGGGGACTGCACAGCTGCCAAAATAGGATGTGTTCCTAAATAAAGATGTGTGCAGGACACGCGCATCACACCTGGCTCCCTGCTCCTCGTGCTTATGGACCCTCCAGTGCTGGTGGGATCCGGTTTCCGCATTCACACATTAGGCTATGGGAACGCAGCTCCAGGTTACACAGGCTCGTTTCCACCCTAACTCACCAAGGTGTCCTGGTGGCAGATGGCAGTCGCGATTCTCTCTTATGGAGAAAGCCTCCGTGTCCTAGTGAGGTCCTGGTGGTCCGGTCCCACCCTTGAGCTGGGACCTGACCAAGCAGCTTCCACCCAGGAGCCGCACCCTGGCAGCAAGACCTTTGAGGGACAGGCCACCCACTCCAGCTGAGTGCAGGTCACCAGCAGATGGAGATATCCACTGTCAGCCACGTCTTGATTCTGTGACCAGTCAAAAAAGACGTGGAGTTTTTCTCTTCCTGGTCTGGCCATAGTGGACCATGCTCAGTCCTGCCCAAGTCCAGGCCTGGCAATGGTGGACCCTGCTCACTCCTGCTTGATCCTAGTCTGGCCTAGCCTGGTGGGAGTTTGAGCCCTCACCCACATGGGCCCCCCTGACTGGGTACACCTGGTCATGTGATCTCAGCAGGTTGAACTTCCCTGGGTCTGTCCAGTCAGGCTGTCCTTAGACCTGACCTTCCCCTGGAGGTCCACTGTGCCCTGTTAGGAGCCAGTTAAACCTTCCTGGTTGTTCAGGACTCATCACACATTTCTTGGCAACTCTGTGGATTCCCTGTGTTCCTGGGAAGAGATGATGGTGCTCTCTATCTGGAGAGGCAGAGATGGTGTCCAGGTGTCGCCGGGAGACCATGCATGGGCACAGGAGCCCTGCTGTGAATGGGTGTGTGTGGAGGATGCTGACCATCTGTTCTGGAAGGTCCAGGTCCTGCCACGTTGGGCCCATGGGACACTGCACTCAGCCTCCCTCCACCTGCTGCCTCCACAGCCTCCACCCACGCCTACCCTGAAGGACACGGTAAAGCCTTCTGCAGTGGGTGACTGGCAAGCACACATGTGTGGCCCTGGGGCAATGCTCACATGTCAGAGCAAGGCAGTTTGGAGAGGCTCTTAGGCCAGGGACAGGGACAGCTTGTCACTCCCCAGGCCCTGCAGGGGGTTCTGGGCTCAGCTGCCATGTCCCTGGGTGGGGCTCTGCAGGAGCCTCCTTGTCCACCATGAGGACACTCCAGCTCCTCCTCTGCCTGCTCTGTGAGGCACCCTCTCACACCTTCTGGCCTGGTGTGGAGGAGCAGCCCCTGGAGCAGGCTCTCCATGGGTGTCCCCTTCCTGTGTCCTTAGGCCCTTCCTTCTGCAGGACTAGAGAAGGCCCAGTGGGTGGCCTCCTTGTCATCTACCAGGTCCTGGGGAGCTCCCAGCTTTGCTCCAGAAGACCTGCTCTGTACTCTGGCCATCACAGGAACCAGCCTTGGAGGCTCCATGGTCACCATGGGCATGGCCAGCAGGCAGCCCCACGAGCGTCCCCAAAGAACTGGAGGCTGTGAGTGTGGAGCCAACTGTGGGGCCCCTTGAGGAGTTGCTGGCTGCTCCTCCAGACTCTGGGCCTGGCCCTCCTCCCCTCTGAGCCTTTGTGAACAAACTGCAGGTGCTGCGGGCCCTGCCTGCATTCAGGTGGGCGTGCTGCAGATGGCCTGGCAGTGCTCGCATCACACCTGCTCTGGGGCGTGGGTCCAGCTGCAGCCTGGAGGAGGGTCGCTGGGTCTCTCCGCCTGGTTGTGTTCCACCGCCCCACCCCACCTTCACAGCCTGGGCAGGGTGCAGCACTGTCCGGCACAGACTGAGGGCCAGGTCTGGGGAGCGCCAGCGCTGTGGTCTGTGAGTTCTGATGAGTTCCGGGCTCTGCTGCTCCCTAGATCTTCACAGAGGCAGAACTGTTACTTACCAAGTGCTTCCAGATTTAAAGACCTTCCCATTGTTAAAAGGTTTTTTAATAGTATGTACGCCTGTGGTGCATATGAGATCATGACATGTAGTTTGGGGTATTTTTTGAGAATCTGATTCATAATAATGTGTTGTAAATGTGTTTACAGAATTTTTGCTTTGTAAAACTTGGGTTTAGGATTCTTTGCCAATTCTGTTTGGCCTCTGGACGCCAGAGAGGATGTGAAGACGTGGGCAGGAAGCTGCTGCCCCAGTTGCCCTCCCAGTGGCTTCTCCCCTGCTGCATGTCCTCATCCAGGGCAGGGGCACCTTGCTCACTCTGCTGTCCTCTGCCAGCTGCCCAGCTGTGGGGCCTCCAGGGATGTGGGACTTCACTGAGTCCTCCCCCCCAGAGTCCCCATGAGAGGGCAAAACCAGGCCTGGGTGTGAAATGAAATCACCACGACCTGGTGGCAGGAAACCAAGGCCTGGGGAAGGGGTGGGTTCTGCTCCCCTCTCAGCCTTTCTCCAGGAAGCCTAATTAACCACGGCTCTCGACCTTTTGGATGGTAAGTAACCGCCCTAAGAGTCTGACCACTCCCTCTTGAAAAGTAACAGATACCTTGAAAAGAGCCGTTTCTTATCTGTTTCCATGAGCATGCTCCATGTTAGAGACCCTGCACAAGGCCCTCAGCCACACAGATGAGGAATTAAAAAAAAAGAGAGAGGGAAAAAACCTAGTGATAGGACGGGTCTCAGATGACATCAAATAACCTCTAAATGTTGTGAGAAACTGGGGATCAGGGCTCAGAATCTGGCTCGCCAGCATAAATCAAGTTTGGAGTTCTCCTCTCTGGGTGCTGGTTGCTGCTCGACCCATCTGTTTCCTACCACAACTACAGAATCGGCCTCCTGTGACCCCGAAGTGCTGAGCCCACAGGGACAAGTGCCAGGAAGGGCGCAGTGAGCAGTCACAGCCCAGAAGCTCTCAGAACATGCCACAAGCCACCCCCTGCCACACAACCACACCTGGTGGCCACAGAGCCCCGAGCTGGTCAGCGACTGCTGGAGGGTTTGCCCGTGCTCCACCATCCACCTCTGCACACCTGTGGGGCCTTGCTTTCAATGTGGGTCACGCATCACTTCATTTGAGATCTAAGTGACTTAACACTCATCCTAGGCTGGTCAGCAGCAGAACTTTGAATTGACTAGCACAAATCTTCACAGCCCCAGAAACAGGCCTGGGCAGGAAGTCTCGAGGGGAGGCTTCTTTGTGCACCTGTGAGACCAACCTGACTGTCCTCAGAGGAGGGGCTGTCTAGTCCCTGAGGGGCTGTCTAGTCCCTCTCCCCGAGGACCAAAATGTAGCATAGTGCTTCTCTAATGTGCTGGTTAAAAAGTAAAAATTTAAAAATATGATTGTAACACAAATGATGCATGTTACATTTCAGTAAAATTGTTTTTAATTAGATAACAACAAAACCACAAAAAGGAGAGAGCAGACACTTTTTCATCATGGGAAAGATAAAAGCTGTCTGTACTCTGAGGTGCTGCCCTGGGAGGAGTTCACCTGGTTCTGCAGAGTTTTACTGCAATGAAGCAGCTCTGCTTCCCTGTTTTTAGATGCTGTGGTTGCTGCAACTGAAGCTCTACGACACTTACAGAACCGTGTTTCTTCCAGGTTCCCAGTTCTGCCCTGGGTCACTCCACTGTGGAGGTGAGGAGTGTCGCCTTCCCCCTGGGAGCACTGTGTCCTGTGTCCTGGACTCTTCCTTTGTCTTGCTGGTGTCTGTCTCAGTTCATCTCTTGATTTTGAAACTCTTGGAAGCAACTGCCACTGGAAGCTGAGGTGCAGGACCCCCAGCACCCTGAGCTAGACTCTGGAAAGACTTGATGAGCAGAAATCTTGACAGACTGTTCCTTGGGGGGGCGTGTTCAGCCTAAAGCCTGCATCCAGGGCTGACTCCTGATGACCTTCACCACCTCCCTCCTCTCACCTACCCCAGCAGTTCTTGCCGTCTTCCTCTCTCCAGGGTCTGATCTCTCTGTTATGCCCTGCACCTCATCCAACAACCACTGAAAGTATCTGTTGAAGAAATGCCAACAATTAATGATGAATACTGATGAGCTAACTCACTGTCAGCATGGACTTGCACACTGTCCACTTCTGTTCTGGGCCACTCAGCCTGCTGTGGACCTGAGCAGAAGGTCCTCGTGAGGCAGGAGGACACTTGGCCACAGAGCTTGCCCCTTCTGGACGTCCCTGCAGGAGCCTGGGGGCATGAGGTGGTCTGGGGCCTTGTGGGTCCTTGTGTGTTGCCTGCATTGTCAGGCTCACTCCATGTCCACAATCCCACGTTGAAGCCTTCTAGTTGGTTGTCATGGCAGAGATCATGCACGTCCAGAGGTCGAAGAATGGACAGTTCACAGGTTGTCACGACCGATGGGTAAGGCAGGGAGGAAGCCAGATGTACAGAGGTTTTGCCAAAAATGACAATTAGAAGCCTCTGTTGGCCAAAGAGCACCCCTGTTGGAACCCGCCACCCATGTGTCACAGGGAAGCCTCCTGCAGCCCCGGGCCCCATGGGCCTCATGGAGACAGAGGCCATAACCTGAAATCAGCGGAACACCCAAGCACTAGAAGGCCCTGCCTCTGAAGCGGCTCTTCCTCTCAGGTCTTAACCTGCTCCCTTGCCCACGCCTTAATCCTAGTTCCCTTCCTCTGTTTTCCTTGAATGTGCTGGACCACAGCGCTCACCCTGTCTCCCGGGAGTGCCCTCAGGATGTATGTGCAGAACCTGGCAGAGCTGCCAGGCGCACTTGTAGGAGAACCAAAAATAACCTTCCAACTTCCCTAAGTGGCGTGGGCCTCCTTAACTTGTGGCCTGTTTCTTTATCCATGACTATCTCAGACACTTGCTGGATGATAATGTTCAGTTACACGAGAGCTTCCGTTTGCTGAACAGTCGACCTTGCCGTCTCCTTTAAGTAACTGAATCCCCACCTCTCTGGGTTGTCTCTGTCTCTCTCCTTTCCCGGGACTTGGCTTTGTGCTTCCTACCATGTTGTATCTTACTGGAATATGGGAATATTGACAGTCTGAGTGGAGAGAAGGGGATCTCTCCACCCCAGCTCGGTTGACAGGTGACTCAAGGAGGTGCAGTGTCGAGCTCGGCTGGCAATGGGGCTGCTGAGCAGGGGCCTCCAGGGGAGAACGGCATCTCTCTCTCCTCAGGGATGGAGGGGCTGTGCCTGGAGCTCCTGCCTCTTCTCTGGGCCTCTTTGTGAGCATTATGCTGCTGGAACATTCTTTATGGTGGGTCTGCAGGCAGCCCTTCTGCTTTGTGAAACAAGTACTTGTGGCACTTAGTATTGTGAAAGCTTTCTCTAGATTGCAGTTCACCTTGACCCCGCGACTAGCAGTGTTGAAAATTTTGATCTGTTTATTGGTTGATAGTACTTCTTCTCCTGATTTCCTCAAGTGTGTTTTAATTAGCCCAGTTCTTTAAAAAAAAAAATAGAACTTTAGAAACTATGAACTTCACTTAAAACATTTTGATTAGCATCTCAGTTGTGTTTCCATTATTTTAAGTTAGGAAACCTTTCTAATTTCCTGCATTTTCTCCTTTGACCTGTGGGTTATTTGTAAAACACGAGGTTTAATTTTAATGCACTCTGAGCAGCTACCCTTGATGATTGTTACTCTGCCTCGTTATGGAAAGAGGCCGCAGGTCTGAGCACCCGTGTGGCAGCTGCCCTGCACAGGGAGTGTGCTTCTGCCTTGTTGGGTAGAGTGCCTGCCAGTCAAGGCAGACAGTGACTGCTTGGGCATCCTGTGTCCCTAGGGATTCTTTCATCTACATTTTCTGCTCATGACTGAGACCCACATCCCCACACTGTGCCTGGTACGTTTGCCTCTCCATACAACCCGCACGGCCTCCGTGGCCTCTGATTCTTGCAGATGCGTCCTCTGAAACCCCCAACTCTCCCAGGAGGTGGCCTCCTCATCTCTGCTCTCTTGTTTCCTTGCAGTTGCCAAACCTGCTGTCAACACACCTGCTAAGCTTCCTGTTGATTGGTGCTGGCCAACTAGACCTTCCACTACTTCCTTTTTAAAGCACACATTCAGAGCTTTCGCTTGTATCCAGTTTGAGTCTCTTTTTAAATTGCGGCGCTTAGTTTATACAATGTAATTATCGACGTCTTGGTCGGGTCTGCCACCTGGCTGTTTGCTCTCCATCTCTCCCACCTGGTCTTATTTCTCTCTTCTTTTTCTGCCTTCCTCTGGACTGTTTCAGTTATCTTTGCTGTGTGTGTGTTTCAGTATCTGTTTTGTTCCTCGTATTTTTTAAGCTGACTTGTCTGTGGATTTTCTCACTGGCGGACCCTCTGGACCTTACAGTCTGCACACTTAGGTCACCACATGGAGTGATCTTGATCGTGACACTTGGCGTGTGTGAAAACCTCCTCGAGTGGCTCTCCTGTCTTTGGTCCTTGTGGTCACGGGTTTTATCTCTAAACATGCTCTAATGCCAGAGGAAACCCTCAGTCCTGGCTTTAAAGGCTCAGTGGCCTTCTATGAACCTCAGCAGATGACCAGAGGCCCCTGGTGCCTGGCACCTCGGGCCTTTCTCGTCTTTCCGGTTGATCCCATTTTCCAATTCCGGTCCTTCTTCTTCTCTCCATGACAGCCCAGCTCTGACGGCAACACCCTCTCTCGACTCTGGTCGAAGGACACACTGCTCTTCCTTCCACTCTGGAGTGTCCTCAGGTCACCTCTCCTGTGGCTTCTAGTGTCTGGGTTTTGGTCACCCAGGGCCTGGGTGGATGCCAGGGGTGAGGCTGGGCACGACCTGGTGCCCTTTCTCAGGGGGCTGAGGCCTCCAGTCCGACTCTCCACTGCCCTTCAGATGCAAAACTTGACCTTTGGCTCCTCAAGTCCCGTGAGGGGATCACCCTCTGGGCCTCTGTTCCACTGTGTCCTCACCTTCTGGAAGCTGGATTGTCCAGGTTGAGCGTGGCTGCCCTCTCCTCAGAGCTGGGTTCGAAAGAGGAAGCTGGACCTGATGTCTGAAGGAAGCTAGGGGCCACTGTCACCTTCTCTGAGTCCTTTCGGATGGGAAGAATAGAGACAGGAAGATGCTATTGATTTCCAAGAGGGAGACCATCAGTCCAGCGGGGTTCTGGGCAGGAAGAACTCAGAGCGGGCAGGATCCCACCGGCCTCTCCAGGGACCCAGCAAACACACGGGGCCAGAGGCCTGAGAACCAGGAGGGCTACACAAGCAAGTCCTGGAGTCAAAGGCCTGAGGGCCTGGATGGGCCTGGTGAAACTGGCCTCCTCGGTGCTTCCCACACGACCCACTCCACATTCAGCCCCAGGGCCCTTCTCTGTTAGCAGCTATGAAGGCCGATTCTAGGTGCCACTGGGGCTGGTTAAGAGCTACCTGGAAACTGGACAGCATACTTCAGGCAGGGCACAGGAGTCCCAGCTCTCACAGAGACCATGAGCTGCCCTTTCCCTCTGCCTCTGTCCTCCCTGGGCCCAGGTAATGGACACTGCTGCCCATGCTGTGCAGCTTCCCCCACCCGTCCATGCAGGCACAGCCCAAGTTCCCTGGCAGCAGCCTCACAACCATGCTGAAGGAGGCTGTCCAGTTTCTAGTAGCTCTTAACCAGCCCTGACCACACCTAGAATCAGCCTTCACAGCTGCTACCAGAGATGGGCACCTGCCTTCAGCTCTGGGGCTGAGTGTGGAGTGCCTCTGATTTGTCCTCACTGTTCTGCTCCGTAGCGAAAGAGCCCAAGGAGCAGAAGGCGGAAGAGGGGCCCAGTGCTCGTGAGCACATGGAGGGCGGCCACGGGGAGAGGGCTGAACCTACAGGTGGAGAATGCTGGGTGGCCCAGCTGGCTCACTCCCCAGAGATGAGGACCTGTGTGCAGGACTCTGGACTAGACGCTCAGGGCAAAGCTCTATCCTCCAGGCTCTGTCCACTGCCATATCGACGTCCTCACCCCAAAAGTAGAAGTTCCCAAAGAGAACTTCCTCAGGAGAGAAGACAGAGAAGACTCCTCCACACAGGAGTCCCTGCTGCTATTTTACGCCCCAATCCCATGCAGTTGCATGTAGCCTACTACACAACACAGCACCCCTGCGGATGTGTGACCATGTCTCTAGCCACATGGCAGCTCAAGGCCACAGCCTCGGGCTGCAATCCAGTGCACGGCCTGAATCCTGTGGTCACAAGTGACTCAAGGTTTCAGACCTGCTGACCTAGCTGGTTGAGCCTGAAAACCCCCTTCTGGGCCTCACAGGTACCCCCTTGGGCCTTGGGTCTGTGCTTCCTCACACCTGTAGGTACCTGGAGCCATCTCAGTAGGAGGGGGAGGGGAGCCTCTGTACAGCCCTGGGATCGGGGTCTGAGGCCAGCTGCCGCTTGGCGCGCCCCACCCTCTGGATTCTCAGCCGCTCCTCGCCGCCTGCTGAGGGAAGGCAGGGTTCGCAGGCTCCACTGCTCTTGGTTGACCTGCATGCACAGAGGCAAGAAGCTGGTGCTGCCTCCAGAACACACCTCAAACTGAAGGCCTCTGGGGGACTAAACTTAGCTGCTGAGTGATTCTGTGGGACAGCTGACACGGCTGAAAGTGGAACATGTCCAAGTACACAGGCATCACCCACATCCACCAACTCCAACTCCAAGAGGGTCCTCAGACTGCCTGCAAGATGCCTGCCATGCCCCATGAGGAGCCCCTTCAGAGCCAGGCCTCCCGGGTGCCTGCCCAGGGCCGGGGCTGGACTTTGACTCAAATCAGAACCAAGTTCCTGTGCTCAGTGCCCTTGGCTAGGAAGTGCCAGTTCCTCTTCACAGACTCTGAGCACCTCTGCATTGGTCTGCTGGCCAGCTGAAAGATGGCCCACATGCACCAAAAGGAGGAGTCCAGGTGGGCTCCTGGATCTTGGGCTGCAAGGAGCCCACTCCAGTGTGACTATTTGTCTGGTTCAAAGCATGAGGCCCAACCTGGTGCAGATTTGTCCCCTGAGCACACGCCCCAGCTGGACAACAACAACAGGAATCAACAATGCTCATGTGTTCCAGCCATAGCCAAAACAAGTGGTTCTGCAGAGAAGGGAACACGTGTTCCATAGAGCAGGGCCATGGTCCCTCTGCCAGGTGTGTCCAGCAAGTCTGCACTGAGAACAGAGACGAGGGAGCCAGGAAACAGAGGTCTGGTCCCTGCACAGCCGTCATTGTCCCTACTACATGCTGCAGTGGGTGACAGATCTGCAGCTTGGCTTCTCACTTCTCACCCATAAAATGGGAACAGAAAGTGGAGTCCAGAGCTGTCTTAGCTGGACAGTGATGTTAGCCTGTCGGGAGGTGTGCTGTTGTGTTTTATAAGCTTAAATGAGTAGGAGAAAGAGGCCAGCCTTCAAGAAAGGCACACATTTCATTTCCAGATGATTCCCTCTGCCAGATAGTGAGCCCCTCCTGCCTGGCCACTGTGATGGAGATATCCCTGTGAAGCCGACGGCAGATGAAGCTAGTCATGGTGTACAGTACCTTTGCTGGGGACCAGATCAGAGGCACAAGCCTCGGTTCTCTCCATATCCCTCACTGCTTCATAGCAAAGAGCAGCTGACCTGTGGTCTGGGGGGTTTACAGCTGGTTTTTAGGCCACTGCTTCATCTCTGGGTACTTTGCCAACATCATGACACTCACTGAATTTCCAATTCCCTTGATTCTCTTGGCAAAATGTCTGTACCGGAGCCGATTGAGAACAGAAACAGGGTTATGTGGATTATGTCAGAAGTCTCTGCAGGCTCAGTGAGTGAGTGTGCAAGTTGAAAACCGACCCATTCAGCCAAAAGTGGCAGGCACTGCCTCGGCTGTTATGGTCAAGTTCAGCCTCAGGACACGGAGGCCTCTTGCTCCCAGCGTCCCTGGATGGGGCCAAGATCCATCTAATTGATCCAGTTGTTTAATTAAGGAGGTTTAAAAGTGACAGCAGTTTGGAGCCTATTCATGATTCATTTGCAAAATAAAAACATCCATCTTTCTGCAGATCTGTTCCAGAAGTGTAAGTCTCTACTGTTTTTGGACTCTGGATGTCTTTGAGGTGCCCTGTGCTGCCGAGATGTGAGTTTGGCCTGGTCGGGATGCCATCCCAGGAGAGCCCTTTCCAGTTTTTGATGGCAAAGTTGTTCTGGTTGGTTGGTTGCAAGTTTCTTTCTAAACAATACCCTGTTGAGTAGGATGCACTTTGCACTGTAGACTTTCTTCTTTCAAGACTGCTTCTCGAAGACAGTCCTGGGAAGACCAGTGTGGCCACTGCTCCCAGCTGCATTGCAGCTTCAAGACCTCACTAGACTTGGCCGGGCCATCTCAGTCTCATGTTGTACAGTGAGAGAGGAGAATATCCACAGATGATGGGCACTCAGGTGGCCAATACTGGGACAGCCCTGTGCCATGTTCCTCAGGTGCTGGCCCAGCTCCTCTGATGCACCTGGAAGGAGGTCCAACTATGACCCAGAGCAGTGGCCACCCTCCGGGGGCCAATGATGCAGCCATGTCCTTGAGCCATGGGGCCCGAGGGAGGAGAGCCCCCCAGGGGCTGCCGCCCAGGAACTTGTTCCCTCTCCCATGGGCACGTGGAGTCTCCTGAGCGCCTTCCTAAAGCCCGTGATCCTTGATTGTTTGCTTTGAGGGGAGGGTTGGCACAGTCAGACAAGAATGAATGAGTGAGATCAGGAGGTTTTGGCAGAAATGTATCAAGAAGTACAGGGCCTCAAGCCAGCGACAACCAGCAGGAGGGAGAGGCCCCGTGGTGGAGAGGTGCGGTCACAGGCAGCTGCATCCAGTTCACACTAGCACGGATCCTGTCCCAGATGCAGGTGATGCCCAGGGTCACTGCAGGAGACCCACCCCGTGCCCACCAAGCACCAGAGGGTGCAGGTGCCTGCAGCCTCCATCTGTGCACTGGTGGAGATAGGCACGAAAGCTCTTTCCTGCTGGGGGCCTCCAGGGGCAGAACTGCATGTGACTTGCTCCACTCACCAGCCAAGACACACGTGTGAGAGAGCTCTTGCTTGTAGCAGCTGAGGCTATTTCCAGCTAGGGATGAAGCAGGCTCTTCACAGACAGGCAGGGCCCAGCCTGGAGTATCCTGACACCCCTTCAGGCCTCTGTTCCAGCTCCCATGCCCAGTACTAGGGAGGGTGGGATGGCTTTGGACATGGGGCTGCACAGACAACTCTCCGGGGCTCCAGTCCAGGGTCTCCAGGCTCCAGCTGGAAGATCTTTGTATTTCTGCCTTAATTCTGGCTAACGTCTTGGGCTGGAAAAGCAGTGATCGAGAGCTAAACATGGTGACTTCATCCCATCTGAGAAAGTAAGCAGCGAGGCTGCTGCTAATTCAATCTGAGTGTTTAGTGAACACACATCTGAAGTTTTCTCCCACAGTTCTATTCTAAAGTAACACAGTCTGCCTGCCACCAAAGATCACTTTCTGCTTTCTCATTTTTCACCAGCCAATAAATCAAAAATTAAACAATTCAACTTAGAAGTGTGACCATGCTGGCCACTTACCACCCATGCTCACCAGTCACATAGCCAACAAAATCTAGCAGAAAATGTCCACAGTCAATGTGTTTCCTAGTCCTTTTTTCTGACTGTTGATACAATTCTTTTTTATAAGCTTTCTTTGAAATCCAGGCAAAATTACCTGTAATAAATGGAACTTGATTGATTAGATTATGTCATTTATCAGAAGAGGAGGGAGGCAGGTCTATCCCAGAGAAGTAACACACTGCTCCAAAGAGCAGTGCCCATGAGAAAGCCAGGGGAGGCCAGGGGAGGCCGAGGTCTAGCAGTGGGCAGTGTAGTGCGTGGAGCAAAGTGCAGGAACCAAGGGCATCTTCCTTTTATCCCTGAAGAGGCCAAGCGCACACGGCATGCTTGCTCACGTTAGGTGCAGAGGACGCTGAGATAAAGAAAACAGGGCAGGCCTCGAGGGTCTGGTGATCCGCAGTGAACACAAGGACAGGACAGCAGTTTGGAGGTGAGAAGGCTTCCTGGCACTGTTGGGACCTCCCCCCGCCCAAGAGTTGAGGAGAGGCTTCCAGAAAACACGCCTGAGTGGAACCCCGGGATGACCAGGGCTGTCTGGCCCAGGGGCAGGGGCAGTGGCCTGGAAGATCCAGATGAGCAGGGCTGGGGCAGTGGCTTGGAAGTGACAGGGAGCTGATGGACCAGGCTCTCTGAGAAGATCCCCTGGTGCAGCTACACTGGCGTCCACTGTGCTTCAGCCAGCGCAGAGCCACAGAGCTGTGGTCATCCTCATCTCTGTCCTCCTGCCTGCCCAGGGCAATGGCTCTTGAGAAGAGAGCAGGAGCCCTGGTGAGCAGAAGCCCACTGAGGTGCTTGCTGAGAAGCTAGGGGTTTGCCTAAAGGCAGGCAGAAGCCACCGCAGAAGGAGAGGCCCAGCCACACGTGTGATTCAGGGTGACCCTGGTCTGGGAGCCACACTGTGCCAAAATCCAAAGGCACATCCCCGAGGGGACTGGGGATCTCCAGCAGTGTCAGTGGCCCAGGCCAGGGCAGCAGAGACAAAGAAATGAAGGGTAAATTTGAGGTATTTGTGAATTTATTGCTTTTATAGAAAGATAAATAGATGGGAGCAGGGGTCCCACATCTACAGCCTTGGGGTTTTGACAACTGAACACAAACTAACCACAGCAAGAAATGGACTGTGTGAGTCACCGCTGCCCAGCCTGGTGGCCTCTCCACCATCAGGCCTCACAGAGCGAGGGCACCCTCTCCCTGTGCTGTGTCCTGCGTGGCGGCAGCACCTGGCCCCAGCTCCTGGTCTGGGCAACGCCTGTGACTGGGCACTGAGTGGCCCTGACAGGACCTTCAGAGCGGCCGTGTCCTTCCACTCAGCATTGGCTAGCTATGTCCCCTGGGTGGGTCCACCTCCTGCTGTCCACAGCAGGCCTGCATCTTCCTTTTGTTTTATGGGATCTTAAGTACCTGACCTCCTTCATTCAGTTTTAATATTTCATAGTTTCTTCTTTTTCCTTGGTCAGTTTTGCTAGAAAATTACCATATTTTTAAGCTTTTCAAAAAATTCATTTTAATGTTGATTTTCTCTATTTTAAATTGGGTTTTTTTTTGTTTGTTTCATGGGTTTTTTTGTTTGTTTGTCTGCTCATTTTTACCATTCCTTTTGTCTAATTATGTTTTAGAATTTGCTCCTTCTAGTTTTTCCGAGTGGAAGCTTGGCTGACCATTTTACTTCCTGCAGTCTCCCTGCTTCTTCCTCTGCATCACGTCAGCTAACTCCCACACATTTTGATACATTGTGTTTATATTTCAAGTCCCAAATATTTCTGGTTTTCTTAAGGAAACCGTAAGATCTTAACATCTTTCCCATTGTTTGTTTGGAAGGGAGTTTCAAAATCCCAAACACCTTGGGTGGCCGTTGCTGTCGGTTTCTAGCTAAATTCCATGAGGATCTGCTGTAGTCAACCCAGGGTCACACCTAGCACCGAGTCCATCTTAGGCTGGTCCTTCTGCATGGACGTAGGTGCAGTGATTTGTGGGAGAATCGGGCCAAGTTCTGTGCCCAGTATTTTACCTTTTCAGACACAGATTTAGGGAAGCAGGTAACACTCAAGAGATTGCAGGCCACCTCCAGAGGGAGAGGCCGCCCCCTCCAGGCTCTTCCTGGGGTTTCATTTACTCTGTCAGGTGCTCAGGAACCATCCAAGTCGCTTTCTCTTAACAGACCCTGGCTCTGGGACAGGATGGGTGCCATGTGCACCTCCAGGGCCTGCCCGGAGGCCTCATGCCCAGCCGTCCCAGCCTCGGCGGAGCCGGCTACCCTGCACCTCCAGGGGCTTCCTGGGGGCTCGTGTCCACTGATCCTAGCCCACGAGGATGTGTCCTCAGTCGCCAGAGCCCACCGTCTGTTCAGGTTCCCTTGGGTCTTTCTCATCTTCTGCTCCGGGTCCTACCCAGGACACCCTCTGACATTTAGCTGTGGGCTTCCTTGGCCCTCCCTGGGGTGATGGCTTCTCGGACCTCCCACCCGTGAGAGCGCCACACAGCCCGGGGTGGGCCAGGCCTCAGGCAGCCCGCCAGCTCTTCTCCCAGGCAAGATGGCGTTCACGCTTATTGGGAGGAGACCAGAGGAACCGTCCCATGCCATGATGCCCTGTGAGGGTACCTGGTGGCCGTGAGTTGGGCTGAGACCCCTGGCTGGGTGGATCCCCCACAGCAGTCCCTCCTTTCCTGCTGCGCGTGGCTGGGGTGGCGGCCACATCAGAACAGGGACATCACAGCCCTGCACGGAGGCCCCATACCAGGGTGTGGGCGGACCTGCGGGGAGACGAAGCTCTGCTCCTCATTAGCTTCCTGGTCTTCTTTGTCAGCGTGAGCAGGGGGGCCTCCTTCCTCACATGTGGGTTATTTGGCTCCTCTGTTGCTCAACCTCAGCTCGCACCGTGGGTTCTTCGGGGGCTTTGAGGGAGCCCTGTGCTCTCAGGGTGGCTTCTGTTTGCGTGCTTGTGTGGATTCTCTGGCTTCCTGGCAGGCAGGAGGTCCAGGCTCATGGTGAATTTCCTACCCATCCTAGAATCAGCTGTTTCTAAAGGAACCTGATTTTTTGCTGGAGAATGTCCTTGGTAGACAAGACCCAGGGCTGGAGTGCTGCTTTTACGTGGCTCTATGGGCAACAGCAGAGCCTGGGCGTGCACATTCCACCCAAAGCCTCTGCACAGGGCTCTCACGGCCATCTGCACCCACACTAGGCTCCACACTCACACTGTGGCGTGGACCTTGGCCCTACCCTCTGCCTGTCTGCAAACGGTGGTGGCAGGGGGCAGGCTGACCCTCTGCCCACCACCCTCTTAGTTTCTTCAGTTCAGGCTGTGGGGGGTGGTCATCACTGACCCCCACCCTGTAGCTCCAGCATCCGGGTGGTCCTGGGAGCTGCGCTGTGCTGGCCTCTTGCACAACACTGTGTCTGCAGTCTCTGGACCAGCACCTTTCTCACCCTCGGAGAAGTTGTTTCTCACATTTGAAATACAACTAGATCCTGTGATTGGTCAGTTGGGACTTCCTTCTGGGACCCCCAACTCCTAAGGAATTTTTAACTTATATACAATGAAGTTTCACTTTTTCTCTATGAAAATTCCCTGGGTTTCGGCAAGAGGGAGAGCCGTCTCACCTCTAAAGCTGCTGGCGCCTGCCTCCTCATCCCTGACCACTCAGGCACCGCGTGCTGGCAGCTGCTCCATAGCTTTCTTACCCTACAATTTCTTCTTTTTTAGGAGTGCTGTGCAGCTGGGGTCCAGATGGGCCCCACCCACCTCCTCTGCATTGCTGAGCAGTGTTCCATGTGTGTTCACACCTGGATTTGCTCTCCATTCACCTGGGAGCCCGTCTTGGTTGCTGCTGCTGTTTTGAAGAAAGTGGCTATGAACATTTGCACACATTTTTTGTGTGGACACAGATTTCAGAGGCACTGGGGGGACTCTGGACACATGCAGAGCTGTGTTCATTGTTCTGAGACACGGCAGACTCCTTGGTGCTGCCCCTCTCTGCGTCCCACAGCAATGAGCATGTTCCGGTGCTCAGCCCTGGCCAGAGTCCAATATTCTCCATCATCTTCAGATTTTGTTCTGCCTGTTCTCCTAGGTGTGTGGGGCCGCTCATTGGTGTTTTAATTTGCAATTCCCTGATGGAAAATGATATTGATATCTGTTTGCATGCCTACTTGCCATCTGCCTCTCTTCTTATTGTTGAGTTTTAAATGACCTTTGTTTATCTTCAATACCAAAGCTCTTATTCCATTCTGTAGCTGGTCTTTTAACTTTTCAGTGATTTCCTTTAGAACTTTCAGAGAGCAGTTTATCATTTCAATAAGAGTAAATTCACTGACATTTTCTTGCGTGGTTTGTGGGTGCTGCAGGTAAAGACACATCAAAGCCCGTGGGTTTCTCTCCTGTCTCCTCACTGTTGGGTGATCTTGCTCCTGCTGTGCATGCCAGGTGCCACTTGAGTCCGTGTGTGTGCTGCACACAGTGCCTGGTCTGATAGGGTTTCACGACCTGTTTTTCACTCTCTCCAATCGCCTCCTCACCTTTGTTGAGAGCATATTTTCTTGGTTTCTTTGCTTCTGTGGTCTGCAGAAGGGGGCCAGGGCTGTGTGAGTGTCCCCCCACCTGGGCTCTCTGGGGCCACTGACCTGCACACCTATTCCCACCAGCGCCACACTGTCACCATCACTGCCGCTCCGTGGCACGTCTGGAGGCCGGAGGCTCCGTCTTCCCCCTTGGCTCTCCTTCTGGGCGGCACAGTCTGTTCGGGGCTTTCACCTCTGCATCTGGAGTTTGGGCTCCACTCGGCCGTGTGGAGTCTGTTTGGCTTCCCACTGTGACCCCTGTGAGCTGTTGGTGTTGGTGGACATCCCGTATCTACTTGGGGATGCTCCTCTTTGTCCCTCATTTCCTGCATTATTCACTGTGAGCCTGTGGGCATCCTTCCCCTCAGACAGCTGATGTGGGTTATATCAACAGATATGTAAATGTCAGTCATCTAATTGCCTCTGAACGCTGTCTGTCTGGCATCTTTCCACTTGCCCTCCCTTGTGATTCTTTCCTACATTGTGCTCAGCTTGCTGATGCTTTTCCATCTCATTTTTCCTCTCCTCTCCTTCTTCTTTCCTGCCACAGGTCTAGCTGTGCGGCATAGCTGCCTCCAACAGCCAGGCTCAGTGGTCCTCCTTCCCCAGCCCCAGGAGCTGAGCCACAGGTGTACCACGGTGCCCATGTCCACCTGCTGGTGTGTAGTTGAGGATTTTTGCCTCACTACTCATGGACACTGGCCAGCATTTCCCTAATGAAGCGTTACCTGGTCTTAGTGTTAGAGGAATGCTGACCTTGGAGCATGAATCAGGTGACGTGGACTTCTATTTTGTGTCTTGTTTCCTGCAAATATCTACAGATAGCTGTTGTTTTTTTATTCCTTGAGCATTTGGCAGAATCTACCAGTGAATTCATCTGATCATAGGCCTTCTTTCCTGGAAGGTGAATAGTTGACTCAATTTCTGATTATAACTATTGTAATTCCTGTATGCCTACTCAGGCATCTCCGTCTCCAAGGTGGGTTTTATAGGTATGCTTTCCAGGACTTGGTCCACAGGTGAGCAGTTGCTAAGCACACACTTCGACCTCCAATGCTGGAGGGTGGTGATGCCCTCTCATTCACAGAGCCAATTCTGTCTCTTTCTTGTTAGCCTGGCTCAAAGTTTATCATCCTTTTATTTATTTTTTCAAAGAACTAGCTTTTGGGTTTATTGATTTTTCTCTATTTTCCTGCTTTCACTTTCACTAATACCTAATCTCATTTGATTATGTATTTTCTCCTGTTTTTTTTTTCACGTCTCTGGGAGCATGCCCACTCAATGTTCATAGGACAGTGTGCCCGGCCTCGCTCCTACCTGGACTCCAGAGTTGGACTGTTGGCGGCACAGGGAGAGGCTGCGCCCCAAGTCAGGTGGGCAGGTGGGAAGACCTGGTCAAAGGGGACGGCACCTCACTTAGGAGGAGAAAGTTTTCCATATCGATTGGTGACCATGGTTAATAATCTGCTAATGTTTCAAACTGGCTGATAGTAAACTTCCAACGTTTTCACTACAAAAAAGTCAATGTAGTTAGCTTGATTTAACTATTCCACATGGTACTCATAGATGATGACATCATTTCGTACCTATGCCTATATGCAACTACAATTTGTCACATAAAAACTTGAAATGAAATAAAATAAATAATAATTGAGGAGAATATTTTAAGTTGAAATAAAATTAGAAGCTTTATTCCGCAGGACAATGTGCGTGAGGGAAAGCCCAGGACAGCAGACACTGCTGGCCATACTAGTGACCCACAGGGGTCTAAACAGATCTCAGAACTGAGAGCAGAGTACCACCTCTTTCAGATAAACACTCAGCAGCCATAAAAGGATCTCAAGATAGCACCTGGACAGAGAAGTGAAAAATCAACAAGTCCAAGTCAGTTACACCCCGTGTCCACTCTCTCCAGGGCGGGGGAAAGGCACGATACAATCACAAGGTGCCACTCCAAGCGCACCAAGAACCCCGCAGGACCCTATGCTGTGTGCCCTGCCGTGGGCTGCGGAGCACTCAGCCCTCGCCCACTGCAGGGGTCACTCAGTACCTCAGCTGGATGCATGTAGACTTGGTGCCCAGCTCCAAGCATCTAGTGGTCACCCACAGGAGACTTGTTAAATAGACTGTTAGCGTCAGAATGGAATACCACAGGACAATAATTTATCAAAATGTTGATACAATGAAAGAATGAATTTCGTAAGACAATATTGAGCAAAAGCAACCACACACACACACACACACACACACACACACACAAATTATTCTTTTAATTAAAATTTCAAAATCAAACATAATAAAATTTTTTTCCATCATGTATACATATGTCCAAACATTATGTTGCATAATATATATATATATATATATATATATATACACACACACACACACACACACACACACACACACACACAATCTAAATTATCCATTTAAATAATAAACAAAAATAGATGATTTAACAGGTTGCTTTTCTTTTTTTTTTTTTTGTAAAAAGCATTTAGTGAAAAAGAAATTCTCTGAGCTTTGGTAGAGGACCCACCAGGAATGAGGAATACAAGACACTATCATATCTGCAATGCAGATCTGCCTCTGGGCACAGGAGACTCGGGCAGGTGCTTCCTGTTGAGTTGCAGGTATCTCCGGGCCTGGGGTGGCAGAGCAGCTGTAGTGCGGTGATTGTACCAGTGAGACCAGATCCATTCAGCTCCCAATGCAGAGGAGAAGCCATGTGTGCATTCACTGATGACTTAAGCTAAAACATTCTCAAACTTCTGTTTAATCCTACCTTTAAACAAGGTTATCACACAGGTTAGAATTTTAAAAATATTTCCATTGCACAAGTAAGAAAACTACAGCTCAAATAATTTAGGATGTGCATTCAGAATCCTGTAACTAGTTGAACACAGTGGAGCCTGGAGCCGGTCCACCTTCCTTCCACACCCCACACAGGCCAGCACAAGGCTGGGGTGCTCCAGCCCAGCCCCAACTTCTACAGAAAAACAGTATTTTTTTCAGGTTCCTAGGCTGATTGTTGTTTTTTCCACCATGGCTCTGAAATTAATTATAAAATTTAATTTTAAGAGAGACAGTCCCTGTCACTAAGATTCCTAGGAAACTGGTCATAAAATAAAAATAAGAAGAGTAAATACTGGTAAATGAGAAACTTATGCAATTTTTTAGTTAAGTACATAGCTGAAATTCAAGGATGATGTGCATTGAAATACTAATTTAATTGGTTACTATTGGTTCCTTGCCAAATTCGAAATAAGGTCTCTACAAGTGCTTGATATGGGGTTCAGACTAGAATATTTTAGATTTACAATGTCTGAGGGTACCCCTTAGTGTTTTCATGTAGGAAAGGTGAGCTTATGTCCTATGCCTCACAGGCATGCTCACATCCCTGGAAAACTACAAAGCCTGCTATGCCACCAGACGGAAGCTGCAAAGCACGAGACAGAGGTGTCTGCCATACTTCCTGTTCTACTTCTACCAAACCCGAGACCCTGGCTGAAGAGTGTTCCACCTGAGGAGTGAATTTCCAAGCATTTCTAATTGGAAGTCAAAGAAAACAAGGCCAACTAAGAAATCAACACAACTTTCAATACATTCAGTGAGGACACTGCCAAAGGCGGCACCTGCAGCATGGGCCAGAGAAGGCAGATTCTGGAGCAGACATGGTTGGTCCAGAACACATCCTTCAGATGCATCTTCTACGTCCTGGTCAGTAAAGCTTTCAGGAAAGGTATCCAAACAGTTTGAAGACCATACAAAACTTCTGAATTGCAGGCAAGCACAGACCATATTACCAAATGTGATCATACAGTCCACAGGACATAGACTACCAAGTCATGTGGAGGACAACAACCACTGGCACAGATGGGAAGGGTAGAAAACAATCTTAAGAGACTCAGGTCCTGCCAACAGATGAAAAATGTGGACGTGAGCTCCATAGGACTCAGGTTCTGTCATCACAGATGAGGAGGAGGGAGGTGAGCTCCATGAGACTCAGGTCCCGTCATCACAGATGAGGAGGTGGGAGGTGAGCTCCATGAGACTCAGGTCCTGTCATCACAGATGAGGAGGTGGGAGGTGAGCTCCATGAGACTCAGGTCCTGCCATCACAGATGAGGAGGTGGCAGGTGAGCTCCATGAGACTCAGGTCCTGCCATCACAGATGAGGAGGTGGGAGGTGAGCTCCATGAGACTCAGGTCCTGTCATCACAGATGAGGAGGTGGGAGGTGAGCTCCATGAGACTCAGTTCCTGCCATCACAGATGAGGAGGTGGGAGGTGAGCTCCATGAGACTCAGGTCCTGTCATCACAGATGAGGAGGTGGGAGGTGAGCTCCATGAGACTCAGGTCCTGCCATCACAGATGAGGAGGAGGGAGGTGAGCTCCATGAGACTCAGGTCCTGTCATCACAGATGAGGAGGTGGGAGGTGAGCTCCATGAGACTCAGGTCCTGTCATCACAGATGAGGAGATGGGAGGTGAGCTCCATGAGACTCAGGTCCTGCCATCACAGATGAGGAGGAGGGAGGTGATCTCCATGAGACTCAGGTCCTGTCATCACAGATGAGGAGGTGGGAGGTGAGCTCCATGAGACTCAGGTCCTGCCATCACAGATGAGGAGGTGGGAGGTGAGCTCCATGAGACTCAGGTCCTGCCATCACAGATGAGGAGGTGGGAGGTGAGCTCCATGAGACTCAGGTCCTGCCATCACAGATGAGGTGGTGGGAGGTGAGCTCCATGAGACTCAGGTCCTGTCATCACAGATGAGGAGATGGGAGGTGAGCTCCATGAGACTCAGGTCCTGCCATCACAGATGAGGAGGTGGGAGGTGATCTCCAAGAGACTCAGGTTCTGTCATCACAGATGAGGAGGTGAGAGGTGAGCTCCATGAGACTCAGGTCCCGTCATCACAGATGAGGAGGTGGGAGGTGGGCTCCATAGGACTCAGGTTCTGTCATCACAGATGAGGAGGTGGGAGGTGAGCTCCATGAGACTCAGGTCCCGTCATCACAGATGAGGTGGTGGGAGGTGAGCTCCATGAGACTCAGGTCTTGTCATCACAGATGAGGAGGTGGGAGGTGAGCTCCATGAGACTCAGGTCCTGCCATCACAGATGAGGAGGAGGGAGGTGAGCTCCATGAGACTCAGGTCCTATCATCACAGATGAGGAGATGGGAGGTGAGCTCCATGAGACTCAGGTCCTGTCATCACAGATGAGGAGGAGGGAGGTGAGCTCCATGAGACTCAGGTCCCGCCATCACAGATGAGGAGGTGGGAGGTGAGCTCCATGAGACTCAGGTCCTGTCATCACAGATGAGGAGGTGGGAGGTGAGCTCCATGAGACTCAGGTCCCGCCATCACAGATGAGGAGGTGGGAGGTGGGCTCCATGAGACTCAGGTCTTGTCATCACAGATGAGGAGGAGGGAGGTGAGCTCCATGAGACTCAGGTCGTGTCATCACAGATGAGGAGGTGGGAGGTGAGCTCCATGAGACTCAGGTCCCGTCATCACAGATGAGGAGGTGGGAGGTGAGCTCCATGAGACTCAGGACCTGTCATCACAGATGAGGAGGTGGGAGGTGAGCTCCATGAGACTCAGGTCCTGCCATCACAGATGAGGAGGTGGTAGGTGACCTCCATGAGACTCAGGTCCTGCCATCACAGATGAGGAGGTGGGAGGTGAGCTCCATAGGACTCAGGTCCTGTCATCACAGATGAGGAGGTGGGAGGTGAGCTCCATGAGACTCAGGTCCTGTCATCACAGATGAGGAGGTGGGAGGTGAGCTCCAGGAGACTCAGGTCCTGTCATCACAGATGAGGAGGTGGGAGGCGATCTCCATGAGACTCAGGTCCTGCCATCACAGATGAGGAGGTGGGAGGTGAGCTCCATGAGACTCAGGTCCTGCCATCACAGATGAGGAGGTGGGAGGTGAGCTCCATGAGACTCAGGTCCTGTCATCACAGATGAGGAGATGGGAGGTGAGCTCCATGAGACTCAGGTCCTGTCATCACAGATGAGGAGGTGGGAGGTGAGCTCCATGAGACTCAGGTCCTGTCATCACAGATGAGGAGGTGGGAGGTGAGCTCCATGAGACTCAGGTCCTGCCATCACAGATGTGGAGGTGGGAGGTGAGCTCCATGAGACTCAGGTCCTGTCATCACAGAGGAGGAGGTGGGAGGTGAGCTCCATGAGACTCAGGTCCTGACATCACAGATGAGGAGGAGGGAGGTGAGCTCCATGAGACTCAGGTCCTGTCATCACAGATGAAAAGGTGGGAGGTGAGCTCCATGAGACTCAGGTCCTGCCATCACAGATGAGGAGGTGGGAGGTGAGCTCCATGAGACTCAGGTCCTGTCATCACAGATGAGGAGGTGGGAGGTGATCTTCATGAGACTCAGGTCCTGTCATCACAGATGAGGAGGTGGGAGGCGATCTCCATGAGACTCAGGTCCTGTCATCACAGATGAGGAGGTGGGAGGTGAGCTCCATGAGACTCAGGTTCTGTCATCACAGATGAGGAGGTGGGAGGTGAGCTCCATGAGACTCAGATCCTGCCATCACAGATGAGGAGGTGGGAGGTGAGCTCCATGAGACTCAGGTCCTGTCATCACAGATGAGGAGGTGGGAGGTGAGCTCCATGAGACTCAGGTCCTGCCATCACAGATGAGGAGGTGGGAGGTGAGCTCCATAGGACTCAGGTCCTGTCATCACAGATGAGGAGGTGGGAGGTGAGCTCCATGAGACTCAGGTCCTGTCATCACAGATGAGGAGGTGGGAGGTGAGCTCCATGAGACTCAGATCCTGCCATCACAGATGAGGAGGTGGGAGGTGAGCTCCATGAGACTCAGGTCCTGTCATCACAGATGAGAAGGTGGGAGGTGAGCTCCATGAGACTCAGGTCCTGCCATCACAGATGAGGAGGTGGGAGGTGAGCTCCATGAGACTCAGGTCCTGCCATCACAGATGAGGAGGTGGGAGGTGAGCTCCATGAGACTCAGGTCCTGTCATCACAGATGAGGAGGAGGGAGGTGAGCTCCATGAGACTCAGGTCCTGTCATCACAGATGAGGAGGTGGGAGGTGATCTCCATGAGACTCAGGTCCTGTCATCACAGATGAGGAGGTGGGAGGTGAGCTCCATGAGACTCAGGTCCTGCCATCACAGATGAGGAGGTGGGAGGTGAGCTCCATGAGACTCAGGTCCTGCCATCACAGATGAGGAGGTGGGAGGTGAGCTCCATGAGACTCAGGTCCTGTCATCACAGATGAGGAGGAGGGAGGTGAGCTCCATGAGACTCAGGTCCTGCCATCACAGATGAGGAGAAGGGAGGTGAGCTCCATGAGACTCAGGTCCTGCCATCACAGATGAGGAGGTGGGAGGTGAGCTCCATGAGACTCAGGTCCTGCCATCACAGATGAGGAGGTGGGAGGTGAGCTCCATGAGACTCAGGTCCTGTCATCACAGATGAGGAGGTGGGAGGTGAGCTCCATGAGACTCAGGTCCTGCCATCACAGATGAGGAGGTGGGAGGTGATCTTCATGAGACTCAGGTCCTGCCATCACAGATGAGGAGGTGGGAGGCGAGCTCCATGAGACTCAGGTCCTGCCATCACAGATGAGGAGGTGGGAGGCGATCTCCATGAGACTCAGGTCCTGTCATCACAGATGAGGTGGTGGGAGGTGAGCTCCATGAGACTCAGGTCCTGTCATCACAGATGAGGAGATGGGAGGTGAGCTCCATGAGACTCAGGTCCTGTCATCACAGATGAGCAGGTGGGAGGTGATCTCCATGAGACTCAGGTCCTGTCGTCACAGATGAGGAGGTGGGAGGTGAGCTCCATGAGACTCAGGTCCTGTCCTCACAGATGAGGAGGAGGGAGGTGAGCTCCATGAGACTCAGGTCCCACCATCACAGATGAGGAGGTGGGAGGCGATCTCCATGAGACTCAGGTCCTGCCATCACAGATGAGGAGGTGGGAGGTGAGCTCCATGTGACTCAGGTCCTGCCATCACAGATGAGGAGGTGGGAGATGAGCTCCATGAGACTCAGGTCCTGCCATCACAGATGAGGAGGAGGGAGGTGAGCTCCATGAGACTCAGGTCCTGACATCACAGATGAGGAGGTGGGAGGTGAGCTCCATGAGACTCAGGTCCTGCCATCACAGATGAGGAGGTGGGAGGTGAGCTCCATGAGACTCAGGTCCTGCCATCACAGATGAGGAGGTGGGAGGTGAGCTCCATGAGACTCAGGACCTGCCATCACAGATGAGGAGGTGGGAGGTGAGCTCCATGAGACTCAGGTCCTGCCATCACAGATGAGGAGGTGGGAGGTGAGCTCCATGAGACTCAGGTCCTGTCATCACAGATGAGGAGGTGGGAGGTGAGCTCCATGAGACTCAGGTCCTGCCATCACAGATGAGGAGGTGGGAGGTGAGCTCCATGAGACTCAGGTCCTGTCATCACAGATGAGGAGGTGGGAGGTGAGCTCCATGAGACTCAGGTCCTGTAATCACAGATGAGGAGGTGGGAGGTGAGCTCCATGAGACTCAGGTCCTGCCATCACAGATGAGGAGGAGGGAGGTGAGCTCCATGAGACTCAGGTCCTGACATCACAGATGAGGAGGTGGGAGGTGAGCTCCATGAGACTCAGGTCCTGCCATCACAGATGAGGAGGTGGGAGGTGAGCTCCATGAGACTCTGGTCCTGCCATCACAGATGAGGTGGTGGGAGGTGAGCTCCATGAGACTCAGGTCCTGTCATCACAGATGAGGAGGTGGGAGGTGAGCTCCATGAGACTCAGGTCCTGTCATCACAGATGAGGAGGTGGGAGGTGAGCTCCATGAGACTCAGGTCCTGCCATCACAGATGAGGAGGTGGGAGGTGAGCTCCATGGGACTCAGGTCCTGCCATCACAGATGAGGAGGTGGGAGGTGAGCTCCATGAGACTCAGGTCCTGTCATCACAGATGAGGAGGTGGGAGGTGAGCTCCATGAGACTCAGGTCCTGCCATCACAGATGAGGAGGTGGGAGGTGAGCTCCATGAGACTCAGGTCCTGCCATCACAGATGAGGAGGTGGGAGGTGAGCTCCATAGGACTCAGGTCCTGCCATCACAGATGAGGAGGTGGGAGGCGAGCTCCATGAGACTCAGGTCCTGTCATCACAGATGAGGAGGTGGGAGGCGAGCTCCATGAGACTCAGGTCCTGCCATCACAGATGAGGAGGTGGGAGGTGAGCTCCATGAGACTCAGGTCCTGCCATCACAGATGAGGTGGTGGGAGGTGAGCTCCATGGGCCTCAGGTCCTGTCATCACAGATGACGTGGTGGGAGTTGAGCTCCATGAGACTCAGGTCCTGTCATCACAGATGAGGAGGTGGGAGGTGAGCTCCATGGGACTCAGGTCCTCTCATCACAGATGAGGAGGTGGGAGGTGAGCTCCATGAGACTCAGGTCCTGCCATCACAGATGAGGAGGTGGGAGGTGAGCTCCATGAGACTCAGGTCGTGTCATCACAGATGAGGAGGTGGGAGGTGAGCTCCATGAGACTCAGGTCCTGCCATCACAGATGAGCAGGTGGGAGGTGAGCTCCATGAGACTCAGGTCCTGTCATCACAGATGAGGAGGAGGGAGGTGAGCTCCATGAGACTCAGGTCCTGTCATCACAGATGAGGAGGAGGGAGGTGAGCTCCATGAGACTCAGGTCCTGTCATCACAGATGAGGAGGTGGGAGGTGAGCTCCATGAGACTCAGGTCCCGTCATCACAGATGAGGTGGTGGGAGGTGAGCTCCATGAGACTCAGGTCCTGCCATCACAGATGAGGAGGTGGGAGGTGAGCTCCATGAGACTCAGGTCCCGTCATCACAGATGAGGAGGTGGGAGGTGAGCTCCATAGGACTCAGGTTCTGCCATCACAGATGAGGAGGTGGGAGGTGAGCTCCATGAGACTCAGGTCCTGCCATCACAGATGAGGAGGTGGGAGGTGAGCTCCATGAGACTCAGGTCCCGTCATCACAGATGAGGAGGTGGGAGGTGAGCTCCATGAGACTCAGGTCCTGCCATCACAGATGAGGAGGTGGGAGGTGAGCTCCATGAGACTCAGGTCCTGCCATCACAGATGAGGAGGTGGGAGGTGAGCTCCATGAGACTCAGGTCCTGCCATCACAGATGAGGAGGTGGGAGGTGAGCTCCATGAGACTCAGGTCCTGTCATCACAGATGAGGAGGTGGGAGGTGAGCTCCATGAGACTCAGGTCCTGCCATCACAGATGAGGAGGTGGGAGGTGAGCTCCATGAGACTCAGGTCCTGCCATCACAGATGAGGAGGTGGGAGGTGAGCTCCATGAGACTCAGGTCCTGCCATCACAGATGAGGAGGTGGGAGGTGAGCTCCATGAGACTCAGGTCCTGCCATCACAGATGAGGAGGTGGGAGGTGAGCTCCATGAGACTCAGGTCCTGCCATCACAGATGAGGAGGTGGGAGGTGACCTCCATGAGACTCAGGTCCTGCCATCACAGATGAGGAGGTGGGAGGTGAGCTCCATGAGACTCAGGTCCTGCCATCATAGATGAGGAGGTGGGAGGTGAGCTCCATGAGACTCAGGTCCTGTCATCACAGATGAGGAGGTGGGAGGTGAGCTCCATGAGACTCAGGTCCTGCCATCACAGATGAGGAGGTGGGAGGTGAGCTCCATGAGACTCAGGTCCTGTCATCACAGATGAGGAGGAGGGAGGTGAGCTCCATGAGACTCAGGTCCTGTCATCACAGATGAGGAGATGGGAGGTGAGCTCCATGAGACTCAGGTCCTGCCATCACAGATGAGGAGGTGGGAGGTGAGCTCCATGAGACTCAGGTCCTGTCATCACAGATGAGGAGATGGGAGTTGAGCTCCATGAGACTCAGGTCCTGCCATCACAGATGAGGAGGTGGGAGGTGAGCTCCATGAGACTCAGGTCCTGCCATCACAGATGAGGAGGTGGGAGGTGAGCTCCATGAGACTCAGGTCCTGCCATCACAGATGAGGAGGTGGGAGGTGAGCTCATGAGACTCAGGTCCTGCCATCACAGATGAGGAGGTGGGAGGTGAGCTCCATGAGACTCAGGTCCTGCCATCACAGATGAGGAGGAGGGAGGTGAGCTCCATGAGACTCAGGTCCTTCCATCACAGATGAGGAGGTGGGAGGTGAGGTCCATGAGACTCAGGTCCTGCCATCACAGATGAGGAGGTGGGAGTTGAGCTCCGTGAGACTCAGGTCCTGTCATCACAGATGAGGAGGTGGGAGGTGATCTCCATGAGACTCAGGTCCTTCCATCACAGATGAGGAGGTGGGAGGTGAGCTCCATGAGACTCAGGTCCTGCCATCACAGATGAGGAGGTGGGAGGTGAGCTCCATGAGACTCAGGTCCTGTCATCACAGATGAGAAGGTGGGAGGTGAGCTCCATGAGACTCAGGTCCTGTCATCACAGATGAGGAGGTGGGAGGTGATCTCCATGAGACTCAGGTCCTGCCATCACAGATGAGGAGGTGGGAGGTGAGCTCCATGAGACTCAGGTCCTGCCATCACAGATGAGGAGGTGGGAGGTGAGCTCCATGAGACTCAGGTCCTGCCATCACAGATGAGGAGGTGGGAGGTGAGCTCCATGAGACTCAGGTCCTGCCATCACAGATGAGGAGATGGGAGGTGAGCTCCATGAGACTCAGGTCCTGTCATCACAGATGAGGAGATGGGAGGTGAGCTCCATGAGACTCAGGTCCTGTCATCACAGATGAGGTGGTGGGAGGTGAGCTCCATGAGACTCAGGTCCTGCCATCACAGATGAGGAGGTGGGAGGTGAGCTCCATGAGACTCAGGTCCTGTCATCACAGATGAGGTGGTGGGAGGTGAGCTCCATGAGACTCAGGTCCTGTCATCACAGGTGAGGAGGTGGGAGGTGAGCTCCATGAGACTCAGGTCCTGTCATCACAGATGAGGAGGTGGGAGGTGAGCTCCATGAGACTCAGGTCCTGCTATCACAGATGAGGAGATGGGAGGTGAGCTCCATGAGACTCAGGTCCTGCCATCACAGATGAGGAGGTGGGAGGTGAGCTCCAAGAGACTGAGGTCCTGCTATCAGTGATAAGGAGGTGGGAGGTGAGCTCCTTTTTCTTGCCGAGTTTTATTCGCCCCAATGGCGTCAGTACATGGTGCAGGAGTGTGAGAGTGAACACTGAATAATGGTCACTAGATGATCTTGGAATCTAGGTCCCAGCATGTGTGACATGAATGTCGGGACGTGGGAGAAGCAAAGAATTTCATGTACAGTGGTCACTGCACGTAACCCTTTTTTAGCAGGCAGGACACACCTTCAGGGTAAGAAATGCCTTGCCTCCGTTCCCAGGTGCCGTGGGTCTGCCTGTGTCCTCCTTGCCTCTGTGGGGCTTCCAGCTGGGCCCTGAACGATGTGGTGAATCCACATGAGCTTGGGTCCTCTACAGACCCAGCACAGGACTCGCCCTGAGGAAAGGCTGAGCTGCCTCATGGTGCTCAGCACAGAGTTTCCTGGAGACCAGAGCTTCCTTTGGGAAGAACTGCCTTAGAAGGCTAACTTCAGGGACAGCCAGGGCTGGGTGCTCCCATGGCCTCTGGGGTGTGGTGTGATGGGACTCTCCAGCTCACACCCTCTCTTGCTTGTCTTTTGATGGGTCAGCAGTTCCCATGGGCGTCCACTGCATGGATGGAGGGTCTGTCCTCACCCTGGACCTGAGGCAGTGGAAGAGGAAAGCACTGTGGTGCATTCTGCAGTGGTCACTCACGGAAGAGCCGGGGGAAGGCAGCGATTTCTCACTAGGAAAGGAAGGGAGACCAGGCTGGGCTGGCTGGGAGAAGCCCACCTGCCTACTCAGCACTCGCCCGTCCACAGAGGCCTGAGCCTTCTCAGTGAAGGGCTCTTCAGTCAGAGGGAAGGAGGCTGTTAGACTCCAGAAGGGCGCTCTGTCTAGATTTTAGAAATTGTGGTCGGAAGGCGCTTCAGCTAGGAAAAGCCAGCACAACAGGGCCCTGGAGAGAGGGCCTCTTAGAGGCCTGGACAGGGGAGGATCACTGTGTCCACTTGGTGTCCAAGGAGATCCACTCCTCCCAGTGGCCGTGGGCCAAGCTCCAGGCTGCAAGCACTTGGACAGCTGGACGTGATGTTTCTGGTGATCTGGCGGAACATTCTGTAGAGTTCCAAAGGCCCGGGCATGTGCAGGACCGGCTTCCAGCAGGACACAGGAGTCCAGTGGTGAGCTCGCGTCTGAGGGCTGTGGCTGGAGGCCATTCCAGTCTCTGGGACGTGAATGCTGGAGCAGAGGCTTCTTGATCTGGAAGGAGGTGAGGGATGGAGCTGGACTGGGGTCTCCTGACGGAGCAGGTCACTAGAAGTTGCACAAGCTTTTCCCTAGGACCCTCAAAGACTGCACCCCAAACAGGGAACAGGAGGACAGCTCAGCTCCTGAGTCCCTCATTCCAAGATCCTGCAAAGACCATCTACCAGCTGGCACAGTGGCCATGCCTGTCATCACACTGACTCTGCAGGCTGAGGACCACCGGGGCAGCTTAGAAGACCCTACTCAAAATAAAATAAAAGATCCAGCAGTGTAGCCCAGTATCATACACACAAAAGATTATCTGTCCCTCAGGGCGTGGTCATCAGGAGCAGGCTGATTATTATAGAGGGAAGATTCATCTAGATCTTGGAATTTGTTTCTAAGTTTATTTATCTAGAACACATGGCCCTCCATCAAGAGTGTCCCAGCACACAAGAAGAATAGGAAAAACCCAGGTCCTCAGGAGGCTAGGTCATGAAATTACCAGTTTTAGATTTTAAAATAGCTATGGTTAGTATGTAAAGGAATGATGTAAACCTTAGTAGAGAGCCAGAAACTATGAAATGATAGTCCTAGTGTTAAAAAATGTATAATTTTTAATAAGCAATCACTGCCTAGGTTGAATGCTGATGAGACCCAGCTCAAGAGGGAGTTTGGAAACACTCAGAGCAAGGTCAGACAGAACAGAAGAGCAGATGAAGCAGCTGGGGAGCACCGGAGCTTTGTTCAGTTGCAATTCTCAGAGAAGAATGAATACGAGGAAGCAGGAATAATGCTTGAAATAATGATACTTAAATGATGCTTGGATTGTTGTGGAACTGAAGGGCAGCAAGCCATGGGCTCTGATGCTCAACCACCTAAACTGGACAAAATAAAAGATACCGTGTTTGTGATCATGTGCCAGGACAGCTGAGAGCCTGAAGCCTCTCCTGAGGGTCACCACCTGCACATAGGCTGCCGGGGTCCAGAGCTCCTTCAAAGAGTGAGTGGACTGGCTCTCCCAGAGGTGCCCAGGCACCAACCCCAGGAACAGAGCCACAGAGATGTCAAACAGCAACTGCAGAAACCATGGCAGAGCTCCACAGCAGGGGAGCCCTTCCAGAGAGGACTGTACATCCAATGAAGCCAAGGATGTAGACAGAGAAGAGGGATAGAGTCTGGCAGAACCGGCCCTACGGACCAATCACAAACCGCTCGGGCTTACACATACCTCTGTGCATCTGTGCACATGAACACGCTCAATGGACATTCATGCAGACGCACACATCTAGACAGACACCTTGCATAAGTACAAATACAGATGATCATACATGCACCAAAAAGGCTGAGAAAGCAAGAAAGCCTGGTACACAAGTTACAAAGTAGGGCTCGAATTATTTGGCAGATGTTAAAAATATTGGTTTGGGTTCTATTATAGCAGGTTGAGGATGTATGTCACAGCGGCACCGTGACAGTTCTTCAAAGAACAGTAAAGGATGTGTCTTTAACAAGGTAATATATGTTTAAAAGGGGGGGGTAAGCCAATTAACCTGATATGAGTAAAGAAATGAGAAGAAAAGAATATAGAAGGAAAACAGAGTCAAATATAGGAACCTGGCAGATTCAAATCTAAACATACCAGTAACTTCATTAGATGTAAGTTACCTAAATTCTCCAAATCAAGGATATAAATTTTCATCATGGATAAAAATGATCCACTATTATGCTGCTAGTTCAGATTTAGGAAAAACCAATCCAGCTCCATGTATTTATGAAAGATGCCCCTTTCCTGATGAAAGTAATAAGATACAAAAACACACTCCCTGCAAACACATCTTGGCTGCAGGGAGAGCGCCCCCGCAGACCCAGGGCCAGACACAGGCCCTGTCAGGAGCAGAATTGCAAGTGTCAGGAGCCTGCTGAGGTCACTTTTAACTCCAGGCAGGTGACGTGTGTGCTCTCAGAGCTGGGTGGGCTTCAGGGAACTGTTTGCTCTAAAATATGTCCCTCAGTCGCCAACACAAAGGCAGAAGAAAAGCTGCCAGGATGAGGCCAGCCATCCCCAGGCTGCACAGAGGTCAGCACAGGAAAGAGCAGTTGAGACAGCACAGCATGTGCCCTAGCCAACCTGGTCCAGGCCTCCAAAAAGACTGACCGACTTGCTCCCCACAGTCCGTCCAGGGAACCTGCCCACATCTCAGCTGGCCAGCCGGGGCCTCGCCTGGAGAAGGGAAGGGTGAAGGATGAGAGAGGGAACCCGAGTTCATGCTTCTGGGGAGAAGCAGCTGGACCTTCTCCATGGGATCCACAGAGTCAAGCCGGGAGACATGGGTGAAAGACGCGGCGTGGCTATGCTGGCCAGGGACAGCTTCAGCTCCTGAGGTGCTGTGAGCCAGGGCCATCTGTTTCCACTTTCAGCAGGAGGAGGTTCTGGATGCAGAAGCAGGGTCACCAAGAAGCTGCTTTCTCTAGGACACCATGGCCGCACAGAGCAGTGAGGTCCCTCCCACATGAGCGCCCAGGCAGGTGGAGTGGCTCTTCATGCCCAGTGCATCCTCGTTCCCTCCCGGCCCCTCCCTAGCCCCCGTTTCCTATTGGTCTTCCTTTTATGTATTTATAGGTTTGTTTTAATTGCTGTATTATAGAATTCATAAATGCAGGATTCACACATGCACATAGCACCACGTGGTGATTTTCATTCTGCCTTTTCTCCCTCTTCCCATCCTTCCTAAATCCTCTTCCTCTGCTCCACTGTTCTCCCTTCTACTTTCAGAGGATTCCCTATCCCACTTTTTTCCTTTATTTTGTTCTAGCTTCAGAACTCTAGCTCAGAAGCAGAGTGCTTTCCTGGTGTGTACAAAGCCCTGGGTTCTATCCCCAGCACTGCAAAAAACTGAAGCATCAACAAGAACGTACATGTTTCACTTCAGCCTCCCTGTTAGATTGGATTATAGACACAGGTCATCACCATGTCAGGAAGTGGCTTTTCACCTTAAAGGGACTCTGTTTCTCTCAGAATAAAGGGACTCCTAATCTAAAGAAACAAATCCACAGAGACCAAGAGCACAACTGTGATTCATGGTAGAACATCAAGCACCTACAGAAACACAGAAGGGGACCAGAAGTCCCCAGTGGTTACCATGGACATGATCTAGCCAGCACTGTGAAAGAAGAAATGACATAGAAGAACTGGAAAAGGATACGATGAATCCATCTTTAAACAAAGATCGCAAGATAGTGTGTATATCAAATTCAATTTCAAAATTAATAACCACATTTAGCACAACACTGAATAAAGATCAATGTAAACCTGATTCTATACACCAGAAACATGTCATAAGAAGATAAAATTTAAAATCTATCTTTATAATGGCATTTAAAAAATCAAGGCTTAACAGTGTATCCAACAGAAGATGCATGAGACTTATTCAGAAATCCAGAATATACTGTAAAAAATTAATTTCCATGACCATTTTAATTAAATTTAATTAATTAAATGAAAATGATTTAATTAATTTAATTAAAATGGTCATGGAAATTATGTCCGGTTTCTTAAAAGTGTTCTGTGGGTTTAAAGTAAGACCCTAAGATAACCCACGAGGTCAATCAAATCCTGTAGAACAAACCTGGAACAATTGTACACTTGGATGATGGTGAGGACTTGGCTCTGGGCTGGACGCAGGGCAAGGAACAGGGTGCCTCCTTCAGAAGCAGATGGTACAGGGACAGCAGTGAGCTGCAGAGCCACGGGGCAAGCACAAGTGAGTGGGATGCCCATGTGCAGAGATGGAGTCCCAACTTCACCCAGCAAACAGGTGCCCCTCCGGCGAGAGGCCTAGACTGCGCGCCGTGCAGACCCGTCCCAGACCTGACTGTAGCTAATGATGTGCACTAAAGGCTACAGGAGCCTGTGGCAGGGGGCCTGGCCACACATCCGGGGGGACCAAGAGGGACTAAGACCTTTGGAAAACCAACAAGAAGAGCAAAAAACAAGCCACGCTGGCGAAGAGGATTCCATTAAACACGAACCTTTGTGTACTAAGACGCGGCAAACAATCAGAGGCTGGAGAAGCTCACCTCATATCCCGAAAAGAGCTTGCTGTAGCGGAATTGAGAGGGACGCATACGGAAAACCCCAGGCTGGCGGCTGAGGCCCAGGAGGAGAACCGGATACACGCTGGTCACTGCCAGAGCACTCCCAGGCAGAGCCACTGCACCAAGGAGTGGGGACAGGGACAGGTCATACCTCATCTCCTCCTCTCCCAGAGTCCTCCCTCCAAGCTCCCTCTGCTGGTGAACCTGGGGCCCCGGGCCCACGCGGGCTGGCCCCCAGAGCTGCCACACCAGTGCTGGATGTTTCCACCAATGGCCAGTTCTCTGGCTCCGCCTCTCCCAGTTCTTAGAATTGTGTGGCCCCACTTTCTGACAGTGCTCAGTGGGGCCAGCCCCTCTTCCTGGAGACCACCCACACCACCCTCCTGGCACACAGGCTGGGCAGAGCCTTCTCCTGAGAGAGTGAGGCCCTGGCTGCTCTGAAGGAGGGGTTATGGCAGCCACCAGGAGACCCCATGGCCAGGAGGCGCTCAGCACCTGCCTCACAGCAGGCGCCAATGTGGCAGGTTCTCCTCCTGGGCTCCAGGACATGGGCAGCTGTCCTGGGGAGGCAAGGGGTGAGGAAACAGGAGCTGCCCGGTGGTGCTGCAGGGGGCTCTGGGGGTCCAGGTGCCAGCAAGGGTCAGGCACAAGGATGGGGCCTGTGGGTGCTCTGCAGAGCTTCCCCAGTCGGGCCTCAGATGGGAAGGAGCACAGTCCCGCCTCATGGCAGCCTCTGGGCCCAAGCAGAGCCTGGCCGAGCTGAGTATGGATGCCTGGTCACAGAGATGGGGAGATGAGGGCCCTCTGCCTCTCCACATTCGCAGCAATGGGTTACACAGCCAAAGACGCGAGCCCCTGTGCCCTTCTCCCTGAGGCCCCTGCTGGGCCCCGAGTGAGCTGTCTTCTCCTCACAACCAGCCACGGGCCCAGGTCCATCTGACCACAGCAGTGCCCCTGGGGCCCAAGCCAGTTCACAGTGTCGTCCCCTGCTCTCACATGGGAATGGGAGCAGGATGAGCTTAAGACTAGAACAGGGATTTGATGGGACTTTGTGTGTGCACATATGTATGCTGGTGTGGGGAAGGTGCTGTATTGTGTGCACATGTGTCGTGTGGTGAGTGTTGTGAATAATATGGGTGCACATACTTGTGTGGGGATCACAGTGTGCATGTAGCATGGGGCCTGTGTTCACACATGGGTGCACATGTGATGAATACCTGTGTAGTGTGCATGGTGTGTGGTGCTGCACTTGAGACGTGTGTGTATGGTGTACAAGTGCATGCCATGCCTGTGTGTGACATGTGTGGCGTGTACCTGTGTGTTGTGCACATAGTATATATGTTATAGTGTCTGTGTGCATGTGTCATTCATCCCTGTGGGTGGTGCATACATTAGGTGTATGTTTGTGGTATGCTTGTGTGTGGTGGGCATGTGTGTGGTGCATAAGCACATGGTGTGTACACATGTGGTGTGCATACATGTGGTGCGTACCATGGGGCACATTCAGGAACCCTCCATGGGTCCTGTCAGCTCTGCAGTTGTGCCAGGCACCCCCCTAACAAATGCTGTTGAGGGGCCGGCCGCATCCTCAGCCTGCAATCACCTAACCCACGTCCGCACTAGAGCCACCATGTGGTCAGCAGGACCCTGGGCTGTTGAAGCAGCTATCCCCAGGCATGTGATCCTGTGGCCCTGGTGCCATGTACTAAAGAATCATTCTTGTAGGGTAAAGAAATAAATATAATTGTATGTGCATTTTCTGTCAATGGTCAGGTCAGCTTGGCAGGAGGGTGGGTGGACTCGGCGTAGAGGTTCTGGTTCTCAATGGGCCACATCATCGTGTGAAGAGCTTTATTCATTTTAGCATGGGGGGTTCCATGCATTGTGAGTACATCTAATAGATACCTGTCTGTCCTGACTAGAGAGGTCCATGCCGTGGCCCAAGGGGAGGACAGCTCAGCCTGCAGGTCAGGTCTGTGTCCTGTGCAGACAAGGCCTGCTGGACAGGAAGATCCAGGAGAGTATGACTGGGCAGAAGACACTGGGCCTGAGGAAACGAGGGGACACCTTACTGTCCCTGAGATGAGAGGGACCTGGTGAGGCTCCTCGAGGCTGAGGCCAGGAGAAGCCTGTGACCCAGAGCAACTGAGCAGCAGCAAAACCAAGAAAATTCAAATCCAAAGAGTCAAAGCCTCGTAGTGTATGATCTGTCTCCGTCTCCAAGCGCACACACACACACACACACACACACACACACACACACACACACAGCTGAAACAAAGGAACTCGGGTTTTGTAAATCATCAGAGACTTGGAAACCTGTGCCTCATTTCAGAATGTCACCAAGGTGACTCACTGCCTGGGCTGTCGGGAGCAGTCTCTGGAGGGAAGGCTTCTTCCTGAATGAGCTGGTGGGAAGCAGGGGCTCTGCCCTCTGGCCTGACCCCACCTGGCTGTGCGGGCTGAGTCAGGAGGATGTCTGAGCTGGACAGCGTGGTGCAGACTCATGCTGCTCAGAGGGAAGTGCTGGCCGCGGCTCCCCCTCTGAAGTATGATTAGGTCTGATGGACACGCTGGTCACTGAGTAGCCGCCTTGTCCACACGACACTAGGACAGGTCTACTTTCCTTGCACTCAGGAGATGAGTCAGCAGGCTGATTCACTGTGCCCGCGCCTCACAGCCTGTCATATCCTGATGGAGTCACACCTGAGTATTGATAGAGACTTTGAAGCTTTGATTTGCTACATCTTCAAAATAAGCTCATGTTTTTGTTCAGTACCTGTCGCTGCTTCAGATTGTCATGACACTCCGGCTGGCGTGGCAGCTGTCCACTGCTGCCCTCCTGCAGGTAGGGCCTGGCTCCTGGCCCACTAGGTGCAGGGGAAGACTTTGGGCCTTGGGTGTGGCAAGACCCTGGGGTCTGGGAGGCCTCACAGGGATGAGCCCCCACCCCTTCACGCCACAGCACAGCGCTGGGAGGTCTGCTGCACAGAGGTGGGCTCTGTTGGAGGGGCGGCCCGTCTGGGGAACTCCCTCCCACACCCACAGCCAGCTCCAGGGCCACCTGCAGCCTCATGGTGCAACAGCCTGGCCAGACCAGGCTGCTCAGCTGCAGAGCAGCACAGCAGATTCACCTCCAGCCCTTGGCACTTGACCGGCCATGGAAGCCCCCAGCCTGGCCGCAGACAACGCTGGGGCTCCCAGGTTTGAACATCTTCAGGAGTCACTTGGCACTAACCTATACCAGACAATTTCCACAAGAGAGGCAGAGAGTGGGTGTGCTTGGTTTTCAGCACAGAGCACTTATGGCCACTGAAGTCACAATATGACGATGCTTTAGATCTCAGGGGAGTGGGTTGTTCTGAGGGAGGTGGTGTCAAGGTCAGTGCTATCCTCAGACGAGCCACCAGAAACGTTTCTGCCCTGGAACCTGCAATGCCCCCTGAACAGCCTGCAGGTCCCCATGTTCCCCCTCTGCAGGAAGGGTGGTCCTGGCCCACAGACCACAACCCAGGCAGGCGCCAAGTGATACTTTATCTACTTCACACAGCAATTATTCAAAACCAAACTCACAAACTGAGCAAACTGGGGAGAGGGGACCACCGAGCCACCCTTTAAAAACATGAGGGCTGGACCCAGCCAACCCTGCAGGGAGCTCGCTTGCCAGCAGGTCTGAGGCCCGTGACCCACGCCTCCTGCTGGTGGGGGTGGAGGAGACGCCAGGCGGCCACCTTCCATGGGAAGTCGCTCTCTGGTGCTTTGGCCTGGTCTTCACTTGGCACCCACAGAGGACACAGCAGTAGGGTCCGTGGACCCAGGGTGGAGAGTGCAGACACGCTCTGCTCTGGTGTCAACCGCTGGCCTTTGCACTGAAGCAGCTTCAAGGCCAAGGGCTCTCTTGGTGGCTTGGGTTCACTGCAAGGAGACAGAGATGCCATCACCTTTCTAGGCCCCAGGAAGTGGGCAGTTCTCCCACCAACTCTGAAGGGCATTGCTGCCCACTTTAGAAAGTGAACCCCAAAGCTCAGCGGATTTAGATGGCTCAGTCTCCCCAACACCTCAGCTTCCTGATATGGGGAAAGTGTGGTGCATGCCCAGGTCGGCCAGTGGGAAGGTCTCTGCGGTGGAGTGTCTGAAGGTGAGCTGGACTGATGGTGATGGACGGTGTGCTGAATCAGTACCCCTGCTGTGGATGAAATTCCCTGAAGAAGTGTGCAGGCAGAGGGTGCTACAGGGCTGTGCTCAGTGCGTGAGGGTGCAGAAGTCCCGTGTCATCTGTGCAGCAGGGTCAGCCTGCCCACCACAATGTGTGCATGTAAGCCAAGGTGGAGCCAGAGGACTATCCCACCAACTCCACACAGCCTTGAGTGCAAGTGGCCACTTGGAAATTTCCTCCTGTCAGAGAGCAAACTCACTCGTGCAAGGACAGCAGGATGGCTGTTTTCACCAGAATCCCTGGGAAGACAGTTCTCCCAGGATATGCTTAGAACAAAGTTCTGGACTCCTGTTCTCAAGCACCTTCTTGTGCAACAGAGTAACACTCAGGCCTGTGGAAGGGCTGGAGATTCACTCCACAGCACAGAAGTGGGGCTCCAGCACTCTCAGCTGGCCACTCTCAAGGCTGGCCTAGGAAGCAAAATCTTACTGGCAGAAACGAGTCAAGCTAAACAAATCCCACTGTTGCTTTAAAAAATGCCGATGTTTAAAATTTTTATTAATTTGCTCTTTTTGCCAAGGGGAAAAAAAAAACACAAACAGAAGCACTTCCTTCCACTGTGAGGGCACGGAGCTCATGGAGGCTTAGAAGTGGAGTCAAGTCCATGACGCAATGACCACCTCCTGGCCCCCGTCTTGCCCCCTGAGCCATGAGCCTGCAGATGACTGAATCATGCTGGCCAACAGAGTGCAGCATCCTGATGCTGCAATTAGCCTGAGTCAACCCAGAGCACCAGGCTGCCTTGAAGCACATGGCCCTAGAGATTCAGAAGCAGGTGCAGCACGCTGGCAGTAGAAGGGACCGACCCTGCACTGCTGTCCCCACCTTCTTTGTTTTCAGCTTAGCATCATGGGCAGCAGCATCTTCCTGTATACAGTGTCCAGAAGAAAATGTGTCCAGGTTTTCAGTGGCACAAGAGTTGCCCAAGTAATGCCTCAACTGTAGCCACAGATGCTTGGTCTGGAGGTCACAGGCTTGCCAGAGAGATTTGCTGGTTTAACCACAAAGACAAATTGTGCTGACTTCCTCATTAAACACAGTTACTGACCAGCGTACATAATCGACTGATCAGCGGGCCCCCTGATTTCTGCCAAGGTCATCTGAAGATGACCGGGTGAGCAAAGTGTTGGTGCCACCCTTCAGGCACCAGGCTTCACGTATGTGAACCAGAGTGAGCTGATGCAGGAGTCAGCATGGTGCCAGGACTCCTGGTGACAAAGCCACCCCTTCACCCAGCCTTCCCCAGTGCCCATGCAAGCCAGTCATTCCAGTCTTGAGACTAGAACCTCTGAGACAGTGGCAGTGACCGCCAGGTACTTTAGAAGCTTGCCTCTTCCCAGGTGCTCTCTTGCATCTCCCCGGAGCCCTGAGGGGTGGGCATCTGCTGCAGTAGGTTTTAACTGGGCAGCTGGGATCAGGAAGTGTGACCCACTCAGGGCCAGCTGCGTATTCAGCAGCATGTGACCATCCAGTTTCCTGAGGTGCCATTTGAACACAGGCTACTACGTACATGCACTTGGGTGGCAGCTCTGCAGGCAGAGGCATGCAAGCATTTGCTGAGTGACAAGGGACGTTCTCCATGACCCAACAGTGGCCCCAGTGGTGGCTCTCCTTGTGCTCCCGAGGTCTGCTCAGGAACAGGAAGGACGCTCCCTGGCTCCTCTTCCTCTGACGGCCAGCCTCAGTGCTCTCCCCCCTGGCAGGACTTGGGCACCTGCTCTCATGAGTCCACCTTATCCATGCCCCATACCTTCCCATGAGGACCCACAGCACGTGCTTGCCCAAGAGACTGTATTTCGGTCCCTCTTGTCAGGGCATCTGCTGACGCAGAGCAGAGCAGCTAATGGGCTCCCCCTCGGCCCGGCCCGCCCTGCTTGTTGGCACATTGTCTGTGCACATTGTTTGCATGTGCAGCTGGCTGTGCTATTCACAGGGGCCCAGCTGGCAAGGCAAAAATATGCCAGGGCCACGTCGATACGCTGTCGATACGCTGCAAGACACTGAGAGAGAAGGGCTGCCAGAGGCTCCTTGCTGTCGGATCTGAGGGGGAAGAGTGCAGCCTCCCGGCCACTGATGCCCAGCTACAGCACCGGGGAAATGGCCTGAGCTCACTCCCGGTGCAGAACCATAGAGCTGAGAGGAGCTGAGGGGGAAGAGTGCAGCCTCTAGGCCACTAACGCCCAGCTACAGCACCGGGGAAATGGCCTGAGCTCACTCCCGGTGCAGAACCATAGACTCAGAGGAGCTGAGGAGCTGGCTGCTCTGGAGCCAGCCTCCCTGCGAGCCAGGCAGGCTGCCTGGCCCTGCTCCCCAGCTCCTCCCCCCACGACTACACATGCTGGTGCTGTCACAACTGCTCTGGGTCACACTGTAGGACTGGGTCTCCTTTTGAGCTGCATTGGTACTGGCTCTTTCATGCTCAAAGGCTCCAGTTGGGCACAGGAGTGTTCTTGTTTTGAGTTGCACCTTTCAGCCAGGCCCATGAGTTCTGGGCAGGAGAGTCCACGTTGACCTGAGTTCACCTGAGGGCAGGCCAAAGGCCAGAAGCCTGTCCTCACATCGACATGTGATCTGGGCTGCTGGGCAGACCCCTGCCACTGAGATGGGTGAATGCTTTCTTTGTGCTTCACGGTGAGGTGAGCCGTGAGTTCAGGAAGCTTGGTGCCTAAACAGCAGGGCCTGATCTCTGTTAGAGCAGCATGCATCACCTGGCCCCAGTGTTCATGCATTGATTTTTGTGTCCTTTGCTCTTTCCTCCTTTCTGCTTCCAAAATGAACCTAATGTGCAGAAGTAACTCAGGCTGAGCAGTGGACTTCCTCCGCACCATGTTCCAAGTCCCTCACCTGCTCCCGCAGCCTCGGGCAGGCTTCCACTCTCCTGCCTGTCTTCTTCCTGCAATGGATTTTCTGGTTCCACTCCATGTGTGCTGACAGTGCTGTGGCTCTACATGGCTTTTGTTGCTTTTTCCTCACCCAGATGCATGTTTGAGGGTGATGCGCTCATCTCCAGCAGCTGGTGACGTTGCTGACAGCCCCTGGATGTGCCTGTGTGCCTCTTCTATCACCTATTTCCTGTGACTACCTAACAAGCTATCACCAAGTCGGATGTAGGAACCACACCTGCTCAGCCTGTGAGCTCATGCCCAGCTCAGCTGGGGCTTTGCAGGGGCTGCCGCAGAGCTGGGCTGCGCCCCTTCCCCCCAAGGCCTGACGGTGCCCATCTTGGCTCTGAGGACACCTCAGATCCTTGCCCTCGTGCCAGGTGACACAGGGCTGCCATCTTGCCAGGCTGGGGTTGGGAAGCAAAAGGCCACCTGGGGCTCCTCACCCAGGGCCTTCCTCATGTGTCTCCACCAAGCTGCAGAGTCTCCCGCTACAGGCTGCGAAGCAGAGCCCCAGAGGGTCGCTGATGTAGGGAAGGCTGACTTGGAAAATGCTGAAAAACAGGATCACGAGAGTGAGCCTATCCGAAAACTTCAGGGTGTACAAATTGGCAAGATCTCAAAGCATACATGCACCCAAAATCTACCAACAGTGTTTCTGGACAGTGAGGCAGTAAGTGAGTTTAGGGTTTTTGTTTTGTTTTAGCTTACTTTTATTTATAGATTTTTTATAATTGAGCAAAAATTGCTTTTATAATAAGAAAAAATATTTCCCTTAAAAATATAAACATGTCATACTAATTGTAACATATTGTATCAGTTTTCTACATTAGCACAAATAATATAAACAAAATCTGAGCACTGACTGTCATGTCAAAGTTTCCTCCCGTTTTGTCTAAAAGAATAATCAAAGCCATCACTTTTTAAGAGAGTCCAATGTAACTTTTACTTGAAACTTCTTTCTACATTTGTGTTTTAACATAAGAGGGTTACATTATATTTCTGCAGTGTGCCCGGGGTTTAAACTTGACAGACATTTGAACCTAGAGCTATCAAGTTTCATTGTTTTATTGGAAGTGGTTTGTGGTGTCACCTCAAAACCTCCAGTTCACCACGAGCTTGTTCTTTGGAGGAGGAACTCAGATGCCTTTCCTGGGGCCCGTGGGCCCTGCAGGGATGGGACTTCCCAGCTTCCTCCAGCAACTGCGGGACATTGTCCGGTGAACTCCTTTGTTCTGCACTTCCCACGGGTAGGCACTGCTTGAGAGCCGTGGCTCCGACCAGCACTATGGACGTCAGAATGGCTGCAGGACAGCTGTCCTTCTGTAGGGCTTGGAGCCTGAGGGGAGGCAGGTGATTGCACCTCTGAAATCGGAGTGTGAGGAGCCCCCACAGGGGAGCCAGTGTGTCCAGGAGGAGCCCAAGGCCAGAGTGGGACTGTGGCACCAGGGGTGGGGCTGGAGCTGGCAGAAAGACCTGCTGGGGGCTGGAGCGTGGCCTCAGCTTTGTAGGACAGTCTTCATTCCACGGCAGCAGGCCTCTGGCCCTCCCCCTCAGGTACCAGCTGACCACCAGACCACCTCAAGGTGGGGGTCCACGTGGTAAGAAAGGGACCGAGCCTCTGCTCTTTATGTGGCCAGCCACATCCAGATACATCCTGGTGTGCACCCACCAGGGACCCGCTGACCTGGCCTCTCACGCACTCTGACGGGAGGTTCAACAGAGCAAAAGCCCCTGAGCTGCAGGAGAGGGTGGCCGCTGCCCGCTGCCTCCTCAACCTTCTGTGGTTCTCACTTCACTCTGGGAAGACAGGGGGTTAGTTAAGAGGATGTTTTTAACCTGGCGAAATGTGAGTTTCTTGCAAAATTACTGGGAAGATGGTTGGGGCAGCGAGAAGATCCCCTGTGGGTTGCTTTGTTCTGTTCTGCTTTGTTTCTTTCTTTTTGAGTATTTTAAAACCTATTTGGGAAACCTGAGTCCATTTTGCCACCCCAGGACACTCCTGTGGGAAGTCGTTCCTCCGCTTCCTGGACCAGGCATGGAGAGATGGGGTCCGGGAGTGTGGGCAGCAGCCAGACTGTTCAAGCCCAGTGTCATGGTGGTGCTGGCTTTCTACCTGGGGCTGCAAGTCTGCTACCTGCTCTCCCTCCTGGGAGTGGACTGCCTGAGCCTTCACACACTGAGGAACAACTTTCACTCCTTAACCCAGGAACCCATTTGTCTTTGAAAAGGGGAGTTAGTGACAAGCGTAAACCTGGAGCCACACCTCGCAGTGAAGCAGAAGCTGCTGTGTGCCCAGCCTGGCCTCTTGAGAACACGGCTGGAGTCCACTCCTGGCCCATCTCCCTCATCTGATAGCACCGAGGGTGCAAAGCCCAGCAGGCCACTGTCTTCCCAGGAACTGTCACCTGAGACATGACCTGTCCCAGACGTGAAGCCTGGAGCTGCAGGGCACAAGACAGGCCTGCCAGGTGGTCTACGGGGCTCCCACACAGAGATCCTGCCTGTCTAACTCTGGCTTATTGTGAAAAATCCGTCCCGTTTGACAGTACCTGCTCTGGTTCACAGGGAGGAGTGCTCACTACAGGCCCTGTGCGCTTAGCGACATCAGCGCTGAGAGCCAGCAGACGGGAAGCAACAGCAGGTCTGCTCGTCCACAGCGACTCTCGCTGTTCCCAAGTCCTCTGTCCTGCCGCCACTGGGCACGAGTCCCATGAGGTGGGAAGCTGTGTCTCAGGTTAGAGGCGTGTCAATGGGAGAGATGCCCACCCACAGCAGGACTCCCTCTTCACAGAGAAGGAGTGGAACATCTAAGCCAGCCGCTGGTGAAACAGGAGAAGGGGCCCTGCCATTCCTGTCCCTTGCCCCTTGGGCCCAGGACATCACACCTGCCCATGTGGGGTCCCCCTATGAGTCTCCCAAAGCGGAGACATTGCAGCCCATGGAAGCCTCACGGTTGGGAGGGCCTGGGCGCCACCCACCTGGAGAAAGCCAGGAGACCAGCGAAACCTTGCCCTACAGGTGCTGAAACAGAGGAGCCCGGGCGAGGAGGCGAGGAGGGTAGCGCATCAGCAGGAGAGCGAGAAGCTGCTCCCAACAGAGCCAGCAGAGGTGAGCAGGGAGAGGCACTGCGCCCAGACCCAGCTGGGCCAAGCACCAGCCAGGAGGCAGGTGGGGGGCAGAGGGCGGCGCGGGCGGCAGGCATCGAGACTCTTGGGAAACTGCCTGGATCCCTCCTGCTTCTCCGAGCTCCAGTACCGTTAGCCGTGATTTCAGGTGATAGTGTTTAGCACCACAGCATTTCACAAATTAAAATACACACAGAAAGAGAAGAGCCACATATTATGAAACTAAAATTGACACACTCAAAGAACATTTTTGAACACAAAGCTTATATTTAGATGTTTTCTGTTTTTTTCTTCCCACTGCTTCCTGGGTTCCTATTTTTCACTCAGGGGAGTTTTGCTTTGATTCAGTAACTGCCCTGCATCTAAATTCAAGGTAGGATGAAGTTCCCAGTTCGGATGACGTTCTCCTCCTGTGGGGTGAGTTCTAGAGACCAGCAGCTGGTTGCTGCAGAGGAGGTCAGTGACCGAGGACCGGGCTGCCTCCCCCTGGCCTGGTCCTGAGGTGTGGCTCGACGCAGGTGGTCCTCTGTGCAGGCAGCTCCAACAGGGGAAGCCAGCTATGGGAAGGGAATGAGGGGCTTTGCAAACTCTCCTCTTACCTACACATCAAGAAAATAAATGAAATCTGCCTACGCAGGGGAGTGTAGGATTGCAGGATCCATCCGGGGATGGATCACCGGTGTGTCTGCACTCGACACACTGCCCGTCGCCCACTAGGCCCTAGAATCCAGTAGGGCAGGGCCTGTGCGGAGCGGTGACCCAGGCACTCACTCCACCAAGGACACACGGGAGTGCCAGAGTGGGTTCAGGGAGTTGGACTAGTCTCAACCTGATCTGAAAAAAGTGGCAGCTGCACCAGTGCCAGCCTCCATTCCTTCTCCAGGCCACACGCTCCCCCTGCACCCTAACGGTGGTGCCCTTCTCCTCAGGGCAGGCAGGAAGCCAGTGGAGCTCCCCCAGGATTTCTGGTGTCCCTGAACCTGGTCGGGTGCAGCGCTGGCCAAGTGTGGGTGATTCTGTCGGTGCTGTGACCTCATGGGGCCCCGGCAGAGGAGGAGGGTGCTGCCAGGCCCAGGAGTGACCCCCGCGCTTCCTGCAGGACTCTGATGAGGACGCCCAGCTGTAAACAACGGTGAAGTCCAAGTGTCGAGCCTGGGGCTAAAGGCTTGTTCACCTTTGCCCCAAAGGGACATGGATCGGGGGCCATTGTCCTCCCTGCAGTCACCCCAGTCAGAAGCACACTCCCAAAGAAAAGGCCGAGGGCAGCTTTGAGGGTCTCAGAGGGGTCCATGGCCGGCAGCCAGGTGTGCAGTGTGAGGGGCGCGTGTCCCCGCGTGTGGTGCCTGCAGGTGGGCTGGCACCCACTTCTCTGTGTCCCACCTGCCCCTGAGGCAGGGCCGGGCTGAGCTGGGCTGCTGTCCACCGAGTCTGTTGCGCCGCAGTTGCTGGAGGACCCCCGTGGATCTGGCTCCAGCCAGCCCAGTCCTGGGGAGACAAGGGCCAGGACTGAGGGACAGGGCCCTTCATAAATCTTCAGTAATTAGTTTTATTTGCTCATTTTTTCATTTCATTTGGTGTCTTCACATATTATCCTCACAAACCCTCCCTAGTACAGCAAATAAAATTGTACAAAAGTACAGGGACAGGGGAAATTAGGTTTCCCAGCACTCCAGAGTATTAATTAAATTTAGTTATTTACCAGTTAAATGCTAAAGGTCTTTGGGTGATTAGGAAGAATAATGACGTCGTCAAGGGCCCTGGTAATTGTGTGACAATAATGGGATTACACTGTGAAGCCCTGTGCCACACGGGGACCAGCTGCCGTCCACCCCTCTCAGCTGTGGGGAGCATCTCAGACCTCGGCCAGGTGGCTACGACCACCAGGTCCTCCTGCCCCTGAGCAGCGCCACCTGGGCCCGCTGTGCCCAGGCCTCCCTTCAGAGTGCTGCTGCTTCCTGCGGTGCCACGGCAGGTACGGGCACCAACACCACTAACTGGCGCCTCCTGATTCCAGGCTTCTGTCCACCTCTCTCAAGCCCCACATCCCGTCCCTGCCGAGTGGACAAGGACAGTTAGGTCCATGCCCTACCTCCTCTCTCTGCTGCCCTGAGACCAAGTCTACCCCCAAACCAGTGCAGCACTGAGTCCCGCTGGACCGCCCTGGGCCTGGTCCCCAATCGCACAGTGTGCACCTTGCACAACCCTTCCATGTGCCCCACCCCTGCCCATGTGCATCCCTCTCACACCCCAGTTCTGGACCTTAGTCAGAAGGCCTTCCTCAGCCATCCTGCTGGATGGAAGGTTCTGGAATGTGTCTTGAACTCATGGCCTGTCTTGTGCCCAGTACGGCTCCCTGGCTACCAGCTTCCACCCGAGGATGCAGATTCAGCTTCATCCACAGAATGTGTGTGAAAAGCTGTGTGCGCCCGAGTCTTGGGTGCCTGGTGGGCGTTTGGTCAACGTTGGGAGGAAACCCCAGGGACGGAGCATGGGACGAGGAGAGCAGAAAACGCCAGGGGGCCTTGCTCTGCCCACATGATCCTCCAAAAGCAGGCCTTACGGTGGAGACGCCCGTTTCCCTTCAAGGACCTGGCATGGCCTTTTGTTTCCTGATTCCCTGGTGGCCCTGTGACTGCAGAAGTGAGGTCCCAGGCCTGGGGTGGGGGTGGTCCCTGAGCTGAGGACCCCCTGACTGAGGAAAGACCCAGGAGCAGCTCTGCCCCTCTGCTGCCTTCCTCAGGTGAAGGAGCATCAAACAGGCTCCAGAAAGGCACCTTCACTGAGGCTGCCCCACCCCAGCAGCCATCCCCGGGTCAGGCGAAGCTGCCAAGCCAGGTGCTGCACAGGGGCCCCTCCTGACCCCACTGGCCTTCCGCCCTGGAGACCAAAAAGCAGCCTGGGCCAACCATGCTCATGGCCAGCCGAGCTGCGACTGTCCGCCTGCTCCTGCTCTCCAGGGCCAGGAGAGCACCAGCCCTTGGGGGTGTAAAACATGGGAAACGCGCACGTTGCCTGGAGTGCACGGAGGCCCGGCCCAGTGACCGCAGGAACAAGGAGAGTGGGTGGCATGAATGCCAGAAATAGGTGTTTCTGGCTTTCTTGAGAGGAAAGGCCACCTGCCCAAGATAGGCTTCTTGGAGACGGGAAGAGACATAGCCCAAGTATACTGGGTAGTGCCCCGTCACAGTGGACCCCACTGAGGCCAGGACAGGGTTGGTCCTGTGTCCCTCGCCCACCATTGCTTGGGCACAGGACAGAGCTGCAGGGCCAGCTGCTGCACACAGGCCACCTCTCCAGGCACCTCAGTCTGAGGCCTCGGCAGCCCTGTCCTGGGTCCGGCCCTGTCCTGGGACTCCCTGAGAGGCGTCACAGATTAGGGCCACAGGGGCTCTTCCCAAACCCATCTGCTTCACAGATGCAGTCCTTGCAGAATCAGGCGAGGCCACATGAAGCGCACTGACTGGCACCTGTACAGTGGCCTGCAGTGTGTGTGCTGCGCCAGGGGTACCTACAGGGCCAGGTCTGTGAGGACCGACTGTGTGCGGAGGTCGAGCAGGGCCAGTGCCAGATGCAGATGTCAGTCAACTCCACATGAGCAGCTTGGATGCCAGAGTGGCAGCAGGTGCTCCCTACAGTGGAATCCGCACAGCTCTCTGTCTCCCAGCCAGGCTATCTTTGTGGGATTCACAGTAGAGGACCTAACGAGGGACTTGGACACAGCGTTAAACAGAAGAGCCTCGGTACCATTCAGCCAGATCTGCAGGTGGGAAGCAGAGAGCGTGTTAGATCTCAGGCAAGAGGTGCAGCCTTGTGGTGAAAGGCACTGCCTCTGTCCTGCTGACCTGAAGCTGCACTGTGGGAGCGCCTCTCTGGGCAGAGCCGTGCCCAGGCCCTCTTGCCCCTCTCTGCTCTGTGCGGGGGACATCACCTGCTCAGAAGCAGCCTTGGCTCAGTCTTGCAAGGGAAAAGAATGGGATGTTTTGTCTCTCAAACCAAAATAAGGGGAAGAGGACAGTCCTGCTGGTGGCCCTTATGTCCCTGTGCCAGACCCAGAGCCCTCCACTCCCACCAGGGCAGCCTCAGCCACAGGCACCAGGAAACTCAGGAAGCGGCAGTCAGCACACGGGCCTTCCTGGTGGGATTTCTCCGTGGCACGTTGTGTTCTGAAATTCTCCCATCTGCAGCGGTCGTTCTTCACTGCTCTCTCACGTGAAGAGAAACAGAGGACGGATTATTAGACCAGGCGACCTCTGTGGTGTGTTCCAGGTAGCACAGGAGATTGGTGTGTCATCATTTGGATGGTGCCCAAGACCCCAGAGGCTTCCGTCTGGAGCCAAAGTTCTCCACTGGCAAAGTCTTGCTTTGTTCTTCTGTCATTTATCTTCTATGGCCTATCATCATCTGTCATCTATCACCTAATCTCCTTTTGCCTACCATCCCTCTGTTCATGTCTCTATCCAATCATCTATCGCCTGTCCACCCATCATCTACCCACCATCTTGTCTCCCTGTGATCTCCTCTGTCAACCATCCATCCATCCACATCCACTTCTTCCTGGGATCCTATTTCTATAGAACTCCTACCCTATGGCTCTTGTCTCCATAACAGCAAGCTTCCTTTAACATCTGCTTGAATAAAGCCGGCTTTGTTCCATCTATGCTTTTATAAAGTCTTTGCAAACTACTTGTGCCTTTCAATATTGGTATCCAACAATGGTGTATTGCTGCTGCTCTGGTGGCACATGGGTCCATGTGACACAAAGAAGTGTTTTCCATAACAATCAGGAGTGGAAGGAGCAACCAGGGTCAGGAAAGAAGCACAGCAGTTCCACGTCTGTCTCTAAGTCTTGTATGTCTAAAATAATATCATTACATTAAAATTTTGAAGAAACTTAATTAGCAACACAAGACAAAAGAAGTAACGGTGATATGCTAACACTTCTGTTTATATTGGTTTTTTTTTTTTGAAATAAGATGAAGTGCATATGGAATATTGGTCTGGCAGGAATGAGCAGTTACTTTGTGATTTCTGTTCTTGAGGATCAACTTTCAAAATTGCTCGACAACTTCTGCAAATACCCAGCGTATTCTCTGCAGTTGCTTTCCTGAGAGGCGGCAGGCCTCTCGACCCCTCCTCCACGATCGGCATGCACTTTGTTAATTTCAAGGTTAGCGTTCTTTTCTGAGGCAGCAAAGGTGCACAGAAAGCTTGAGTGTTCCCTGGCCCTGGCTTTTTCACGAGAGTCCCAGGAAATGCAGCATGGCCTATGCTTCCCTGGGTCACTTTCTGAGGGACTCTCAAAGGTCTGCAGAGACAGCGTGCTTCCTGCCGTCCCCAGAGGCACGTCTGCCACGGAAAGCCAGCCGCACTCCTCCCACTGTGTCCTGGGTCTTCTCAAGTTCTCTTCTCCCAAGTCAGAATGGCAAGCGTCCTTGCGAGGGGTGTCGGGATGTCCTCTGGGGGCGTGCCCTGGTCCTGGTCCCAGGGAGGCTCCACAGCCCCTGATCAGCTGCTCCTTTGTCTGCCAGTTACTTGCTGCCAAAGCTTGCTCTGAGAGCCGTCTGCAGACACACGCAGCCACAAGTGTGGGGACACACAGCAGCAGCCAGGTGACCCCGAGTCCAAGCGAGGAGCACGAGGCTAAATCTGGGGTCTGGGGCGGGGACTCTGCACTGCTTCCGCAGAGAGGTCATTGCTCATTAATCTTCAGTCCCGGCGATTTGCCAATTTGAAGCTAACGTGTATTATTAAGTCAAAGCAATTTCTTAGAACTGAGATTGACAAATGTTTTCCAAATGTAGTATATCACCATGTGAAACTGTTTAGAACTGAGGTCTTTATAGTCACTTTCATTGTTGTGACTATAACAATGTGCAGACAGTGTCTCTGTGACCTTTCCTGACCAGCACTGTGGGCACCACACAAGACAAAGAATAGTGCCTATCTCCTGTGTGTGTGGGAGCACAAAGAGGCCACAGGTGCACACTCCACATCACACAGGGGTTTGTCACGGCCACAGAGCCTCTGCCAAGGGTGATCTTTATTCAGTGCACTTTGAGAGCTGCTTTTAGTTTAGTGTACCAGCTGTGGGTTTGCTTTAACATCTGTAAGAAATTAATTCAGCAAATATTAATCTCCTGGGTACAGGGGAATTTAGGAACAGGGCAGAGTAATTACAATCCTGAATCTAGCAATCTCCTCAGAATCAACCTGCCAACAACTGAGTGCAACATGCCTGTTTACAGTTCCACCAAATGGTAATTATTGATTACTCAAAGTGAGTGAAGATTCAGTGCAAAGTTGCAATGACATTTTTCACAGAAAAGATAATCCTAAAATTCTGATGGGAATCAGAAAACACTCTGAACAACCAAAGCAATCAGAAAAAAAACACAAAAGCAGGGCAACGATACTTCCTGATTTCAAAATGCAGGAGGAGGCTCTAGGAACATGAGACCCTGGCTCAGTGCAGACACCTAGACGCAGGAACAGCAGAAAGACCTCAGAAACAAACCACATGAGCCCACCAACCTTTGGCTCAGGCACAAATGGTCCACCCAGGAGACAAACAGCCTCTCCCGATAACACCTGCAGAAAGTGAAATGAGGCCACCATCAACCCAAATTCAGCACAACACGCCACTTAAATATGAGGCCCCAAACCAGGAAGCCCCTGGAGCATACAGAGCATGTCAGCCTGGACACCAAGTCTTCATATGACAGCAGGGACAGGCCACCAAGGAAGACGTTCCATGTTGGGGGGTCTTTGCAGGGCAGGATGGGTCACTCTGAAGCCACTGAGCCGAGTCCACCTTCAGATGGACATCTGCTGATCATGTCCCCAGCCAGAGAAGAACCTCCAGGATGTCCCAGGGACTGAAGTGTGGGAGTGAAGGGGTCTGGGGTCCCCAAGACAGGGCACACTGGAGGCCTGGGGACACAAAAGGCTCAGTCAGCACAGCAGGCACCCAGCTCCCAAGGCCTGGCAGGCAGGGACCTCCAGGCCGTGTCGGGGCTGGGGGAGCACTGAACCCCAGGGGTGGACTCGAGACGGACCGGCCAGATGTCCCTGGGCAGAGGGTGGCCGCCTGCAGGGCCAGGCAGGGCACCGTGTGCTGTGGGCACCCTGGGGCTCCTGCTGCTGCTGCCACGTGTCCTCACTGTCCATGTAGACTCCAGACAGCTCGAGGGGACGCTTTCACAGCTGTGTCCCTTCATTGTCACCTGAGGATTGCTTCCTGATGTGCCTTGGACTATGAGTTGCCTGGGATTCCTTTCAAAGCAGTGGCCCAGGTCAGGCAGGAAGTCCCACGGGGAAGCTGGGATTCCTCTGATTGTTCCAGAACCCTGCATATCAACCCCCTGCACCTGTGGGCCCAGTCCTGATGTGGCTCAAGACCACCCACCCCAGGTTTGGGTTGTCACCTGCAGTTCGTCCCCGACACCACTCTCACACTCTGACCCAGGTCTCAGAGGCAGGGACGGGACCTGGTTCCTGCACACGGAGCGCTTCCCCCAGCCCCAGTGAGGGAACGGCATCCTGCTGGGCTCCCTCCCTCTGGTTCCCCAGGTCCTTCTTGAAGGGCTCCATCCTTGTGAGGAATACGAGGTGTGAAGATGGACAGGCTCATCCTGCAGTTTCCGTGGACCCCAACAACCAGGAAGCCCCGGAGGTGCACCTCGTTATGTCCAGCTGCCAGTGCTGGGGTTGCCTGTTCTGAAGGGAAGTGCCTTAGAACATCCGGTTTCCATGTAGGAAGTGTCCATATCACTGACATTTAAAGCTTCCCTTTAAATGTCCCTCGCTGACATAAGAAATGTGTGCTGGTGGGTGAACTGAATTGTTTTAAATCATATCTTTACATTTATGTATGAAGCTATTGCACAGTGACAAAATTTTCTTTTATATGATGAATCAAGAGAGCTGTATAACCTTATTCCTGACTGTCTTTAGCTTACTTTTTAGAATGGGAATCTCATCTGGGGGTGAGTACATTTTTCTCAGGTACATGCAGGAGACTACTCCAGGTCAGCCGCTCTTTCTGCCTCCTGTGAGCACTCTGAGCGCCCACGGAGTCCTGGTGGTGCTGTGCTGTGCAATGTGTGCAGTGTGTTTGCCCAAGTGAGGACAACTTGCTCGAGCAGCAGGGACATCTTCCGTCCTTCAACTTCACAGGTTGTTCTCTGCAGTTCACATCCCAGCGGGTGGAGTCAGAGTCTGCAGAGCCTTGCATGCACGAAGTCCTGTCTGCCACGACCCAGAGTGGAAGACACGGCCTGCCCAGAGGGTAGCAGAGCTGGTTGTGCCTCTTCCAAGGAGAGACACCAGAGGTGTGCCTTGGCTCTGGAAGGCCATGACCACGCTAGTCCCAAGGTCCATGTGATGGTGTAGAAGCTGGGGTCAGGTGGGACTGCTATTCCCGCAGGCGCAAGGATGGTGAGACCTGGGGGATGGGTCAGGAGCAGGCGCTGCCCTGCAGACATAAGGCGAGCACAGGTGGACATAACACACCCTGGTGGGAGGTGCCACCACCGAGGACCAGGGCACAGCTGCACTGTTCCCACAAACGTCAGCCCTCTCCTGATGTCTGCTCCCCCAAGCCCTGTGCAGACTGCTCCTGAGGTGTCCCAAGCTGCTCTGTGGGACTGGAGGAAGCACAGGCCACTAGGAAACAGCCCTGATGACTTACTGTCTTGTTAAGTGTAACCACGTAGGGCCCTGAAGGTCTCTGGGGCAAGCCGACTCCTGCACAGAGAGCAGCAAAGGTGGCTGCCCAGAGGAGCCACCAGACGGGACCCTCAGAGCCACTGCTCCTCTGTGTGAGGCCCTTGCTGGCTGCTGCCCTCCAAGATCCCTCTGGCAGCACGTGGGAATCACCGGCCCTGGGCACTGAGCTCTCTGGATGCCTGCTAAGAGGAGGCTGTTCTTCTGGGAGAAGCTCCATGGCTGACTCAGGCAGGAAGGGCCGGGTCAGGTGCCTTTGAGGACCCTGTCTCGGGTATTGTCACCCTTGATGGGCGGTCAGGATGGCAAACGCTCCTGTGTGGACGGACACTGCTGCCGGGTGACTCAAAGGAGGAGCTGGCAGAAGAACGGGCAGGATCAGCCACAGGGTGGAGAGGTGGCCCGTGAGGTCGGGGCTGCAGGGCACCGAGCAGGTGGGCCTGGGAGAGGAATGTGGCGGCAGGTAGCCTGGCTACAGGTCAATGGCAGAGTGGACGTCTATGGAGAAAACAAGGGAGGAAGTCAAGAGAGCCTCCAGCCCGGACGGACCACGAGAAGAGAGAGACCCTGGAGGCTGGGGCAGTGAGGTGGCCGGGCACCAGCCTCCCCTCTCCTCAGACAGCCCGTGTGGCACGGGCCTCGCACATCTGCCTGGAGGCCCACTAGTCAGATTCCCAGCAGCCGCCAGGCTCCACGGCCAGCATTCCAGACCCTCTAGGGCAGGGTCTGAGTGGCCCACGGAGGTCCTCATGCCCAGCTCCTGTTCCTCGTCCTCCTTGGGGAGTGGTCCTCTGGCCTGAGAGTCCATGGAATCTGCCCTCTAGCCACTGTCCCTGACCCCAGCTGCTCTGACCAGCACCTCCCTCAGCCCACAGGTCTGCCTCCCTGACCTGGGGTCCCAGTGTGGCTTCCAGTGTGGGCTCCCAGGCTCTGCCTCTCTGCACATGGGACCTCCTCAGCCAGCTCAGGGCTGCCTCAGGCCAAGTCCTGAGGCTCGAGGTGGAGGCTGTGGGGGAAAGGAGGGGGAGCTGTGTGACTCGAGGTCCCCTCACCTGGAGAGGCAGCCCACAGAGACCAAGTCACAAACACAAGAGGAGCCAGGACAGAAGGCACCGCCCAGCAGGGCTCACGGGAACCACGGCAGGCTTGGGGCAGGAGGCAGGGGCCTGGAGGCAGAGCCTTCCAGTCTGCAGCTGGAACGAGGGTGCTCCTGGGAGTCCACCATGACCACCCAGCCCCCGTGCCATCAAAGCCCTACCCTGGGAAGGACTAGAGGCAGCCTGGAACACCTGGAGGAAGAGCTGGGGAGGCCTGGAGCAGCCTGGCTTTGTCCCCAGACCTGGCTCCGCAGCAGTGGGGACGCATGGGAAGAGAGCCTCTGGCGCCACCTGCCGCTCTCAAGCCACATAGCGCCCAAGGCTCCTTCCTGAGGGAAGTTCTGCCCTGGGAAGGGACAGCACTGAAGGGGCCACACTGCAGGCGGACAGTCTGCATCTGACCCTGCTGTCTGTGGGCACCTGGGGTCAGACTGCAGGCTGGGGGGAGCCCAGCATCAGGAGAGGACCGAGCTCTGGGTGTCAGGCAGAGGGGCTGTGGGGGCAAGGTGGCCTGCAGGAGAACCCTGTCACCCAAAGCCAGCCTTGAGCAGCACCTGGGGGCTTGCTCCCCCTTGCTCAGGGCCGGGGATGGGAGAACCAATGAGGCTGGTCGGCCCCCACCCCCAGGGCCTGCCGGGAACAGGCAGTAACTGCAGAGGACCAGAGCTGGCCCTGTCCTGGGCAAACCAAGGACTGAGTTTCCTCTGCATCTGGTGGGGAGGGAGGATTCTGAGCAGGGGCATTTCCAGAGCACAGAGATGGAGGGTTTCTTGAAATCTCTGTTCTGGTGCACAAAACCCAGGTGGAGCCCATGTTATCAGCAGAATCCAGCTCAGTGGCCACGTGTTGTTCGCCTGGTCACTTCCAGCTTGACACAAGTGATCACACATAACACACGTCTGTATTCTGTATGTGCAACCAACTGGCATCTACCACTGGAATGTGAGGAAGACAGAATCTCCAGGGAAAAATCTAACTTTTTCCTAAATAAAGAAGCAGGGGTAAACACAGTCTGTGGGGAAACCCCCGCTATTTCCTTCTGACTCGCAGCTTTAGAGCCTTTATAAATGAAAACAAGAACATCTCAGTTACGCTCTCACATTGCTCAGAAGGTGAGATGGATCTGAAGCAAAACCTACCAGCTCCACCTTCTTCCCAGTGCTGCCTGCCCACCATCCCCGTGGGCACAGCCCATCCAGTACTCCAGCCCTCTGTGCCACATTAGACCAGCACTCGAAACCCAAGCCTGCATAGATCAACATCTGTGGGGTGCACCAAAAGAGAGATCAGCCCCTAACGTTAATCAGGCTCAGAGTGGCCAGGAGCTGATAGCGACCACTGAGCAGCCCCAAAGAGAGGAACCATCCCTTTAGGATTTGGCACACAAAATGTGACAGCAGCTAGAAAATACATGGGATTTCCAGGCCTGGTCACTCCAGCTCCCATCCATGAGGGGTCAGCCCTTGTTCTCAAACCATAGGCACATGAAGATGGCTAATGCACCTGACCCTCATGGCTGGAACCTGTAGCTCAGGGTGTTTTTGATGAGGTTCTTACATTCTAATACAAACATTCAGAGGATCCTGTAACTGAGCATCATCACAACAACAAATCCAAAGTGTTGCCAAGGGGCCTCCCAGGGCAGGAGAGGCAGTGAGCCCTCCAGCCGCCAGATTCCTCAGAGCCACATCATGATGGGGAGTTCCACTCGGTTGCATGTAAACCAATTTTAGAACAGGACTTTATCTTAACCCGGATGAGTCTCAGAAAGCCTCAGGCTGTCAATTAGCTCAAAGTCTTTAGCTCATCCAGCAACTTAAATGTTAGATTTCTATGTGAGCAGCTTTGGATGTGCATGTGTTATTTCTGTTAGTATCTTAAAGTCGACTATATCATCCAAAGAAAATCTCACACATGCACACATTCACACACATAGACACATATCCCACACTCATGCACATACCCACACACACAGCACGTGTCCCACACATGCACAAGTCCACACATGCAATGCTCACACATGCACATGTGCACACACCTGCTCGTGCCCCTGGAACACTGCCAGTTACTTCTGGGCAAAGTAGAGGTTCTTCACGGGAACCCATGGGCCACGTGTGGCGAGGCCATAGTTGATTATAACATGCAGGATTTCAAGAGGTCATGTCATGCTGAAGTCCCAGTTCCTGGTGATGATTGAAGCCACCTTTGGTCTGCTGTCACTGTGCCATGCACAAGGGTCTTTCTAGGATGCACCTGAATGCCCAGCTTAACACTGGGATGTGAGGTGGTGTCTGCAGACATGCAGCAAAACCCACTCACGCCATGCCACCTGGGCCACGTGCTCGTACCCACCCGAGGCAGCCATTGTGTTGGGGTATGTTTCCTCTACCCCTCAACGTTTGCCCCTAACCACAGAAGGCCCATCTTGAAGTGGAGACTCACCTGAGAAGGACAGAGGCTGAGGGCCATCAGGTCTTGTTGAAGTGTCACTGCAGCAGGTGGCACTGTGCTAAGGAGGTGAGAGGCTGTCATCTTAGCTGAGTGGGTGTGAGTCAAGGGCAAGGGTGGTGGGCTGGGGCTGGCCACCAGGCTCCAGCCAGCCTGGTCTACTGGACAGTAGGCCTGGAGCAAGAAGCAGCCACAGTGATGTGTGGACCCCAGGCCTCCATTTACCCAAGTGGTGTTCATGGTGCTCAGCTTGAGGCCTCCTGGCCTGCAAGACTGAGTCTGCTTCACAGCGGGGCCGATCGCCATCACCACTGTGAAAGAAACTGTCAAGCCTGCAGAGCCTTCAGAGGCTTGGGAAGCCATCATGAGCTCCAAAGGACCTGCTGCCGAGGTCCCAGGGTGCCCTCTGCAGAGTGACCCCAAGGGTTTGCAGTGGACCTAATGTGATTTCAGGAGCATTGCTGACGAAAGCAGCGTGCACTGTGGGTCAGACCACAGCACCCTGGCCTCTGCCTCTGTCCCAGGAAGAGCTGGCTGCCGGCAACAGTGCCTCTTGGCCACAGACCCAAGCAGCTCTGCTGGAGCTGAGGCAGTTCAACGTGCTCCTGAAGGGGGCAGAGGAACACCTGGGGGAGCCGGCAGTCTCTATGCTGAGAACTCAGGACGCCTCAGCCACTGGAGCCAACAAGCAGAACAGGCAAGTCCCAGGAGCAGAAAGCCCCACACACCACCTGCCCTGTCCCTCAGATGTGAGGTCCAGGCAGGTGACTTTGTGCCAATTTTCACTCTGAGCAGCAGAAAGTGCAAGGGAGGTTCCTGGGCTGGATCCCCTGGTGGGCCCAGGGGCCAGGGTTGACTGCCTGAGTCCGTGGATGAGTCAGAGTTGATACCAAGAGTGACCCAGACCTGGGAACCCGCCTCCCCAAGGCTACATGGACAGGCCACTGTAGCAGGCCCCCACACAAGGGCCCTGTCCACCAGGGGCTCAGGATCAGCAGGACAGCTCTGCACTTCCTTCACAGAACTGACCCAAAACCTGCCTTCTTGCCTTTTCTGGATGAGACGTGTTCTGGCCCTCATGGGTCTTGCTCTGACACTCATTCCAGGGTTGACACAGGCCCTGCTGTAAAGCAAGGTGTTGGAGGTTTTAAGAGACAGGCACTTCAGGAGCAGAGAGGACACAAGGACAGCCACCCTGGCCATGCAACATGGGCAGTGGGGAGAGCAGAGAGAGGCGTGAACACATACACAGTGTGGGTGGGGCAGCCTGTTCCTCCAGGGCCTTTCGCGGCTGCCTGCCTTGGTGGCCTGCCCTGGCGGCCCCCACTCACATCAGCTCCCTGGTCCCTGTGCCTTGGTGGACTGCACTCTGCCAAAAGTCCTGGATTCATGCAGCTCAGGGTGATTGAGCCACATCTAGGCCATGTCCAGGCCCTGGGGTGTGTCCTCACAGCAGGCTGGCCAAGGTATCGGGGAGCTGCGGGCTTATGCAGCACTGTTGGGGACAAATAACACCTGTCTCCTTCTGTGACAGGGTCAGACTGGAGCTCTTCTGCCCTTCTGTGTCTCTGAGTCCAGAGACGAGGAGCCGCCATCCACCAGCACCGAGCCGTGCACCTGGTTTGGATCCCATGGCTCCTTGGTCTCCTGGAGGGCTCCAATGACCCTCTTCGGCTCCTTGTCCACAGTCAAATGTGACTGACCCTTGTGTCACTTTAGGAGAGTCACCAGAGTGTCGACGAGTCTGGGCCTCTTCCGTCAATGTCCTCTGGCCCCACTCCTCCTTCCCCAGCAAACACAGCTGTGGCCTGGGCTTCTCAGGCTGCAAACTCAGATGCTTCTGGCAGAAGACCCCAGGACACCGGTCAGACGAGAGGCTGACTCTGTCTGCACCTGCACTGAGCCCTGGACTTTGGAGGAGAGGGAGGAAGTGTGCCTGCCCATCTCTCACAAAATGCAGGGTCCTCGTGGCTCCGAGAGGTCACAACTGCCGATGGCCCCCGCGTGGAGTGCTCTCTGGGGATATGATTTGGTGAAGAGAAAAGGCATCTGCACAGAGTGTGCATTGACTCTGGATGCTTAGGTCAGGTCTGAGCTCTGGGTGGCGCTGGGCAGTGCTTACTGCTACAGCCTGCCCGCATGCCCTCTGTGGGTGCTCACCCACACACCCAGGGTGACCAGTAGGCAGAACGACCCGTGACTCCCAGGCCCACTGAGTAAAACTTCCAGGACCCTTGTGACCTGGTTCCTGGCCTCTGGCTAGTGTGGAGGGTCCTGAGGACACAGCTCTGTTAGTGGGTGGAGGAGCCTCCAAGCACAGCCACCTGCAGGCCCGGGGCACCTCTTCTCCGAATGAGTGGGGAAACCGGGGTTAGCTTGTTCCAGCAACAGAGTCACACTGTCACACACTCTGCACAAGGAAGGGAAGAGGGGAGTGACTGGGGGTGCTGTTGACCTTACAGATAGGGAAGACGCTGTTCGGGGAGCGAAGGGGCTTTCTGAGACTGGGAGCTGCAGGCTGGAGGTGATGCATATTCATATGACATTGAGGATGCTGTCACAGTTCCCAGTGCTTCAAATACCAATGGCATCTGCATTTGATTCCCAACCTTTTAAACATTAAGACATTTCTATTTACAGGCAGATTGAGCTGGGCAGGTGAGCAGCCCCACGTTTCCAGAACTGGCATTCCCACCCCAAGAATCAGGCTTCCTCTTTCTGCAGAGAACTGAGGGCCCCTGCCCGACCTCCAGGGCTCCAGATCACCTGGTCAGTTTCAGTCCTAAAAACCTGAGTCTCCAGATCGCCTCTAGACTCATCCCTCATGAACAGCAAACTCAGCTCAGACCCATTGTTTAGAGGATTCTTCTCCATGGGAACTGTGTGGCCCAGCAGAATGAAACCCCTGTGTATCTCTTCATAGGGGAAAACTAGTGGTGGTGCCTTTCCTAACACACATCTGGCACAAGAGAAAGCAGAGTCTGCTGAGCTGGGCCAGGAGCTGCAGCCAGGTAGTTGCTGGCAGCGAGCTGGTGGAGCAGCTTCCTGCTAAATCCCAGCACATCCAAGCCGGAGCGAGCCCAGAGGAGGCTTCGCGTTTGCTGACCAAGCAGGCGGTGCCAGGCCCACTTCCTGCAACCTCTTGCCCACATTCACGCAGTAATATTTCAAAGTGACTCTGAAAGGCATCATTACTGAATTAAGTGGAACACACCTGTGCATGATCCAAGCATCACGCACCTTGGCTTTCGATCTGGAGCTCTCAGAAACCACATGCTTGTTACAGCAATCAAAAGCAGTGTCGTTTGGATTCCGGAAACATGGGCTTTGTGCCAAGCACATCTGTCCTGGTGGATAAAAACCCAGTTTATCCACCTCTCCTGCCCCCTGCTCGCTGGCAGGGCCTTGGGAATTTGCAGTCGGCAGGAACCTCACTGCTGCAGTCACCCAGCAGGCCCCGTGCAGACCTGAAGAATTCCTCGAGGAAAGCCGGAAGGGGGCTCTACTTCTTCAGAACTCAGATGCTGCCTTAGATGTCCTGGGAAGGCGCAGACATGACACCGGTCACAGACCTAAAATAACGGTGGTGCTTTGCCCATTATCTGATTTTATGTGTGTGATCCAGGTCCTTCCTTTACAAAATGCCCACCTGGTGGAACACTCATGAGAGGTCCCAAGCCATGATCACACAGACTGCCATCTCTTAAGCAGTGCCAGAATGCCAGACCTCACAGAAGACACGCTTTCCACGACTGTCCCCGACTTCTGCAGTGGCCCTGTGGCTGGGGACAGCCGAGAGATGCAGACAGGTTGACTATTTTACCCAAATTAAGAGAAAGTACAGAGTGTAGATGCAGTTATGTCAGCAAACCCAGGCCCGCTCTCCTGCCCTCCAGGCTCCACACAGTGCTGGTGCCGGCCAGTTACCGACACCAGGCATCACCAAGGCAGGCCTCACCAACAATACACAATGTCCTCCCCCACATGGGGGGGACAGTGGCCCCTGACTGCTGGTGGGTACATCTGCAAGGGCCAGGGATCCAGACAGCAGCCACTCTGTCGGATGGGATGTAGTGAGGCTGGAGGGAGCTGCAGGACCTGTAGGGTACATGTCACATGAGGAACATAACCTCTGTTTTTCAGAGCCACCAGGTCAGGCCGTTGTCACCGCAGAATGACAATGTGTTTCCACAGGGAAGCAAGCAGGTGCTGAGCACTGAGGGGTAGCGGGATAGGGCAATGGGAGAGGAGTGACCCCAGGGCAGTGGCAGGAGGCCAATGCTGTGTCCATCAAAAGTCAAGGTGACTTAGAGAGAGACTTTCCCCAAAGGCACAGGGAGAAGACAGACCCAACATCTATCATAAGCTGGGCTTTTTCCAAGTCCCTCTGAGGATGATTAGACTGCTCAGAGTGGGCAAGTCACCAAAAGCTCAGTCCTTGTCCCCAACACCAATGCAGTAAGAGGAATGGTTTCGAGAGAAAGCAGCTGTTCTCCTTTCCTCACCCAGGAAAGCACTGGGGATCCCTTCCCAGAGGTGGTGATGCTGCCCATGGAGGGAGACAGGAGCTTTAAAAGAAGCCATCAGAGGCTGCATCCCACGTGCTCTGTCCAGAGTTGACTCACTGGCTACTTTGCAGAGAGTGGTTTCTGAGATCTTCTGGTGCCATCCCCAAATCTGATTTACTTGGTTGCTGTGGTGGGTGTGCTCAAGGACAGAAAACTGCCTAGGAGGGGGAAGAAAGGTGATTCTATTTCCCCAGGATCAGGGAGGAAGAGGGAGAGAAGAAGAGAAAGAAACATGTCCACTTTAAAACTCAATCGCAGCAGCAGAGCAGCAAGGGCTGATTCGAATCCTAAAGTGGAGCCCTGTCACAGCAGAGTTCTGCCCCAGAGAGGAGGCCAGGGAGCGCAAGCCCGGGCAGCTGCAGGCCCCCAGGCTCTCTGGCCTGGCTCCTGCCCTGGGCAGCTCCAGGCATGACGGGCGTGGTGCAGACAGCAGTGAAGACGTGGCCCACACCTGGTGCTCCAGGAACGCCAAGATGTGCCCAGCACGTTTGCCTACGCTGCTTATCACCGAATCTCAAGCTTCCATTATCTGGTTTGTGTGATGCCAAATAATGGGAAACGTATTAAGTATTCAAAATATTCTGTTTACGAGGGTGAATGCAATGAAATTGATAGCAGTTGCTATTCAGAAATCTGGGAAAGTGATTTTCTGGAATGGATTCTAAAATATTTTAGCAACTCAGGGGGTGGGTGTTGTCCGCCTGATTGCCGATAAAGCAAGGGTCAATTACAGAGCCGCAGGAGTCTAAATCAATGCCACATGGCAGCATGCTCAGGCAGCTCAGCGCGAATCTGTCTCTAAGAGGACTCGACTTTGGGCCCAGGGTCTGTCTGGGAGGCTGGGGGTGGGGGAGGCCAGTTGGAGAGTGCAGGCTCATGTTCCCACTGTCGGGCTTCAGTAGGACGAGGGAGCTCAGACCCCAGGAGGAAGCCTGCATCTACCCTCTGGACCCCTCACCTGGCCTCTAGCCCCAGGACAGCACTGTGACCCCAGGCTGGCCCCTTCCTGCCCTGGCTCACAAGTTCAGGGGGCAGTGCTGAGCCCATGTGATGAGAGACCCACAGCTTCTGAGAATCTGGGGATAGCCAGGGGCAGTGGCTTCCCAGGGCCCCGGGACCCCTCCGCAGCCTGTGGCCTAGGCTCCTGGTGCTCCACCTGTGTCACCATCCACATCAGAGTCCCCACCTCTCAGACTGGGCTATGATCACCTTCATACCCTCTGGGTCCACACTAACAGCCATATCATCAAGCCCAAGGTCACGAGAGGTGGAGCAAGTCTCTCGTGGGTTATTTGCACATGGTAAAGAAAAGAGGATTTCACCCACAAGTATCCACAGCCTGGCCAAGAGGGAGGAAGAGCTGTTCAGGGCAGAGGTACAGAGCCATGGCCAGGGTGGTAAGGCCAGGAGAGTCGTAGCGAGGAGTGGGGGAGGCGAGGCTCGGAGGAGCCCTGAGAAGGTGCCCCAGGGTCCAGACCACCAAGGGGGCAAGGCCCAAAGCTTCCCCAGGGGAAGAACATGCCCTGGAGAGGAGGTGGGCAGGAGATGCTGGAGCTCTCAGGGAGGAGGCCAAGCTCACGTGGCCCAGTGAGTGGCCCTGGGTTCACCCAGAGTGGGAGCAGGCCCATCCGAGGAACAGCTGCCATGCCCAGTGGGAACAGGTCCTGGAATCAAGGGTCAGTGAAGCCCTCCGCGGCTTCTGCACACCGCCTGAAGATGCCCAGCCTCGGCAGCCCTGACCTCCCTGCTGCCGACAGGGAGCCCTGAGGCCAGCACCAACCGCTTCCGCCCACTGTGTTTGGCAGGTATCCATCTTCACATTCGTTGCTCAGAGGTGGGCAGGGTATGAGGCTGCAGCCAGCCATTTCTGTTTCCTGGTTTTCTTTTCTCAAGCCTCCTGAGATCATTTCTTGGACAGAGCAGAACATGCTCACCGCTGAGACTTTGTAACTTCCAGGATTATTCGCATGAGGAACTCTAATGATGACTTGTGACAAAGGCCCATGAGGGGCCTGAACTGCACCCTGCCTGGGCCCTACACTGCCTGCCCGGCACCCTGCGCCCACCTGCCCTCCTCACTGCTTCCCCTGCGTGTGGCCTCCACAGACTTCAAGCTGGGGGTGGTGCATCTTGACTTTCTTGGGGGAGCAACCCCCACCGTCCAGAGCCCCCTGTGGAGTGTGATCCCAGCTGGTCCACCGAGGCTGGGTGTTAGTTGCTGGCGCTCGAAGGTAGAACTGACTTCCAGGTGGCAGGAGGTGCTGCCCAAACCCCAACACGGCAGCGCAGACGCCGCGGGAGACCTGAGCAACAACAGCACTGGCAACTCTTGCCAAACCTCCATGTCCTGATGGAACTGTCTTCTCCCCTTAAAGCTGCGGTTAGGGCTGTCACCATGCTTAAATCACCCGGCATCACACGTGAATGCCCCCACCAGTCACCACCATCTTAGTGTAGTTACTGTGACAAAGCAGCCAGCCCAGCCCTGTTTCATTTATTACTTCTGAAGGTGGATCTTGGGGCGCTTCCAAGGTGCACATGCATTTCCCTTTAGCTCTGGTCATTCCTCTCTCCATCGGCCCCTGCCGTGAGCCTGGGTTCCCTGGCATGCCAGAAGCCGATCACACGACAGCTTCTCTCTTTTCTAGAACAGTGAGACCCAGGCTTTGTGTGCTGGACTTTCCCCTGGATTCCCAGTTTCTACTAACTCATAACTCAGGACCAGAGCAGAACATCCCGGGAGCCTCCCACACCTCAGCCCGTGGCTGCTTCAGGTCCTTCTGGCCTCCTTCCACCTTGGTCATCTGAGGGGTCCACACCGACACCTCCAGAACCTGAGCTGAGCTTTGAAGCTAAAACCACCTCAGAAACAAAAACGCTCAGTGTGCGGCACTGGTTCACAGGAGCGGCTGCCTCCTGCCCTCCGGGCAGATCCTTCTCCGCCTCCCACTCTCCCTTCCTCCCTTTCCCCCTCCCCCTCTCTCCACTGACAGGCCAAAGCAAAACCTTCCTTCCTCAAGCTTCTTTTACTCCATCCCACGTCCCCCTGGGCCCCAAACTGCCCTCACAGGAGGGGACAAGGTAGGTCTATGGCCACAAGGGAGCCGCAGGCTGAGCAGTCTGCAGAGGATCCAGCCCTGGCCTCCTGGAACTCGCAGCTCACTGGGTAGCTTGTGGGCCACGCCCTGTCCTTCTTACACTCCCAGGCCTGCTCCTTCCTGCGAATTGCCTACATTTCAGATGCTCACACCTGAACGTTCAGAACATTGTCACTGCTGTGCTGTCTCAGTCAACGCTCACAGCAAGCCTGGTGCTCATGGCCAGATCCCCTGAGCCCTGTGAGACATGGGCATGGACATTACCCTGGCTTTGATGTATCCACTTTGCTGAGAAATGCCAAGAAATGGAGAAGAAAAGGGAGGGAGGGAGGATGAGAGGAGAAGGGAGGGAGGGAGGATGAGAGGAGAGGGGTTGAGAACACGGTAGCACCATCCCCAGGCACCTGCATTAGTGCTCTGGACACAGTGAGCAGGGTGTGCACAACCACATGTGCCCTTAGTGTGTGTGTGTGTGTGTGTGTGTGTGTGTGAGAGAGAGAGAGAGAGAGAGAGAGAGAGAGAGAGAGAGAGAGAGAGAGAGAGAGAGAGAAAGTGACAGAGAAAAGTGAGACAGAGAGAGAAAGTAAGAGAAAGTGAGAAAGTGAGAGTGAGAGAGAAAAGTGAGAGAGAGAAAGTGAGAGATAAAAAGTGAGAGAGAGAAAGTGAGAGATAAAAAGTGAGAGAGAGAAAGAGAGAGAGAGAGAGAGACACTCTGGTAGTCCATTCTCAGAATACAGTATTTGGCCTTAATTGGGACGTAAGATCCAATTACAGCCATTTGACCATCACCCCCTGCCCTTTGCCGTACCCCATTTTAAGATCAGCCAATCGTACAGACTGTAACCCAGATCTCCCCTCTCAGGGCAAGGGGTGGTGCTGCTCTGGGGTAAAGCAGGGCTGCCCACCGGGGGCCTGCTAGCCAGGTTCAGCAGCATGCCTTCTGCAGAGACGAAGATTGCCTTGCCAGCTGCTTCTGAGCGCGTGCTGACTCCTGGCAGCACCTGCTATCTCTCACCATGACGGCACCTGATGTGCTGCTCCACATATTACCTGAGGGGTCATGGGGACTCCCTCCTTTCAGGAGATGTGTCCTGCTGCCTTGCTGCGGTGGCCTCAGAGCAGGGGAGGAAACTGTGAACCTGTGGCTAATGATGGACCCGAAACTCAAAGTGAATCAGCAACACGGGGAGGGGCCCAAGCAAGCCCTAAGGAACCAGGGAATACATGGCGAGAGCCAATGCAGGCCACCAGGTCACACCTGGCTTGCACCAACGTAGGCCACCAGGTAACTCCGTGTGTGGACTGAGGCAGGCCACCAGGTAACGCCCAGTGTGGACTAACGCAGGCAAATCTATGCTGAAGAAAGAAGCATATCCTTGGTTTTCAGGATGTCCTGAGGTTGTGTGAGTGTGACTCAGACTCTGTTCAGAAACACAAGACCACACCCAGGAGAGCGGGATGGGAGCAGGGGGCCCACATATAAAGACACCTCAAATTAGGGGAAGTGGGTACACAGGGGAAACTCAACCACAAAAAAAATGGGGAATACAAATTCTAGACCCAGGAAGAGGGAAGGTCAATGGAAAGATCCTTGTAGGTATTTTCCAAGCAGGGGAAATGGATTGTAGTGATGATGATAGTGAATCTGCCCACGGGGGATGAGTAGCCACCGGAACCTTTGGTTTCAGCATCCACCGTGGCTGCAGACCCTTCCTGACACTCCCAGGTGCACAGATCCCTTTCATGTCTGGGTCATACTGTAAAAATCTGTGACAAGCTCTATTTTAATTTCTAAATGGTTAAATCTGATTGTTCTTTTGTCGCCTCCTCCTGTAGGAATTTATGGCTGGTAAAGATCCATCAAATCCTTATTTCCTGTTTTATGTACACATTTGTACATACCTGCATACTGTAAGTCCTCTCCACATACATGCTGTGTATATCATGGACATGGCATCAAAATTGGCTTAAATAAATGAGTACTCATACATTTAATGAATGGATCAAAATGCCTTTCAGTTCATGTGACTTAAAAAAAAAACTTTTAACAAAAAGAGTCAATAGTAATTGGTAAGAGTAAAGATGCTTTGAAATTACCAATGCACACATTTTTCTAGGTGGCCAGCCAGTCAGTGTTGGTTTCTATGATATGTTTTAAGTGCAATGTCCATTGCTTCTAAGGATTCTTCTTTGGCAGAAATAACTGACTTAAAGTATTAACTAGACTTGTTTGATACTTTGGTTTTCATGAGTAACCTAAGTTAGAAAATGAGTGAATTAGTTTTAACATAAATGGGATTAATCTTTATAATTGTGTCTGTAAGAGGAGACATCTAATTAATTTGCAAAGTTAAAATATCAAAACATCAACTAAGTATATAGTCAAGTTCTCTTGGTTTCTTGGATTCCATAATGTAACATGTATTGGGGTCTATTAAATGTGTTTTTACAAATTGGTAATTAACAGAAAGTTTTAAGATTGCTTATTTCTGGGTCTTAACCAAAAAGCATGGTTACTAAGGGTTAAAATTCAAACAGACATAATCCTATGTATGTACAAAAAGTTTTAGCTGTTTTTTGATTAAAGTACTGTAAAGACTAAAGTATTTCATTTTATTAAAAAGCAGTAAGATCTATTTGAATGAGAGAAGACATCTTGTTGTGAGGGGAACCTAACAGGGTTTTTTCCCACTTGGGTGTACGAGTCTGGGGACGCTGGGCTTCTGGATAAAGGCATTGACTTCTGGATAAAGTCCCTGCTGAACAGAACTAGGAGAACTGCTGGGCTGACGGCTGGCATCTGTGTTGCCCAGGCACCGGGAAGGCATGGAGCCACTGGCTTGGCCCCTGACTCTCTACACACGACGCCTGTTAGTCCTTCAGTCTGCATTTTTCTGTAACCTCCCCTTGGGTCTAACCCCACTTCCATTTTCCTTCCGTTCTGGGACAAAGGAATTGGCTGGAATGTTTAACCTCACAGGGTGGCCTTTAAATTGTGGGTGAAAAAACCTTAATTGGGGCTCATTACCCTGAGTGCCTGATGATCACCCTATCTTATTCAGGGTAAAAACTGCCAGTCACAAGGACATATCACTGGGTTATAGTTAGATTATAACCTGGGGGTGGGGTGGGGGGGCAAACGGTCTTCCCTTTCAAGAGCTGGCAGGATGCTCCAATTGCCCAGGGGACACTTCTGGGTGTAATGTTGTCTGTTGCCCACAGAGATAAAACATGGAATCCCCATACATGCAGGCATCTGTGTCTTGGCCATGCTGATTTCTGTATAGAAGGGCTCTGCCTCTCACCTACTCCATGTTAGGATGGCTCCAAAGGAGGCCAGAATTAAGTACATTTAAAGTTATGCTCAAAAGTTTCATTTTTGTTCTAAGGGTTACTTCGATCTCTAAAATAAACCAGGGATATAATACAAAACTAAATAAGGGTTTGGGTAAATTTAAAAAGTTGCAAAAGAGTTTTTAAAAGAAGTAAAATTCATAAAGGATCTTATATGTGATTGAGTTGATGAATTTACGGGTCTTTGTAGAGGTAAATAGATACCAAAGATATATTAGTGTTATTATAGAAATTTTTTCTTGATTCAAAGCTCTTATACCAAAAGTGTTTTGGGTCTTGTTGATTTCATTTTGTATTTTCCATATAGAACTTTATAACTGTTGTCTGTTAGTGTTTTGCAGTAGTACTGCTTCTAATAAAACAGGTTGCGTTAACTTGAGATAATCAGCACCACCTACAGGACAGGCAGACTATGAAGCTGACTTCCACTACTAATACTGATCCCAATTAAATGGAAGGGGTGACTGTAAGATTACAGACACTGGAGTTTAAAACCCAGTACTCCTATTTCAAGACTGGTGAAACTGGTCTTGAAACTTGGAGACCAAATTTAAGGAAGTCAAAGGGCCAAGGAAAAAGCAGCCAATATTTTGGCCCCTGCCCTCTAAGGTCAACAAGAACCAGGGGATGACAGGACCTCTCTTTGGGCCCTGCAACTCTGGTGAGTCATCCAATCTCCTCAACAGAGGTATTGAGAGGACCCTAGAAAACAGGAAGTCAATCAGCACATATTCTGCAAAGAGGAAGGTTAGTAGAGAGGAAAGTGTCCCTAATGCTTCCAAGGGAAGCCACTGTGGTCAGCAAGACCCTGAACCATCCTGGCATATGGCACAATTGGTAGAGGAAAAGGTAAAGGAGTTCCCAAGAGTGATCCCAGACAAATGTCAGCTAACTCTAACAACAGATCTTAAAAAACAACAAAGGTTGATTTTGACCACCTTGGTCTTAAATACTTGGCAGGAGAATATAACCAAAGCACACCTTACACAAACAATTCAAAGACAAGACAATGGTTCTTTTATCAGAGATGTACATTTTTGTCAGTCTTCCCAAAAGTAAAACTGTGAGGTTATAAAGGAAGGGCTTTATACAGGAGTGCCTGATAATATCGCAGAAAGCTCTCTCAGAGTCACAAGTCTGTTCTGAGTCACCCTGAGACCTATCTGTGTTACTTTTTTCTGCTCAGACTCCTCTTCTGGAGTTCACAATTCATCACTGCCAGCCTGGTGACTTGGTTTTCATCAAGACCTGAAAGAAGACAAGCTTCACACTGAGTTGGAAAGGACCTCACCAAGTGCTCCCAATCACCAAACTGCTAAAAAAGGGTGGCCTCATTACCACCGGTGATTTGCACCTCAAAAAGTTAACATATCCAGGATGGATGGCAATACCTAAGGGTATGGGAACAAAAATGAAAATGAGACCAAAAAGGATAAAAAGAAAAAGGAGGGACTTGTGAGAAACAGAAAGTCTGGTGGTGCTTTTCAGAACACAGTATTTAGCCTTAATTGGGATAAGATCCAATCGCAGTCACTTTTAACTACAGCCCTTCCCTTTGCCCAGCCCAGCTTAAAATTAGCTAACCATGCAGATATGGCCCTGAGTGCCAGAGCAAGGACTGCCCACCCAGGTGCACGGCAGCCAGGTTCTGTAGCCCGCCCGTCTGCAGAACTAAAATTTGCCTTGCAGAGCTGCTTCCAAGCGCTCCTCAGTCAGAAGCAGCAGTTCTGAGACCAGAAACAGCAGCCTCGACAGCACTCTGGTGCCCCCTGGTGGTTGGTGGAGTGTGCTTCCCCAGGCAAGGCAGCCCAGGCTAGGCCAGCCCTGGGAGAGCGCAGGGCTCAGCATGGACTCTACCTCTAGCTGGGAAACAGGTTTGTACAGGACAAGGCTGGCCGGTACATAAGGCTTGCGCCCTGCCTTGCTGTGCTGTCTGCTCATGTCTCTTCCCTGGGTGGGCCAGAGCCAGGAGCACAGGGCTCCAGTGGTCCTGTAGGAAGTGGCTGCCAGCTGGGCCGCAGTGTGTGTGCTTGCAGCCTAGGGAGGTCTGAGCCTTGCCGCCTGTTTGGTCCCCACAGCGGCCTTATCTTACAAGTACAGACAGTGTCCTTATACACCTTTTCATAGGGGAAGCTGAAGCCCAGGGGATTTCAGGGATTTGGTCCATGTTAAATTTCTAGAGAGTTTCTAGCAAGGGCAAAACCAACTTCCAATCTGACATCACTTTCCTATGTTCACATATGACTGCACGACCAGTGTAACTCCACATCTCGTACAACCACCAGAGTGGAAGTTATACTCCATGTATGTGTAACAGTCAAAATACACTCTACTGTCATGTATATCTAAACAGAAGAAAAAGAACAAAACACTCTCTAGCTCAAAGACACCCTTTACACCAGCGTCTCGTTTCCCGTGTAACATTTCCTTTGTCACTCCTCTGAGCAAACCTCTGGGAACACCAGGAAGTGGAACTGACATCCTCTCTCCATGCAGCTTCAGGAATATTGCAAAAGCCACTGTTCTAGGTGCCAGGCCCCCGCAGGTTCCTGGTGTCTGAGGCCACAGAAGCACCTGCGGAGTGTCAGACACTGTGTGCTTCCCAGGAGCTCTTGGTTTCTGTGAACACATTTTTATAATTACAACGTGCTAACAGGTAGAATTCCTCCAGCTTGCAGCTCTTATGCTGGGAAATCAGTCAACTGCACATCTACTTTAATTTGCCACCAAAGTCAAGTGGCCTCCTTGTCAGAAGGGTCTTCAAACCTCCCTGGAGGAAAGTAAACAAAGTCCTTCTGCCTGTCCAGCAGCAAAAACCCGATCCTGGTCCTCTCTGCTTCCGGTTCCTCACCTGCTCAGGGCACAGGTTCCAGGTCATCAGCAGCCTTGTCACTGAGTAGGGAGCTAGTCACAAGGGAGCCCAAGCCCAGACAAGGTGACGGTTCTGCTGAACAAAGAGACCATACTCACCAGCACACATCCAGCTGTTTCAGGATGCAGATGCTCATGATACTGTGCACCAAGTGTTTCCAGAGGTGCCTGGAGAAGCTTTTGCATTGTCAGAACACAAACTGTCTAAAATTCACCATCTGAGGTAATAATGATCGCAGGAGACCTACAGAGAACTTGAGAGCAGGAGCCTTGCTGGTTGGTTTTGTGGATGGGCTAAAGGTCTTGGTCAGCTGCCTGGGAGGAGAAAGCTCCATTCCAGATACTCAAACCCTCCTGCCCTGCTTCAGGAGCCGGGAGCTGGGTGAAGGGGTGACAATGTGTCTGGCCCTAATGCAAGCCTGTGCCACACGCGACCTGAGCACAGCTACAAGTGCAGGGATTGGCTGGTGGCACAGGGCTGGGTTCTTGCTTCCCCTGCTGCCAGCACTAGTGCCAGCGGGTTCCTTGCCAGCTGAGGAGGAGCCACAGCTCGGCCCCATAGGCGTCAACCCTGACTGGAGAGCATGTGCTGTTCATCATTCTGAAACTTTTCACCCAAGGCCAAAACAAAACTGCAGGCTGGAAATATGTTTGCATGTTCTGTGAATTTCGATATATAAAATTAGAAACGTACATCTTTAAAAGCCTATACTGTAATACAAAGAATAAAGTACATGAACAGCCTATTCACAAAAGTGCAAAAGGCCAATAACAATTTGAAAAAATGTTAAATAACCCTCACTGGCAACTGAGGATATGCAAAGCAGTGAGGTGAGACTCTGTCCCTCACTCAGCAAAGCACTTTTCCAAGTTGCTCGGTAGCACAGGCAAAGTCCAGAAATCGTGCAGGGCTGATGTGGGACCGTGCTTCCTGACAAGTGACTTAGCCATATTTCCACATTTATCAACTGCCAACAAGTAGCTATTTTTCAATTCCCTTCATGTGTAGGAAAGGTAAAGGATGCCTCTCAGGCTGCACATGTTCCTGCTGCCCAGTAGTAACCAGTGAGAAACGCAGAGTCTCCAGTATCAGCAGCTGCTGCAGGAAGTTGGACTGGCACCTGGTCTGGTTATCTGCTATGCCAGACATGATGTCACACAGTGAAACATCTTCATGATCAAAGGACTGAGCAGTCACTTCAGAGAAGGCAGACCTTCAGGGAAAGGGGTGCTTAGTCTTGACAAATGACCACTTGCCCCATTCCCCACATGCCTGATGTTATACAAGCATAAAGAACGCCCAGCTGGGATAAAGACGCAGAGCCCCAAGTCCACATTCCAACAGTGTCAGGGCAGGGAGTGAAGCTGAGGCTAGTGGCACACAGCAATGCTCCCAGATGATAACCCTTGCATGACTGGGATGAGGACTGAATCCTGGCTGGCAGGGAAGGACCTTGACAGAAAACAACACAGGCAGGCCATCTGTGGCCCACTGCCACCTGGGGGCATGTGGGTGCAGGAGGAGAGGTTCCACCTAGTCCTTCTGCCTCTGGGGACAGATATGCAATGAGTTACCCCAGTCCCAACACAGGAGCACCCAAGGCCAACTTGGTCTGTCCCTCAACAGGGGCTGGCACTAGAGCAGAGGCAACTGCAGACAGGGGAAAAAAGTAAAAGCACACAAATAAAACCCAGGCCCACATAAAATAGGCATCTGATATCAGGAGACTCATAGGAAAAGGCTAGAGCAAATTCCTTAAGAATCCCACTTCTAGAGGACCCTGGACTCATGGGGTCAGTGCTAGAATCAGGAAAAAGAAAAGTGAGATGATCAACACAGAGCAAATCAATGCACGCTGGGCTGCTCTGCTCCAGCCGAGGCAGACCTTCACAAGCACTCAGTGGAAGGAGCACAGGCCCCGCAGAGGATGGAGGGCGAGTGCAGGTAGACAGCTGTGGAAGGAGCTTCAGAGCTCAAGAAACCAAGTCTTCTCCAAGGTAAAGGCTAATGTTGTGCAGGGCCACCTGCTGCCCCCAGGTCTCTGTATGCCTCGATGTCTCTCCTCTAAGGATATGGTTGAAACACCACTGCCCTATTAATATCAGGACCTGCCAACACTCAGGCCTGCCTGCACCAGCCCTGCTCATGCCTGGGGCTCCCTGCACTCTGCTGTTTCTTTCATGACACTCCTAAGACCCAGCATGCAGTTGGTCCTCTGGACCCCTTGCTTCTACATCCTTGCAGTCCACCAACACTGCATCACAAATATTTTGTAAAAAGTGGGGTGACTGAATACGTACATTTTTATTACCTCCTGAACAATACAGTGTAAGACATGTTTATTCTGCATTTACATTGTATTGGAAATTATAATCAACCTAGAGGTGATTTAACACACAACAGGTTGTGCCTGGTCTGTGCCACTACCACACTCTTTTCGGTAACCTGACAATTTTGGTGTTCACAGGTCCAGGGACCACTGCCAGTGGACCACAAGGCAAGACATTCTTTTCTATTCTGTCTCCCTCCGCTGCATCATGAGTACAGTCAAGCAGTCGCCGGCACTCAGGAGGTCACCGGGGATGACCTGCCGGTCACAGGAGTACTTCAATGAACAGGCCAGGCCATGCACTCCCTCCCATGTGAGGACCTCAACACACACAGCAGAGGCTCTGGCGGGCCACACCCCCTGCAGCTGCTCAGCACACCCACAGGAGCCCTCTGGAAGGACTCTGAGGTTGGTCCCGGTCTTGCCCTGCCACTGACAGCCTCCCGTGACAGCCTGAGTCCTGAGTGCCCTTCCAGGGACCCAGTGACTTACACAAGTTCTGTATAACGTAGAAGAGAATGGCCCACCAGAAGCCTGAAGACCTCCCAAAGCAAGGACCTGGGAAGTGGGGCTGTCAGGCGCCGCAGCTACCTAAGCATCTGACTCAAGACCAAGGAGGCACCCCATGCTGCGCCTCCAGCACACCTGTGAGCACTTCTACTTTCCATGCAGACGTCTTGTGAAGGAAAGGAGCACCTCAGATTCCCTCTACCTTCTCAGTTCCTTAACAGTGCAGGCCAGGCACTTCCTTCTAATCTGAAGCACCCATCTCTAAGCCTGAGTTCATGTCCTTCTGGGGAGTTGACAAATTTCTGGGTGAGTAAAGGTCACGGCCAGGTGCTGAGGAGCCCACCCTGCAGTGGGGATCCTGTCCTAAGCTCAGAATCAAAACAAACACTCTCTGGGGTAAACATACTATGTACTATCAAAGGTTTTATTGCATATCAATCAATAAACCTACAGTGTCACAGGCTTGGAGTATGCAGAATGTTCTTTTTTCTGCTTTGTTCATAAACACATGGTAAAAGAACTTCCTAACTTAAGCAGAGGAGCAGGGCCCCTGAGCCTTCCATTCTCACAGCATGGATGAGTGGGGCTCACACCCCACACCTTGTTTTAAAACTGGAGCCCAGCACTTCAAGCATATGGGCAAGTGCCTGTCCCACACCACAACCCCCACTGGAACCCTGCATGTGCCCACACAAGTTTTATGAATTACTCAGTGTTGATGATTTTGGCTTGCAGAATTTTCTCTAACAAGAAGAAAAGATACGAAGATAGTTGCTAGCAATGCAATTTCCAGCCACTAAAATAGGAGCCTCACTAAAAAGTTCATTTTTGTGAAACCCGGAGCCCACATCAGGGTCACATGTGGGCTGCACCAAGATACAGAGCTAACAGTACTATCACACACCTTTATCCAGGGAGGCTGGACTCAGTTGGACAGGCCCAGATGCACATGGTCCAACATACAGACAGGGTCTACCACCTTGCTGGTGTATTTCAGCTGGGCATGAGCTCAGACACCGTCCTCAGACATGTCCTCTCCAGCAGTTTCCTGACCTGCTTCCCATGGCTGGCCCTGGAGAGCCACACACGCCTGCCCTGAGCTCCTGCAGTCAAATATAGCAGCCCACACTTCATTTTCTATGAAACCTCCTTGTGGGGTGGGAACTCGAGTGAAGCCACGTGTCACTGAACACCCTGCAGTACAACTGGGATGTGTACCGTCAGACGTGCCACACACCCCACAGCTGATGTCGACTTGAGACTGGACTTGCTTAAGATCAGGTTTCTCAGACACCTCTGTGTTCACCCTACAAGCTGAACAAATCCCAGAGGGACTGGGAAGAGCTACAGGCAAAGAGCTGCAGGGGCCTAGATGAGGACTCTATCTGCTCACATCTACCTCCTGTTGACTCAGTCTAGCTTCTTCACTAAGAGCTTAACACCATGTAAAAACTTAAAACTCGCATATCTGGATTTCTAGACGATTTTTCAATCTGACAAACTGATGATTTTTAACCTTCTAAATGTAAGTGCTTTCACTTGGACAGTTTTTTTCTTTCTGAAATTTGAAGTGTTTCACAGCACCATACCTCAGACAGGCAGCCTGAAGGTGCTCAAGCAGGATAAGACTCAGGGAGGGAACAAGGGACCTGCCCCGTCCAGGTTGGGTGGAGCCCACTAGACTTCCAGTGAATGTTCCTCTATCTGTAATTCTGCACTCAGAACAAAATAAAGGGTTCATTTAACATATTCTTTTCCATGGAGTCCCAACTTCACGCTTCCCTTCACATGAGAATCTTGAGCAAAAGTATTTTCAGTGAGGTGGCCCCATGTTGATTTCAGAAAGCCTAACCTCATGGGATCCAGCCGCTGCACTGAGATATGCCCAGCTGGCGGTTTCAGAGGGCTCTGGGCTCAGGGGACTGGTCATTACACGATATGCCCAGCTGGTGGTTTCAGAGGGCCTGGGCTCAGGGGACTGGTCACTACATGATGTGCCCAGCTGGTGGTTTCAGAGGGCCTGGGCTCAGGGGACTGGTCACTACATGATGTGCCCAGCTGGTGGTTTCAGAGGGCCTGGGCTCAGGGGACTAGCCATTACATGATGTACCCAGCTGGTGGTTTCAAAGGGCCTGGGCTCAGGGGACTGGTCACTACATGATGTGCCCAGCTGGTGGTTTCAGAGAGCCTGGGCTCAGGGGACTGGTCACTACATGATGTGCCCAGCTGGTGGTTTCAGAGGGCCTGGGCTCAGGGGACTAGCCATTACATGATGTACCCAGCTGGTGGTTTCAAAGGGCCTGGGCTCAGGGGACTGGTCACTACATGATGTGCCCAGCTGGTGGTTTCAGAGGGCCTGGGCTCAGGGGACTGGCCATTACACGATGTGCCCAGCTGGCGGTTTCAGAGGGCTCTGGGCTCAGGGGACTGGTCATTACACGATATACCCAGCTGGTGGGTTCAGAGGGCCTGGGCTCAGGGGACTGGCCATTACATGATATGCCCAGCTGGTGGGTTCAGAGGGCCTGGGCTCAGGGGACTGGCTGGTACATCAGATATGCTCCATCTTTGCCAGACCTGCTTCAAAGGCCTCAGGCTGAGAAGACGGGGGCCAGCACTCTGTACAGTCCTCTGGGAGGCCACAGTCTATCCTTGCAGGAGTTCAGCAGCATTTAGGCTCCACCCACTTCCACCTACGGTGACAAGCAAAAGTGTTACCAAACTGTCACAAGTCCTTTGGGGGCAAAACTGCCTTCAGTTAAGAGCCATCCCGTGGAGCACAAGACACAGGGGGACAGCCAGGTGATGGGCCTGTGTGCAGGACAGCACTACCACTGGGGTTCAGATTCTGTACCAAGCAGACACTTTGTAACTGACTATGGAGTCCTGGAGAGAGGCACAGGCCCTCCTGGGGCTCAGCCAGAGACCAGGCATGCTAAGGGCGGACCCAGGCTCAACAAACACGCAGGGGTACAATCCGTGCTAGTTTGAGAAACAACTTTAGTGTGTGCTCCAGCACTGGGCCTCCAGCGGGGAGCACGGCTTTCCCCAAGCCAGCTGAGGGCGCCCGGGCCCCAGTGCACAGAACCCCCTGGCAGAGGAAGCCAACGGGCACGACCTCACTCCTCCTTCCTCCGCAGCTTCTCTTTTCTTTTCTCTTGCAAGTTCTTCAGGTCAGTCATCACGTTCAAAGTCTTGCGTACCCACAAAATCTACAACAATCATTTTAGGACATGTTCAGAATTGGGAAAAAGGCCTGAAGAAAACCAGGACTTAAAAGTCTAAAGCTACATACCACAATGATCATGGCGTTGAGCAGCAGTGGTGCTGAGAACACAACAGAAATGAACATCCCCCTGGAGTCAAAATACTGATATTTTGAAAACAACCTGTTAAAAAAAAAAAAAAAAAAAAAAACAGCAAATAACTTGGCATCGCCACAGGGCTCTTTATGGGAGATGATGATGGGGGAAAAGAGCCAAAAGATACTTCAAGGCTCAAAAACCTGCCCAGCAGGAGTTCCGGGCCCGCTGCAGGCGGGGCACCACTGCGGGTCTGCTAATGACCTCAAGTCCTGGAGCTATGCAGCAGCAGCCTCCGTGCTCTGCACCAACGACAGGCATGGCTTCACAGCCAGCCTCTGCTCTTAAGGACCGCTGAGCTGGGAACGCCCTGCGCTGAGACTCGCAGCCTCCTTAGGAGGCTCCTGCAGGACCCATCTTTTTTCAATTCTGTAACTGAAATTAAAGTAGCCCATGAATTTCCCTCACTGTTATTAAGGATCAACCAACAGGTACAGTGGCATGGTTCAGTCACCAAAGGTAACGCGGTTCGTGAAACATTTAACCAGCTGCCTCTCAGGGTGCGGCACACTCCTGCTTCCTGCTGTCTCCCATAAGTCTGACGCTCACAGGGAGTGCTGCCTGTGAACAGCAGGGTGGCTGACTCCTGAGACTCAGTGAGACATGCAGGAGCCGACTTTACCTCCAGTTCATTGCGGCCACTTCATTGATGTACTCAGCACAATAGACCAGGACCACTGAGAAGACAGAAATCACATTAGAATGGAGATGGCCAGGGTCAGCACAGCACTCTACACCAGGACACTGACACAATGAAGAGAAATGCAATTTCTGTTTTGGCTACAATTAAATTGTGAATGTAGAACGTGCTCCCTGACCGAAGGTGTCAGTGGGCTAGATGGGACCCGTGGGACTGCTGGAGGCCCAGGTTGGAGTGCCCAGTGCCCACTACGAGGCATAGCTATGCTGAGATGGCATCTCCTCAGGATTCCAGCCGCAGGTGGCTCCTGGACACCCTGCAGTGGGATCATAAGCAAGACTCCACACCTGGTGCCTAAACTGCTTCCCTGCCTCATGAGGTTCAGGCCGTCCAGGTGAGACTGCTATGATACATCCCTACCTTCAAGGAGCCAGGTGGTGCAGCCATGGGGGCTGCTGACCGGGGGCTGCATGGCCTCTCAGCCCTCCAGCCTCCCAAAGACCATGGCATTCCTGGAGCATAGAACACAACTGTCCAGGCCTCCTGCTAGTGTAGGGTGAGGCCTGTGTCCACGCAGGCCAGAGAGAGAGTGTGTGAGGGACTAGAGCAAACTCAGCAACTCCAAGCCTTCACTGTCAGCCAAACCTTTGTGAGCCAAATCAGAAAGTGGGTTAGCCCAGGGCTATCTACCTCCTCACATCCTGCCTGACAGGTAGACCCATGAAGGCAAACAGAATGCAGAGCCAGAGAGGCCAAGAGCTGGCTCGGAGCCTGGCCTCCTCCCTGCTGCTGATGCACTGCACAACTAGGGGAGTCTCTGAATCTCAGTGTGTTTCATCTGTAAGAAGGTGGCAAACAATACCCAACCCTTAGTAGGGCAGCTTAGGGATTCAATGAGTCAGAGGACATGAAGAGCACATGGAACAATGTGACCACAGTCACATCCCAACCCCACACTGTTCATAAGTTTCAAACTGCTCCATGGGTTAGCTCTCCTAGGAGGCTGCCCTTCTTCAAGGCACCTGCTGTACGAACTTCCCACCTTGCCCTCTGCAGGGAGCTCCCCTGGCCCCCTGCCTGGCTCTGCCACCTCAGTCTGGCATCACACACCTTCCTCTGCTCTGGCCTTTCCCATCAGAAGCTCAGCATGTGGTAACAGTGCAACGAGGCCTGTGAGTATGTGCTGAAGGAGTTGTCCTCTGGGAAGTTGCATTAAGACAGGAGGCTATTTTGTTGCCCACTGTATCCCTGCCCTTCCTTAGGGCTTGACCTGGTAGAAGCTCTCCTGTGGAGAACTGGACCTAACAAGGCAGATCACCTTGACTTTACAGACCCACTTTTCTGTAATGCAAGCTCTGATCGTTTCACTCCAGTCTTCCTAAGGCAACCTGGTGTTCAGATTTCCTACCTTGCACAGAGCTTCTCTCAAAGTAGCTGATATGTTTTAATTACTTCGCAGAATCTTCACTATCTTTTGGGAGCAGGGGTGGTACAGGTGATTGAACTCAGGGGACCTTGACCACTGAGTCACATCCCCAGGCTTTTTTGAGACAGGGTCTCGCTGAGTTGCTTAGTGTCTCACTTTTGTTGTGGCTGGTTTTGAACTTGCAATCCTCCTGCCTCAGTCTCCCGAGCTGCTGGGATTACAGGCGTGTGCCACTGGGCCCAGCTCTTTGCTGTCTTTCTAATGTCTACAAAATCAAGAAGGGTCTGGTCAGGCTCAGAGGCTCTCCCCCACAGTGTTAGCCAGAACCCCTTATGCCTCAGAGGGGGCATCAGAATGCTCAGCCCGGCAGGCTATAGTTTCTCTGACCTCTGATCCATACTCCCTACCCAACTCCAGCCTCTAGACTGGAATCTGTCTTCCTTCCCTCATTTGGATGCTCACGCCCTCTCGCCTGGGCCAGCTGGCTGCTCTTTATCTTTTCTTACTCCACCTTACCTGCTCTTCCCACCCTGACCATGATTTTGCTTGCTCCATTAAATTTCTGTCAATCTTTTCATGAAGCTACATCCCTTCTCTAAATTCCTTAGCCCTTACTTTTTTTAAAAACTCATCTTGGCAATATAATTTCAACACATAAACTTTCTTTCTTAGTTTACATCCTTTCTCCAGAGCAAGCAGTGCAGGACTGAGCCCAAGCAGGGAAATGTCTGCTTTAAAAATAGCCAGATTTCATTACACTTAAGAAGTCTTTGTAACCATCGGAATTCAGCACCCTCCTGGCACAGGGGAGGTGCTCCAAAGGTTCCTTTCAAATTCACACAGAATGACTCTTGGAAGGTATGGGAGGGACTGTGAAAATATTTACATATTTTGGAGATGGCATGCTGGCATCAGGTCGCATTGCCATCAGAGCACAGGGATTTTGTTCTGTTCTACTCACCGAGACACAGGAAATGGCCAATCTGTAGCCGGTACCTCTGGGATGAGAAGCAAGTGAGAAGCAGGCACAGCACGTGGAAGACAGCCAGCCCCACCAGCCAGGGCTCACTCCAGTCTGTCTGCTGTGAGGATACGGCGGAGTTAGGCAGGGCAGGCTTAGTCCAGGATACAGCTTTCTCAGGGGCCCCGAGCACACAGTCAGCCCTCATGGGAAGGTGGGAGCAGGAAAAGGAAAGGGAGAGAAGTAGGAATCCTCTCCACTGTAACCACACCAAAGAGTTTTTAAAGATTTTATAGGCTGAGCACACAAAACAGAGGGCATCACCAACCTGCCTGTTTGGGTAAAGCAGTATTTTAAAGTTGGGTAAAATCTAAGCAATGAACACACCCTGAGATGACAAGGAGGTTGAGCAACTTCAAGGTGATGCACTTGGTTAATACCAAAGCCCCTTGGACTACTGCCTTAGCACCAATGCCCTGGGAGCCTGAGCCACCTAACCCGAATGACCTGACCTTCCCACCCTTTCTGCCATACGCCCAGCGCTCCTGGTCTCCACCACCAGGCTGGGAGCCTTCTGAGCCTGGACCCCAACCCCCAGGCCCAGCTCCCAGTACAGGATGCTGAGGCCTTCCTGTCCCCTCCTGGGTGAGGCAATCCCTGCTCCCAGGACCCTCAAGGACAGCTCTAAGTGTCCGCACTGCTCTCAGGGAGGGAGTGAACACCCTGACTTTTGGGTAGTAGAACACAGAGCAGCCTGTCCATAGCCTGGCAGGGAAGGAATCTCTCCCTGCCCAGGCCCCAAACCCGGGGCCACACCAGGAGCCAGAGACTCAGAGAGGCAGCCTGAGAGCAGCGCAGGAGGGAACCCAACCTGCGCAGCAGGCACTCGCCCGGGACCCAGCCCCGCCCATGACTACAATCGCGCCCAGTTCCAGCCCCAGGGGCAGAGCCACGCCCCGTGACCGCGGTCCGGCCCAGGCCCCGCCTACCGCCGCCAAGCCCCGCCTACCGCCGCCAAGCCCCGCCCTCGCAGCGCGGTCCACGCCTCCCCCCCGCGCCCACACCGGTTCCTGCACCTCGGCGGCCGACCGTTACCGTGATCACCGCGGGGATGCTGACGGGGAAGGCGCTGACTGAAAAGGCCGACGGCATGGTGCCCACAAGGCCCGCCCTCGCCACAGCCGCCAAGCCGTTTCGCCCCGCCGGCTCCCCAGGAGGGACGCACTGTAGTCTCGCGAGATCGCCGCTGGTCGCGAGAATGGTCGTCTCGCGATACTGCCGCGCCCTCCAGGTCCCTCGCTCGCCGTCTTGTGCGGTGGCGCTGGTGGCGGTGCTCTGCCTGGGCTCCCGGGAGTTGCCCGCGGGCCGGGAACCGTCCAGCTCTGGGACCTGTACGGGATGCTGAGCCGTGGAGCTCGGGTCGGTACCGTAGCTTAGGGACGTCCAGACCTTGGGAACTCACTCCCTTGCTAAGGGCCGGGCGGGGCACGCGGTTGGGGACACCTGACTGGGACGCGCAGGTGAGCAGGTGAACTGAACTGCGTGTGACGACTGAGGACCCAGGCCCTGCTGGTGTCGTCCTGCGCGGCTCACGCCCAGCGCCTTTCCGGGCGCACCTGAGCCGCTTCTCTGGAGGCTGAGTCGGTCCAGTCTCTCACCGTGGTGTGCAGTCCAGGCGGCCACCGTCCTGGGTGGACAGTCTCCTCCCACCCCGCAGCTGGGTAAGGAGGTAAAATGATGAAGATGGTGGGAACCCGAGGTTAAGAGAATAATTCTCTTAAATGAGCCCACTTTGCTGACCCCCCCCCATACTTTCTTTGCTAAAAATCAGTCTGCCTGCAGCCCCGCATGGCCCGAGCGCACAGGATGTCACGTTCCATAGCAAAGGTCAGGCAGTCAGTGTGGGTGATGAATGATGGGGGTGGAAAGAGGATGAGGTCTGGTTATCAAACAGAAGACAAGGTGTTGTTGACCTCTACAATCTAATTGTGCTTCTGGGCACTCTGGGTTGCAAACACTTGACCCCCTTATCCTTGCTCTAAGGTATGTACAAGGAAAAGAAAGAGAAGACAATACTTAAAAGAGGATTCTAGGATCTATAAAAGAGCAACACACCTCTCTGGCAGGCACCCAGTTTTGGGGCCACTTCTGTCGCTATCACTTTCTTAAATAAACTCGCTTTCTATGCCTGCCTCAGTGTTTCGCTGGTATTTAATCTTCAGCACCAAGGAACAAGGATCCATTCCTTATCTGCAAGACCTATGTCAGCTGTACCCATCTAACTGCCCCCCCTTACAGGGAGCACCCAGACTCATGCTGTGGCCACCCTTGCTCCTTGTGGGCATTGGGATTGAGTGCCTTGTCCTTGTTCATCTAAGGAACATGCTCCCAGACATTAAGTGGAGCGGTGTCTCTCCCTCTACACACCATCTGCCAGCCTGAGCTGGGCCACCACTCACCAAGTGTTCCATCAAGCATGAGGGTGTCCACGTGGCTGTGATCTTGTCTCTGAGTTCTAAAAGGTTTCTGCAACCCACTGGTTCCCAATAGTCCTCCCTGCCCCTTGGCAGCAGGAAGTGCACCGTGGTACCCTGACTCTGAGCCGTGGAGCTGGTGACCCTGGTGCACTGGCACCTGGGAGATGGTTGGTGCATCTTGTGAAGGGTTTACAGGACCTGTAGCTTACCTGTGCTTCCTCAGGGATTTGTGTCCCATGGATCAGTTCAGGGGAGGCATGGATCCCACCATGTCCAGACCTGGCTCTCCACATCTTGGCTCAGGACTCTAGTTCCAGCAGTGCCCAGGGGGTGCTGCCCAGAGGCTTCAGCCCAAACACAAGTGTTGTGCAAATGTTGTGTGATCCTGTTGTGCATGGCAGATCACTGAGGGCCAGGCTCCAGTGCCTCAGAGCCTGGCAGGGATGACCCTCTGCCCAGACCCACGACACTGTGGTTCTTCATTCCCTTTGAACTTTCAGGCTTAGCAGCAGCACCAGCCAAAACATCAAGTCCACCTGCTGGGATCCTGACCTGGGCAGACTCTGGATTCCTGGTTCCGTTCACCTTGCCTCTGGCTGTGTGATCTTGGCCTGACCTGAACTTTAGGTCTTGCAGATTCTGCAGTGCAGCTAGCAATAACACATTTGAGAGTTGTGCTCATTCTATTCAGCTTTCTGTAGGAGAAACAAAACAGGCTTGCACAACTTCACTGACCAGGTAGGGGCTCCTGGAAAAAGGACAGCCTTCTCTTCTGTTGGCTGACCACCACCTTCCTGCAGCTCTGACCCCTGCCACCTGCTCTGGTCCTCCCCCTTGCTGCTGCCTTGTCTTCTTGTTTCTACTCCTGGGCCTGCTTGTAGCTGAAACATTCAGCAACAGTATCCCTCCACCAGATCCTCAGCTGTTTGTCCTTATACAGGGGAGAAGGGACAGATGGCTCCCATCCATGGTTTCTCAAGAGGGGGCAGGGTGGGGGGGGTGGATGACACTTCTGCCTCAGAGATCATGACACACACACCCACCTTCTTTCCAGTTCCCTTCTGCCTTTGTCATTTCTCAGGGATTGTGTCATTTTACTTTCTGTGGTCCTGCCACAGTGACTGTCCCCCGTCCCCCGTAATCTGAGCGCTGCTTCCTTTCTGTGATACCCCCACCTCACTCTTAGGCACAGTGTTGTCTTGGCTCAGACTCACACCCAGTTCCCTAAACCACAGTCAACAATCCAGAAATATAATTCTGCATGTTGATCTGCTGTGCTGCATTAAACACCAGGTGGGCATGCTGGCCTTACCACTGCAAGGAACCAGGTGGACCACCTCCACCTGGCCCCTCTGGCCCAGCCTCAAGGTTAACGCAGGGCCTGGAGAGAGATCCTGGTCCGGGAGGAAAGCCTTGAGGGTGTGCTGGGCCAGGCAACAGGGCTACCCTCCTCTTTGGCCTGGCGCTCGGTGGCCGTACCTGCCACCTAATAGGCTATCCCCCTCAGCCTCCCTGATGTTTGAGAAGCGGGGAATTAATTCACATGTTTATAGTTCCAGAAGTGAAAGATTTTAGTTTATGCCCAGTAAATTTTTCTGGAATTGGGAATAGACCAATCTGTTATTTTCTACTCTCTTTGCATAAATTGACTTTAGAAAACTAGTAGTTTTTAGAAGTGCTTGTGAAGATCTATAATTATGGATAACAAAATGTTTACAGAGAAAATCTAAGGAATGAATTCTCACACCTTCACCTTAAGTTCTCAGTCCTAAGTTCAGGATGTTTTCCTGCCTCAGTGCTTCTGGAGGAGGTCAGGAAGCAGTTGCCTTGGTCAAGTTTGTTCTGTTCTGGTCTCCTCAGGTGCATTCTTGTGGCCCTAGCACTTCCAACAGGCATGTGGAAGAACGCAGTGGTGACTCGTGAAGAGGTGGACAGCTTGCTCATGCAGCAGAATGAGGCTCCTCCAACCCCCTTTCTGGGACTGCACCCAAGCCGCTCTCACTGGAACTCCCTTCATTAGAAGGCAAGGAGGGTAGGAGAAGCCCTTGCAGCTACAGTCTTCACCCAGGGAGCCCTGGTGTGATGGGGTCAGGGTTTTCCAGAACATGTGAGAGGCCGGTGCTGGCAGGTGCACTGGGAACGGAAGCCATGTGCTCGGTCCCAGGGACTTTCTGCAGAAACCCTTCAAGCCTACCTTCCTCCAGCAGGCAACGAGCCCAATTGTGCTTGGCATCTGGAGATTTTTCTCTTTGCTTGATTGTGTTGTCCCAAAGCAGATGAAGCGCTTGAGGTGCTTGGGGAGTGGGGCACACCAGTGTGGTGTGGGGTACTTTCTGCATTTCTAGCAGGAAAACCTTGAGAAGCCAGCACCCCACCCTCGAGCTCTGTTGGTGCTGGGCCTGATCCCCTCGTTGAATGTGAGCCTCCACCTCCCACTCTGGACCTTCTGAGATCCCCTGGTGTGTCCATTTCCTCTCGGACACATTCCAGTTGTATTGAGGTCCATACATTTCCCAGGATAGCCAGCAGGTTGCACTGCTGAGACATTTGTCCCTATCCCTCATAGGAGGCTGCTTGCTGAAGAGTGGGCCGCACTGGAAGGCGCTGGGGAGCACAGCCTTCATTAAATGTGGCTTCCACCTGCAACAGCAGCTTGAGTGTGAGAGGAGGCTCCCAGCACCTCAAGCGTGCAGGGCCCTTCTGCAGAGAGTGGAAATCCTCAGGGGCACATTGGAGGAGGAGGACAGCATTGGCTGCAGGCTCCTGGGAATGGGAGGAAGAAAGATGAAAGTGTCCCGTGAGCACAGGAAATGAGTGTTGAGCTGCAGTGGCCTGGAGCTCCCACCAGCTCCTCAGAGGATGCCCAGGTGGAAGCCCACACCACCACCTTCCCTGGACACATCTCCTTGGCCACACGTTCCAGGCTGGGAAGCACAGCCTTCCCAGACAGAGACAGGGATGAGTCATCGTTCCTGATTTCTCTCAGTGGCCAGCGTATTCTGTTCTGTATCGCAACTAGTGACAGACTGTCTCACTGTCTCCAAGGAATTCAAATTAAACTTTACTGCAGCAACAATGGAAATGAAATATTTCAATAAATAAAAGTAGCAAATTCATCAAGGTGAAATCCAACCAACAAAATTGTAGGTTACTGTCTTATATACTCTTTATTTTATTGATGTACCAAGGATTGAACCCAGTGCCTTTACAGGTGCGCTCTACCACTGAGCCACAGCCCTAGCCGCCCATTAAACATCAAAGAACCACGAAGATGTCTTTTTCTCTAATAATTGCAAATTTATCCATTGAAACATAACTCAAACTTTAAACTCCACCTCTCAAGGCTGTGGTGGGGCTGCAGGCCTGTGGCACCCACCCCCAACCCTTCCCCGGGTGCTCTGCTCACAGCACGGAAGCTGGGCAATTCATAGTGGGGTTGACAGCTTTACTGAGTGCATAACTGAAAGTCTATTTTATATTTGAAAATGAAAAAGAAGTTCATGTAATTTGGTTGGGGACCTCTTTTTGCACCTGTCCTTTTTTGTTATTGTTTGTTTTTGGTTTTGGTGCCAGGGATTAAACTCAGGGGCACTCGACCACTGAGCCATATCCCCAGCCCTCTTTTGTATTTTATTTAGAGACAGGGTCTCACTGAGTTGCTTAGTGTCTTCCCGTTGCTGAGGCTGGCTTTTAACTTGCAATTCTCCTATCTCAGCCTCCCAAGCCTCTGGGATTACAGGTATGTGCCACTGCACCCTGCTACCTGTCCTGGTCCCAAACATAATGATTCATGCTCCCTAAGTTTTTCCAATAAGTTGTCCTTGATTATCTTCTTCACAGATTTGACGAGTGCTTGGAGAAATTGCTTGCTATTCAGGTTTGAATTTCACGGGAGTTCTGTCATACCTGAATCAGTTCATCCAGTGTGGCGTCAGGGTAAATGAAGGCCTTCATTATGTTTGGGATTTAATGTGGACAAGATGTCCTCTAGCAGGTGGGGGCCCTCACTCCCCCAGGATCAGAGGAGTGAGATCCTGCCAGGAAGGTGCTACCTAGGCAGAGGCTGGGGTAGAGTGGCCTGAGGAAGCAGCTGAGCCAGGGGAAGGTGCCTCCTACAAGGTGTTGTTTGATTGCTATCCCAGGGAACTGGGGACAGAGCCTGCAGGTAAGGGTGGCCATATCTTGTGGACAGTGGTTGGACATAGGAGGGTTTGAGGCTGGGACAGACTCCAGTGTTTTTCTGGCGGCTGTGGTAAGAATCGAAGGCAGGAAGCAAGAGCAGAAGAGGGAGAGCAGGCCTTTCCCATGACACAGGAGAGATGCTTCCTGGGCCAGGGGACACAGGCAGTGGGGGAGAGGGTCTGTGGCTGGGTTTAGCCTGGGCTCTGAAAGAACCGGGAGCTCTGGAGGCCACAAGGGTTTGGCCTGAGCTGCAGAGTGTGAGCTGCTCTGCACAGAGAGGCGGACTGGGGAGCAGCAGTCAGGGAAGCAGATTGGAATGCACCGTAGAGAGAGTCTGAGCTTCCTGTTGAGAACTCAGAGGACCTCAAGAACGAAGCAGGTGGATGTTTGGGACTTAATGTGGACAGGGGGGCACCCAGGTGAAGTCCACGCTCCAGGCCAGATCATGGATACATGCTGGAGTGGCACTTAAGTCCCTAAGACCCCGTGGGATGGTGACCTAGGGGTATCTGTAGACAGGTGAGGCCCTGCCACACCCTGGGGCCCCTGGTGGTTAGGCAAGGGCTCTGGAGGAAACCAGGGATCAGGAGGGTGTGGAGAGAGACCATCCATGCAGAAGAGTCTTCCGAAAAGGAGCTCCGCCATCCTGGAGAGTGCTGCCCAGAAGGTGCTGGAGAGTGCCTGGCTGGGCAGAGTGGGTGAGAAGGGGAGGGGCAAGCGGAGGCCACAGCCACGGGCTCCATGAAAAGCACGCCCTTGGCAACAGCTGCAGGACAGGACTTGCGTTCAGCACACTGAGGACATTCTCACTGTATAGACATCACCATCACCACCGAAGGACAGCCCCTCCCCCAGCTGGGCAGGCTTGATCAGCTTGCTGTCCTACGAAGCTGATGCCTCTGGGGACCCTGCCTTTGGGATCATGGAACACCTTTCCTTCCTGACTGACCACTTTCACTTCCCATCATATCGTTAGCTCTGTCCATGTTGTAGTGTCAGTGTCTTCCCTGTTTAAGAGCAATATGTTTCTGTTGCCACTGTGCAGACAACGCACACACACACACACACACACATTTGTGTACTGTGCATCTGTAGGTAAGTGGGCGTTTGCTTTGAGCCACTGTGAGTGTTGCTATTGTGGACCTGTGTGTGAAATACCCACCTCTGCTCTCAGGGTCTTCCAGGTGGAGTTGCAGGACCCTCTGGGAGCTCTGTGCTGATATCCTGAAGAGCTGGGGAACTGCTGTCCATGGTGGCTGCACAGCTCACCTTCCCATCAATCATGCACAGGTCTCAGTTTGCCCACCACAATTTTCTATTATTTTAAAACAGTTTGATTGTAATGGAGGTCAGAGAAAGTGGGTAGATTCAGAGAGGGTTGTGCAGTAAAACATGTCTAAATAATTCAGTATGGGCATGAAGTTGCTGACACAAAAGAAGGAGTACTGGTCACTAAGTGGACAAGAACAGAGCATCTGTGGCAGTGGCTCAGGTCAGGGCACCTGAGGGACCAGACTCTATGCACACCAGCTTCAAGAGGGCAGAGGCACCCGAGGAGGGTGCACAGGCAGCACCAGCTCCCCCAGGGTAAGAGCAGGGCCCTCCCAGATGCACAGGGCATGCTTCATCTTTGGATTTAGGACTTCTAAGACACGTGGGGATTCCTTGTTCTCAGGGAAGCCACGGCACAAGTTTACTGAGGGGACTGTGTGCCCCTTGGACACACAGCTAACTGGGCCGTGCTACTGGTAAACCCAGGAGTGAGCTGTGGGGCATGAACTTCCTCCTACTGATTCATATGGGCTCATGGGTGCCTCTGGGAGTTTGGACTTCCAGAAACTGACACAATGAGTGGTCAGAGCTTTTCTTACAGTTCCTGGCTATTGGGCAGTAGCAGTTTCAGGCCTCCGTGGACATGGGCCTGGAATGATCCAACCAGCTTCAGTGACCCTGTCCTTCCAAGAGACCAGCGGTCGCCCTACAGTGGACCCCAACCACCATGGAGAGCAGAGGGAAGGGGTGCAATGACGGTGCCTTCAATGTGCCCCCCACCTGTATTCCTGGGTACAGCTGCAGGAGACGGGATGTAGGGCTGGGGGGTCAGAGTCTGGGAAGAGCAGGGGTGTGACATGATCATGGTGGGGGTCAGTCCACGAGAACGGGGCTGCTGGGCAGCAGCAAGCCTCTTGAAGCCACTGATTGTGCCTGAAGGGGGCCTGGGCAGGGGGGTCCCCGGAGTGGGGAGTGAGTGCTGAGTGGAGGGAGGTCAGAGCTGAGGGGGTCATACGATGCTCACGTGGGATTCGAGCTGGGCCTAATGGAAATGAGCCCTGGGGAGGGAGGTGTGACCCAGGGAGGAGTGGACAATCGTGTCTTCCAGTGTGGTCACTGCTCAGGGTGGATGTCCCAGCAGCAAGCAGGAGAGACAGGGTGCTGAGTAGAGGGGTCTTCCCAAGGCAGTGGCCTTTGATCCCCAGTGGGAACTCCAAGTGTCCTCCTGGGAGTGGGCATTCTTTGCTGTGTGTCCTTTTATCAGTCACCCCAATGTCACACGCACACCCTCAGCTGAAAACAGTTCCACTTCTGATTTCCCAGAAATGGGAATGAGGGCAGCCTTCGTCGAGGCCAGGCTGCACCTTCTGAACTTTCTTTCCCTGGCTGGTGATACTTGGCATGACACTTGTTCGCGATGCTTCCAGCTGGCTGGGCAGCCCCTGTGGCCACTCTGCAGTGCCTGACCCGAGCGGGGTGTGGAAGGTTGAGTGAGATCCATGCATTTTTAGGTTGCCATCTTTTAAATCTAGGGTGGATTATTGGAAAGTGACCCTGTTGTGAGGGGGAGGCATCTATATAAGACATTAGAGCCAGAATGTTCCCCTCAGTTTGAGAACAGAGGGGTCAGGGGTCCACCAGAGCCCACCAGGATCTCTCCTTCCACAGATGGCCACCTCTGTGCCCTCAGCCATGGCAGCAGGGACCTCCTGCGACTCCCCCACTTCCCACCCCAGGTCCAACATCGCGGTTCTGTGTGTCCTACTCCCCGATTGTCCTCGATATCTTTACCTCTCTACATTTCTGGGCTCTGGTTTCCTGGACTTGGGGGGAGTCAGCACAATTCCTCACAGGATTGTTAAGGAAATTAATTAACACAGCAGAACATAGTTAACCAGAGCTCGCATGTGGGCCCTGAGTGTGAAGGTGGGGCCTCACCTCAAGGGCTGGGCTGCCTCTGTCAGCCCATGAGGAGGCCATGCTGCTTCTCTGGGAAGGAGATACCACGAAGGCTGGGCTGGCCAGTTACAGGAGCAGCAGTCCAGCCCAGAGCCTGCCTGGTGTGTCCAGAGGCTCATCTTCCCCAGAGGGCCTCCAGTCAGAACAGGAGTGGACCCCTGGCTGGGAGAAGAGGCAGAAAACACTTCCAGTAGGTGGGACCCTCCAGAACCACATGGCCACAGATGCCAGCAGGTACTAGCCAGGAGTGAGGAGCTGGAAAGCCACGTCCAGGAAAATCCAAATTTCTTCCAGGAATTCCACACCAATGTGCTCCAACACATCTCCCAGATAGACGTGCCCAGAGAGGCAGGGCAGGAGATTCAGGACAGCATCTGGCCCTGCGGATGGCAGAGTGGGCACATCCATGGCTCACCGGCAGTGTGGACCCCGCTAAGAGGGCGGGTGGGAAGCCAGTGTGTGCACGTTGGCTGCCGGGGAACTCACTGCACCAAACGCCTCTTGCTCAGCAAAGCTGAGGCCCCCAAGGGCCCATTGGTCCTGAAAGGCAGTAGAGGGCTCATTTCTCCTGAAAGGTGGTAGGTACGTAACTGCGTTAGCACCAGGCGCGCACCGGGAAAGCCCCGCACCACCCTCTGTTCTGTTCTGCCGGGTGAAGGATGGGGCAGCTCCACTCCAGACACTGCGTCAACTAGAGCCATCTCTGCCACTGGGGCTCATGTTTGCACAGCCCTGGCTGGCTGGCTCCCTGAGGCCATGAGGAACCTCTAGAAAGTTCTGTTTCTCCTAACACCTTCCTTGCACTCAGCCTGAAACATGCAATTTAAAAATAAGTCATATATTCTAGAGTGTAAACCCCTACAACATTATTAGGAACACAGCATAGAACTCGGACTTAGTGCTTCTATGTTATGTAAGCATCAGCACATGGTCTTCATTATATCCAAATATAAAGGGTATTATATACTCATTATATAAAGGGTATTTTGCAAAACAGGGGTCGTCCAGATCCAATACTTAACAGGTGTTTGATCACTGCTGAGCCCCAATCTAGAAATGAGGCTAGACACCCCTCAAAGATGCACAAGGACACAGCCCACTGCCAGCTTCCCAGGTCACCTCCTGGCAGATGTTGTTCCAGTGGTTAGTCTGCAGAAATTGAATGCCCTCCCAATTTGCTGCAGTTCATTGTCTCTGCAAGTTCTCTTATTGGGGGATGATTCATGCTTCCTAATCATGTGATGCCATTCTCTCAAGAAAAACACAAGTAAATGTGGGGCTATTTCTTTGCCAGGGATACGTGGAGACACTCTCCCGGGTAGAAGATGATCAAGACCCCCACCACCTGATGATGTGTCACCCGGAGGACCTACAGCATCCTCCCCAGACTCCTCCTTGGAGCACAGGCAAGACCCGGCTCCTGTCCAAGAAGCACCCCGGAGGCGGGCTCAGGGCTCAGCTGGACAGCTCAACCTGCCTCTGCCCTTGGGTGGCTGTTCTTGTCGGGCTGGGGCTGACCTGTGCCTTCTAGTCCCATCTTATCACAATCACCTGCCCCCTCCAACATGTCCCCTAGCCCCATGGCCAACCATTGCAAAGAGGCGCATCTGTCCTTACCTCCCCCTGCTGGAGGCAGGCCCCTACACTGCCCTCTGGGCTGTCCTGTGCCTCCCAACTTCCCAAGAGCTTTTTAAGCTCACATCTCAGAAACTCGTTTCTTTGACTCCCACAGGGCTGGCCTGGGGGTCTACACTTCAGGAGTTCCTAATATGCAATCATATGCAGAAAACCCCATTCCACAAAGCCTACAAGAGTGTTGTTGTGGATAGCTCTGGCATGGAAATTTAACTGCATTAAGCCCCATCTCATGCCGCCAAGGAAATGAACCCAAGAAGTGCCAGGCACCCAGCTTCCTCTTCTCCCAGCAAGTCTCCAGGCATGGTGACCCCAGCAGAGACCAGGGCTCTCATCCTGCTGGCCTGTGGCGCCTGCTGACACCTGGTGACATGGTGGTATCCCTGTGTCCTGAGACATGGGATCCCCACAGGCAGTCTGCAGCCCACCACCCGACCATCAGGGCTCTGTGTCCCCACTGCCTGACTGCCGCAGTCTGGCTGGGCACAAATCATGAGCCACTCAAGCAGGAACAAACTTTATTTCTGAACTCTGCCAGCACACTCCACACACGCTCCCCGGGAACTCTCCTGACCGCCACCCACGCGGCTCCTTCTCCAGGGACACACCACATACCAACTGGAAATCTCTCCTCCAGCACTTCCGCAACCAATGGGAACTCTCCAGGAATCCCCTCGAGAACTCCAAAGTAGCCCGAGAACTCCAAAGTAGCGGGCGCCCGAGGCAGACAGAGCTGCCCTGTTGCCCGACAGTAAAGGTCAAATATACAATACAATCAATCCAGCATCACAGAAATTATATACAGCTTACTCAAATCATCATCTCAATGGTTCGCTGGCGTCACCTCTCAAACATTCCCTCTGGCAAAGGCCAGGCGTCATTCTGACCGGCGGTGGCTCTCAACACCTGACCACTGGGGTTTGTGTCCCCACCATCTGACCACTGGGGCTTTGTGTCCCCACTGCCTGACCACTGGGGCTTTGTGTCCCCACTGCCTGACCACTGGGGCTTTGTGTCCCCACCACCTGACCACTGGGGTTTGTGTCCCCACACCTGACCACTGGGGCTTTGTGACCCCACCACCTGACCACTGGGGCTTTGTGTCCAATGTCCTGCTCAGGCACTTCAGTATTGGACTCTGGAGCTGCTGGAAATCTGTGGACTTGACTCAACTCCTCAGACGCCCCATGTGTCAAATCTGCACCGGGGACACACATCACAGAGGAGTGGGCCTCCCCGGGCTCCTGCTCAGAGGGAAAGACCAGCCTGTAGGCACCTGGATCCCAGCCCTGGGAGGAGCCCCGGCTTCCTTCCCAGGCTTCTCCTGGACCCACAGTGGAGCACTGGGTGCGGGACCCTCTCCAGCTCAGCCGGGGGAGGCGAGTGTCCTTCACGCCGCCCAGTTGAGTCCAGGACCAAACCCCTCTGTTTCCTTGGTGCTCTCTCGAGTCCCTGGGCCTGGGCCTTCCCCATTGCCAGCAGTTGAGGAAGGTCTTAAGCAAAACTCAACAAGAGATTTCAGAAGAGCAGAAGCTCAACCCTTCTACCACAACCAGTTGTTACACAGACTGACCAACAGGCCCCTTGCATACCTGTCCTCTTCACAAAAGCAGAAATGTTTTATTTCTGCTCAAGAAGGGCATGTTATTTTTATAGCCCACTTCCTTTCTACTCAGAAAAGCCCCTAGTTACCTGCTCACAACTCATCACTTGTGGTGTCTGATACCCAATAGAAACTGATGGCCTATAAGCCAGATGGTCATCGCGTCATCTGACACTGAGATCCCAATTACCCTCGGGAGCAAGCTAAAGTTATGAAAATAAGGACATTTATGCAACCTTCCTATGCCTGAGGTGGAGACCCTGTCTTCAGACTGCACCCCAGAGAGGCCTGAGCTAGCGCTTCCAAGAGCACTCCACTAGAGCAATTAAGTGGGTCTGTGGGGCCATGTGTTCTCAGGGTCGCTGGGCCGTGACACTCAGGGCCCTCCCATGAGCCTGAATGTGCTCTGACCAAGACTTGGAGCCGCTGGAGGGCTCTTGAGGGGCTCCTCACACCCCACTGAGCCTCTGAAAGGCAGGCGCCACTGGGGGTGCGGACGTCAAAGGCACAGGTTGCTCTTTTGAAGTCTTGGCGGGCCCTGGCCTTAGGGCAGAGCCCTGGATTCCATGACCTTGAGTGTGCCATGTGTCAGCTGGCTGGTGTCCAAGGCTGCATATGAGCACATAACTGGCTTGAGCAATTTAGAAAATGAGTTAATTAAATCAGAGTGGTCAGTTCTCTGCTCCTTAGAAGTTGGCTCTTATTGATGGGCCTGCGCTATCCCTGGCCTGGAGTCCTGCTCCTCTGGGGAAGGACACCCTGCCCCTACTTGGAAAGCTGCAAGCGTGTTTGAATGGATGCCAGCAAGCTCCTGGTTGCTTCCGGTGAGGGACCTGGCTGGTGGGATGGCTCAGTGACTAGTGCCCAGAGCTGCCAATGAGGAGAAACCAGACTCAGAACATAGGTACAATTGGGCCACATGCACCTGGAGGCAGGTGTGAGGTGCACGGCTCACTCTGCCTTCATCAGGGAGGCCAAGGAGCCCTTCTAGCCTCTGTGCTCAGGACCATGTAGGGTGGTGGAGTGGGCCGGCGGAGCTGGAGGCATGGAGACTCCAAGGCCACACCCAGCTTGTACAACAGCAATCTCAAGGTTCAATCACATTCTTGTGTTCCCTGCAACATAGGAAGAGGCTCCAGGAAAGACCGAATCTAGGGAAGAAACTCTTCAACAATAAGGGAATTCGACAGCACATTCCCCGTCCACTCTGGCTTTTGTGAGCACCCTGTGGCATCTGAACTAGATCTGCCTCTCCACCTCTATCAAAGGTGCAGGAATGTCTGCAGGCAGGAGAGTCACACTGGGCAGAGAAGATGGCTCTCGGAGGGCATCAAGAACCGGTGCTGTCAGAGGTGCCCCAGTGGCCACTCTGCGGCCAGCCTCCCCAGGAGCATCAGAACACATGTGCTTTTCGGTTGAAGTTGGCGCTGTGGGACCGTGGTTGGGGCCCTGGAGACACCTTGCTCTCCTGGACGCAGCTTCCTTCTGGCCCTGAGCAGCATCAGGGTTATGGAAACCCCACGACTAACGCAGAGCCTCTGGGCTTGCTGGAGGGAGCCCCGTCTGCTAGTCCAATCTCCGTCAGTCAAAACCCTGTGTCTTTAGCTGTGTCTGACTGGACTAAGCTCAGAACAAACCTGAATCAACCTTCAGATTTTTCTGGGAAGCTAAGCAAGTGTTGAGTCTAATTTCCTTTGGGGTGATTTAAGAGGATTGGGGGGTGATAGAGCCCTCGTGCCCTCTCCACTGCCCCGTGAGGACTCTGTGTGGCCACTGGGCAAGCTTCAGAGCTCCGTGAGTAGGCACTCGGAGGCCCACTGCACCACTCTGGTTCCCAGCTCTTCCTCAGTGTCCTTTTCCTACCCAGAACTCAAGGCTGACCCCATGTGGCTCAGAGACCCCTGGGCTGAGCCTCCTTCACCCAAGTCAGGCTGCTCTTGGAAGCACAGCCAGTTCTGTCGTCACTGCGGACAGCACAAAGCCAACAGCACGGACCCAGAGACCTAGGCACAGCGACACATTCATCACGCTCTCCCTCATGTGTGGTATCCAGAGGGCCAAATGTATAGCATTCAAGGTGGCTCCAGGGCTGGGGGGGCACCATGGAGGTGCCAATCAAAGGCACACCTTTGGGTTTAAGACCAGTAAGTCCTGGGGATGCAGGCACAGTGCAGAGACTGCCACTACACGCACTGTTCACGTGGAGTTCCCTGAGAGAGACCACAAACATTCTCATCACAGAAACGAGAACAAGTGGGGACGGATCCGCTGCGGTCGTTCACCACACTCACAGCTACAGGGACTCCCCTCCTCCACACCCAGGCCTTCTGACTCATGGGCAGGGGTGGGCTGCGTGTGCAGCATGATGCTGCACCGGAGCCTGGCCAGCCAGGGTGTAGGAGGACCCAGCCCAGGGACAATGGCACCAACCAGGGTTCTGTGGCCAGGAAGCTGGAGTCGCTCCGCCTCGGCCACTTGAGAGGGCAGCAGAGCAGAGTGGGTTTATGTAGGGGAACTAGGCCTGGGCAGTCAGGTCCATACTGCAGGAGAGCTTCGCGACTGGTAAGTACCCAACCACACACGCTGGTCGCCTTCCCGAGCAGAGCCAGGAAGGTCGGCTGTGAAACTGACTTTCCCATTTTATTTAAATATTTATTTTTTGTTGTAGTCTGACATAATACCTGCATTTTATTTGTTTATTTTTATGTGTTGCTGAGGATGGAACCCAGGGCCTCACACGTGCTAAGTGAGCCCTCTACCACTGAGCCCCAGCCCAGCCTCAAGACTTTCCCTTAAGAGAAATCTGTCAGTGGCCCTTGAAGAGTGGCCGAGGCCCGCACGGGCAGCTTCTCCTAGCAAAGCACGGCTGGCGAAGCTGTTCCCTCTGTGACTGCAGCTGAAGAGGGCTGGCGGTGTCCTCCTTAGCACCTTGCCAGGCGCAGGTACAGAGAGCCTGCTGCTAGAAACAAGGTAAAGGCGGTACCAGCTGCTGTGCCTGGTCTAAAGAGCCCTAGTCCTGGGACCCTGGGCGAGCGTGAGTGCTGCAAACTCCACCCAGACACACCTTTCCTTAAAATGCTGGATTCCTAATATCAGTTACTTGTTCCACAAAGATTCTAGGGGAAATAGATTTCTTTATTCCCAGCAGTGTTCCAAGTGATGTCCACAGGCCATCTCCTAAAACCCGTGGTGACTGGGAAACGCGGTGGCTGGAGCTGTCAGACCTGAGAGCTCCATCTGCAAGCCAGGGCACGGGGGACACTCAGCGCCTTGTTCTGACCGGGGGTCTTCCCGCCCTGGGGGCCACTCAGAACCATGCAGGGCAGCCTCAGGCTCCGGTCGGACATGACTGCAGGGTGGGAGCAGGAGGCAGACTCCAGGACCCACACTCATGCTGAGTGCCCTGTGCTCTGCCTGTCCGTTCCAGCCCCAGGATGAGGGTGTTGACAGCCCTGACCCTCACGCTGACTGCAGCCTGTGCCGGAGTGTTTTTCCTTTATATCCTGGGAGGCAGAGGACTGCGGTGGGGTGAGTATCCTCAGGATGGTCATTCTCACCAGCACACAGAGCCTGATGTAGCTCCTGAGCACCCCTGACCCCACTTTAGTGCACCTGTGTGAGGCTTTTCAAAACAAAAATGCAATTCCTGGGCTCAAATGGATTAAAACGATTTTTATGAAAAACTAATTTTCCTAAGATTACAGATTTTAGAATTTTCCATTTTTCACAGTTCACGCATCTATTCATGAACAAAATTTTCATGAAATAGATTCTGTGTGTAGGTTCTGGATCAGTGTGCTACCATACAGAATTAGGGTAAGAAAGCTAAGGAGATGCAGAGCTTAAAACAGTCACTCTTCAGTTAAAAAAACATGCTGGAGGGCTGGCCAGACCCTCAGCTGCATGGACACACCCTGGCCCCCCAGGCCTGGGCCCCTGGACATCACTGGCCCATGTGCAGCCTGTCAGACCCTAAGACTCCTGGTCCCGAAAGGGACATCCAGCCCTCGAGCCCTTGCCAGCTCTGCCTCCTGCTGGAAGCCACCTTGTGTCCAGCCTTTGTGATGACCAGGACCTTGTGACCATACTGATGCTCCTCTGCAGTCCATCTCGACTCTCAAACTCCTTATGGACACAGTGTGGTGTAGGCTGTCTGGGCATTAAGGATAGGGTCACTGCTTCCCCCAGCCTCTTCCTGCAGCATCCTGGCCAGGGACCAGTGGACCTGTTCCTGCCACTAACTCCAGGTCCTCACCTGCCACTGGAGAGGACAGGAGAGCTGCCCATCATGGTCATCCCGGGTGAGCATTAATGTAGGCAGTGCATTACCCTGGCCAGTACTAGCAGAAGTTAACAAACAGTGACTCTGTGCCTCATGGCCCAAAGTGAAACAGTGTGCTTTTAACAGAGTGGACATTCAGCGTGGGGACAGTGGGCACTGGGCATGGGGATGGCTGTGAACTGCTTCTTCCTTTCAAGTTTATCAAGGGCTCAGCTCTGCAAACCACATCCAGCTCTGCAAACCACAGTAACAAAAGTCACGGATCCAGTCGCTAGTTTCCAGCAAGTTGCTGAACCTACAAACTGATCAGCACAACATAAAGATTTTCTGTATGCAATGTTTTCAGGTTTTAGAATCATTTTTTTTTTAAATCAGGAAATAGGGTGTCTATAGCTTTGATGCACACTTTATCATTTCTCCATCTCTAGATTTGATTATTTCCAGTCAATGTGTAGACAAGGCTCACTCGAGCATTCCAGGTGCTCTGGAATAAGACTGCTCAGTAGGGTATTTTGAAGCTGGCTTTGATGCCTTTACTCTGTGAACTGCTTACTTAGAACATATGGTTTGTCGCTTGCTGTTTCAGTTTTACAGCCTTTAGTATAAGATACTTGATTTTACCAGTCGACATGCAAGACAGTAGCTTCAGGACTGTATATTCACTGGTAAGCTTCCTTTGAAGCATCATCTCTTCAGCTGCATCTCACCACAGCTACTTCAGTCGCGTTTGGAGGAGATGACGCTGCGTGACGCTGTGGGTTGGGCGCACAGTGCCTCTGTTCACAGCTTGGGAAGCAAACCCACTGCACTCGCCCTCTGTTGTGCAGAGCCTGGTGGGGAAGACCCTCCCAGAAAGAGAAAGAACAAAGGGAAAAAGCCCTAAACTCCTGAAAATTCTGAAGTAAAAATATTTGAAAACTTAAATGTTCTACTTTCCCAAGAAATGTATGCATGACCACTGCAGATCTGAGAAAAAACTGACCTGGTCCCTTCTGGAAAACCTGAAGGAATGTGCATCACAGAGGTCCTGTGTTCCTGGATGGATAGTTCCGATATTTGTGCAAGATCCAGACACACAGGGCCTTGTCTTTATGTCCAGTGTCCCAGCAGATCACAGATGTTGAAAGAAGTAAGTGGCAAGTGAGCCTAGGTGCAGAGACATGGCTGAAGATGGAGAAGCCTGGGGAGTCTGCAGGGGGATTGCTGAAAGAGGAGAGTTGGCGAACTCCACTCCAGCTCCCAGGATTTCAGCAGACAGAGATCATTAAAATCAGGACCAAACAGCTCTGGGCAAAAGCCATGTGCTCAGAGTTAGGATGAACCTCAGGGGCTGTGACGGTTAGAGTCTGGGGGAAGGAAGATTTGGGCTCTTTGTCTTTTTTTTTTGCTTGGTTTTGGTGAACACTTGTGGAACTAGTATCTTCTTTTTGTCCTGAAATACAGTACTTTCTAGTGCAGTGGCTTCCTGAATTCCAACTCTCCCATGTGAGGGGAACATGCACAGGGGAACCTGGGGGTCACTGCACCCTACTGGAGCAGAGGTGACCTTCAGCTGGTGCTCACACTGACCGCCCGAGACGGGACAGTTTCCTGGTCAAGGAACTGAGCTGGGAACTCAGAAGAATTTCATAATCAGTCCTGAGAAGCACACTCCTCGGGTACCATACCTCTGCAAAGAAAACACTGAATGGAGAGCTAGGTGCGACTGTGAAGGGCATGGCAGGGCCAGATGGAGGCCCAGCCCACCCAGCAGGCACAGGGATGACCTTGAGCTGAGGCACTGACAGGAATGACCTTGAGCTGAGGTGCTCAGAAGAAGCATGTTCTGGAAAAGCTCTCTGCTCTGCCTTGCCTGAAAGGAGGACACAGATTTGCACAGTGCCCTCCCCGCTCCTGACTGAGGATAGAGGTGGATGTCAGAGACCAGGGGCTGGCCAGCCAGGCCTGGACACCAACCTGCCTCTGGATGTGTCCACGTCCAGCCCCCCGGAATTGTGGGGCTGGGTGGGAGGTGTCCCCGACTCCAGCAGCTTCCTCAGGCCCGGCGTTTCTTCTGGCATTGAAGCCATGAGATAAATACCGGGACAGAGGCAATCAGTGATAATCCTGCTAGGCCCACTCAGTCCAGTTTTCTGGAATATGCTGTGCTACTTTAGTCCCAAACCATTGAATTTTACCTCTTCAAATGTAGTTTTATTTCCATATAGCGTGACATGCTCAAAAGCATTCTGATATTCCACTTACTTCTAGGAAAAAGTGAATTTCCTCTACAAGGTGCTGGTTATGGAAAAGCTCTCCTGGCTGGGCCACTATCATCCACAACACAGGGACCTCATACTTCTACTAGAGAAGGAACACTGACCTACCCAACGTTCCCAGCAGGAAAGGGAGAAAAACACAAGAGAGGGATTTCACAGGAAACTGGAATATTTAAATAACTTATCTTTTGTTAAATGCACAGATTAACAGGAAACTATTATAAACTAAAATATTCAGAAAGAAAGCTACTCGGAGCCATAGGGTGTTCCAGCACCTGGGAAAGGGGTTCAGACGAGTCCACCCTGCCTGATGGCTATGTGGGGGAGCTGGCTCCCATCCTGGTGGATGCCGGCCCATGCAGGGTCAGTAACCCACTGGCACCTGAGATGCCTGCCCACATGGCTACCTCCACAGCAGCTGGACTGTGGCTGGGTTTTGAATGTAGCCATTTATTCCCTAGGGAAGACTGGGATGTCCCTCATTCTCCCTGTGCTGGAGGCCAGCCAGCGCTTGGTGGACGATGCTGTCTACGACACCATGAAGAGGTAAGGTGGGGCATTGGCTGTCTCGGGGGCAGGTCCCCTGCCACTTCTTCACCAGTTCACATTCACTTCCAAGACCAGCTGCAGCCCATTTTAAGATCAGGACTTGGAGCTCCTGTGAGTCTGGTCAGTTTCCCAGCTCCCTGAGAGCCCTAGCCGTCTGTATTGAATCTCAAGCCCCTTCCTGGCAAAGCAAGAGCAAAAGCACCGTGATTCAACTGTAGTTACAAATATTCTGGGAAGAGATGATAGAGGACGGGGTTGTGTGTGCACACATGTGCATGTGTGCAAGGGTTTTTTTGGGTGTGTTCTGTGTGCATGTACATGTACGTGGTGTGTGTATATATTGTGTGTGTCATGAGTGTGATTGTGTTTCTCACATGTCAAGTGTGAGCATAGTAAGGGATGCTGCGTGTGTGCTGTGTGCATGTTGGGCCTGGACGGTGTGGTGTATGTAACGTGCGTGTGGAGTATGAGTGTGCTTGTGTGGGTGTGGGTGTGAGCTCCAGGAGCAAGTGGGCTCTGTGGCCAGAGGTCATGGTTCCAATGTTTCTGAAGCAAATAGCAAACCTCACAAGGTCGTGTGACTTGGCCCTTGGTCCTACCATGGGCTCAGAGGGATGGTCCCTGTGGTGCCTCGGAGGGACCAGAGCCTGCCCTTCCCTGGCAGTGCTGAAGCAGCAGCTCCCCAAGTTTCACAGCACTGGAGCCAAGAGTGTGGGTCTGCAGGTCGGGCCCTGGGCATGGCTGTATGGCCCTGGGGACAGGTGAAATTCCCAGCGGGCGCAGGCTTCATGACCCTTCACAGGGTTGGCCTATGGGCAGGCCAGGGGCAGATCCTGGGACTCAGGTCCGCTGGGTTAGCCTGGAACAAGAGCAGTGTCCAGGGGCCTTCTCAGGATGCTCAGGCTGGTTTTTACGCCCAAGTGTTTCTCTAGTTAGCAAATTCCCTGCTCAGAATCTCCCACAGCCATCCCCAGGAAAGAAGTGTGCCTGGGGACCACAGCGTGACTCCAAGAGGCGGCAGCTCTGCCGTTGCAGTGAGGGACGGCGCGCCTGGTCCCTGACCCCGATCTCCTCTTTGGCCAGCAGGCCTGACACTTTCAGGCTGTTCAGCTCACAAGTCGGGGAATCTGTCTCTCCAGAGCTCATTGCCACCAGTACCTTTTACAAATGTGTTGGCAGATCTAAAAGCAAGTGTTTCATATTTTAAGATGCATGGCACATACCCCTGCTGTGCTGGCTCATTTCTAGCGTATCTTGTGTGTGATTTCTGGGTCTCAATACTGTGCCATCACTCACTGCTGTCCAGCTGCTACAAGCCACTTAACTTCCACGGGGCTGATTTCATCATCTGTAAAGTGAGCACAATCATAGTATTTATAAGGCTTTTAAATACTATTTGTATCCTAGGTTTTCAGATGTGCAATGTGATGCTTTGATATGGACATGCAAAGGGAACTCATCTAACAGTCAAGTTAATACTTTCACTCCCATCCACATTATATCATTTTTAGTTTATTTATTTTTTTGATGAGAGCACTTGGTCTCCCTTAGCAAGTTTTCAGTGTAACATACAATACTGTAGCTATAGCACAGCACAGGAGGACAGGGCTGGCCTCTGGGGAGGTGGGCCTGCAGGGGAGCCTGGCCTCGTGGGTCTTGCTTTCTGTCAGGGTGGGTGATGCTGTGGTGAGCCGGGCCTCTGCATCTCGCCCCAGTCACTTGCAGCTAAGACACCTGTGGCCCCAAGGCCTGGACAAAAATGCACATGCCCATCTCCCCTTTCATTGGGTAGGTGCGAATAAATGACGTCTGGCTGAGTTTTGATAAGAACCAAATAATTGGAATGAGAATCAAACCATTGATGTGAAAGTTTTATAAAAAGCAGATCTTGGTCATTTTTGTCACCATTCAATACTGATGTACTAGTCATCTTTATATCCTGCCATTTTTTAAATAGTATCAGCTCCATTTTTGTACCCTGCACAGTGCCCAGAGTTTTGTCTGGTACGTGTAGTTGCTCAATCAATGCTTCACTTGTCGGTGATTAAGTACCAAAGCCACCCTAAAACACCTCCTTTACTTTTACCTCCTTCTTGTGCCATAGGAGCCTCAACAGGAGAGAGGCCGCCACCCCGGCTGAGCTCCTGTCTTTTTCTAAGCTCACGGAGCCAAGCAGCAGAGCTGTTTCACGAGCAGCAGAGATCATGGAGACTTCACTGCAGGCCTTGAGGCTGCAGCAGTCACAGCATCCCATGGGTAAGCGCCTCTGGCCCCGCGGGCCCTCCTGGGGGTCGCTAGTGTAGGGCGTCTCTTACTAAGAGAAGCCGGGTCTCACCAGGGCAAGCAGCACCTTCCTGGGATGCCCAAAAGGTCCGTCTCTTGTTTTCGGCAGGAGTCTAGGAAATGCTGGTTCTCCGTTTTCCAGATCCAGTCTGGAGGACCAGCCCAACACCCTTCTGTGGTGTGCAGAAGCCGGGACTTCTCAACAGCTCCCCCACCCGTGGTGTTTGGGGTGCTCATGGGCTTAGTGAGCCCCATTCCCTCAGAGGCACAACTGCTCAGCTCCAGCTGCGGCCCCACTGGGCGAGGCTTCCAGAGCTTAGCAGAGAGCGCCTCTCCTGAAGGAGGCTCGGGGCTGGCTTCTCAGGCAGAGGCTGCAGGGGAACGAGTTTGTGGGCACCAGCACTGAGACTGCGGAGAAGACGGGGAAGCACCAGGGTCCTGGCCCTGCGGCAGGAACTGGGAAACCAGGGCCCTCTGAGCTCTGAGACGGGTTTTCAGGGCAGGGCCTGAGTGCTTGGCCTCGGAGCTCCGATGGCTGTCACAGGTCACCCAGTGCTGTTCACCCAGCCCTGAGAATGCCATGAACTCAGTGGCAGATGAGCTAGAGTTCTCAGGTCCCGAACTTAACAGTTAACATTCTTGATTTTATTGCCACCAAAAATTCATTCAAAATGGCTTTGTTTTTGGAACCCTGGGGTTAAAAGTGTTTCTAAGGATGTTGGTCCCCTGTCCTATCATGAATCAGTCAGGGTGGCAATAGGCATGACAGGGAGATGCCAGGTTCTGGTGTCGGAGACGTGGGTCTTCGGGCTCACAGGTTAGCACCCCCAGGCCCACTGCCCAGGCAGGAAGCAGGTGCTCAGGAAGTGGGCCGTTGGGTTTGGCCCAGGCCATTCAAGAACTGCACTCCACAGGAAGTTTTAGAGTATTTCCACCATTGGTACAGCCAGCAAGAGGAGTCAAGGGTCCAGGAGACCCTGCCAGGCCCTTCAGGCCAAGCCATGGCCGCATGGTGTGTGTACTCCGTCCAGGCTGTCTTACCCTCTGTTGTTCACATGGCTGTGCCCACACGGTTCGCGGTACAAGGCACTGCTGTGCTCTAAAGTAGAAGACATGCCCGTCATTACAAGCTGAAGCAAGGGTGAGGCTTCACTGTCCCACGGAGAGTGCTGGTGGGCATTCTCCTTGAGGCCTGCTCCTTCTCTCTTGGAGAGGAAATGCCTTGCTCCCTGGTTTATTCCAGTAAATATCTCAATGTTACTGGTGCCTGATTAAACAAAGTTTTACGGCATTGTCTTCATGACATGAGCCATCTTGAAGAGGTAGCTGATGGCCGCTTCTACTAATGGACAGCAAGTAGCCCTTTGATTTGTTAAATAACATAAACAGTGACAGAGTTGGAAAAAAAATAAAATAAAACAGACTGCTTTCTGGGACCCAGTCTAGAGGGATTCACAAGACGGGAACCAAGAGCCAGTAGAAAGGAAAACAGAGGGCTTTATGGATGGAAAGGTGAGCTCTGTCCACCTGACCCAGGCGGGCTTCATGGGGATGAGTGCGCCCTGCTCAGTCCTCGGCAGACCCAGCCACTTTGGGGGCAGCTCCTGTCCTGGTGTGATGGCTCGGCCCTGGAGCTGTGCCCGTGAGCCTGGCAGATTCTGAGAAGGGGACCCGCCTTCCTCTCAGCAGCGCAGTGCCCTCAGGTTGCTTTTCTAGAACATCACAAAGCAAAACCCCACTTTCCTGGCAATAAGGAAGCCGAATGGCTTCCAGCTCCGGTGGGGAGCGATCAGCTGAAGGGGGAGGCAGACTCTCACGAGAGGGTCAGGTTGCTCAGGACGGGACCCCAGCACGACGCTCTGCAGGCCTGCTTTGCTAGATTGGATATGACAAGCAGAGAGTCAGGCTGCGCCGCTTGTCTCTCAGATGCCGTCCCAGAAGACCTGCTGAGCCTGGTGGCAAACCTGTCCGGATGCCTGCCTCACATGCTGCCACCAAAATGTCCCGACTCTTGCCTGGCAAACAAGTACAGACTCATCACGGGAGCTTGCAACAACAGGTAACTGAGGGCTCCAGGCTGCTCCTGGAGCCAGGTTGGAACATGAGGAGCGCCATCTTGGAGGAGACAGGGTCACTGTGATTCTCCCACTCCCACCGCCCCATTCCTGTCTGCCCGGAGGCTTCACAAGCAGCCCGCAGAGGAGCCCTCCCCGTCCCTGTCCCTGCCTGACCTCAGAATGGCCCAGCCATCCTTGGTTCCTGAGGCCCCTCCCTCCTCCCCCCGCGCATCAGCAGGACCATTACTTCAACCTGCAGAGGAGCCCACTCACCGCCACTCAGCCTCAGCCCACCCGGTTCTGCACACATCCTGGCTCCCTGGTGGCTGTGCAAACCCCCACCTTGTCCTCTCACTCAGCGGCCCCCTCGGCCTCAGCGCCAAGACCTCCTGGGCACCCACTCTCCCCTGGTCAGTTTCTTAGGGCACCTTCTTCATGTCTTGCTTAGCTCTCCCCTCTCCCCTCCCCGTCCTTCAGGCCTAGAAGTGCTATGCCTGACGCCATCTTGGTTCTGCACACTGCCCTGTCACAGGGCCAGGCAGAGCCAGCCCAGGATGAGTTCCAAGGGACATGTGCAGAGAGTATGTGTGAGCAAAGTCTGGGAAGAGAGCCCCTGGGGTGGAGACAGGCTCAGAGGCTTCACAGAGCGAGAACAGTCAGGCGGCCGGCAGAGGCTGTGACTAGTGGCAGGAGCCGACGGATGGACAGACCTCTGCAAGGCATCAGCAGTCTTCTGCTGAACCCCTAGGCTTTGGCTTGGGAGGTGTGTCCATACCAGCTCCTGTCCATTCCACAATAACAACAAGTTTGCATGATGGTATCGCAGCAGCCAGACCCAAGGTACCCGCACCCAAGAGTTTCCATGCACCCTGCTCAGATTACCACGAGGTGTCCCTGAGCACAGGAGGCCTCTGCGTCTCAGACCCTGGGCGCTTCATTTCTTCTCTGCAGTCTGAAGCCCATTGGCTCAATATCCCCCTGGGTGGTGGACCTCAACTTGGCCTCTGGGCCTCTGGGCAGTGGAGCTATGATAGCCGGTTCCCTGTCCAGCTGAGGTATGCCTGTCCTGCCATAGCCTGGCCTTGACCAGCCCTGGAGGCCCTACCCACAGTGGGTTCACCTCCTCTGCAGCCTGAGCTCCCTACTTTCCACCACTCTTTATTCTTTTTTCCTTAAATGGGGCCTCCAGGCAGACCTTCCTTCCTGGTGCATTCTTTTTTAACTTTGAAGATGCTTTTTGCATTCCTCGGGTTACTGAGGTTTGGCTGCACATCCTGCTGGGCTGGATTCTGTGTTGATGTGTTGGTGCTGGCATTCTGCAGAAAGCTTAGATTTTTGTTCGAAACACATGACCAAGATTCTTTGAAGGGTTTTGGAAAGAATCGAATCCTGGATTGGTGATCATGGCTACTGTTAATACGTTTCCGGGTTTCCTTCTTTTCCATTTGGATCTGCTTCACTGTGACGGCCTTTCTGCTAGGCTCCAGCTCAGATGCACAGTGGCTCTTTCTGCTCTCCTCTTCGCTCTCACAGTCGATTCGCTCACTTGTCTTCTGCTGGCAACAACTGTGTGATCCTAAGTGACACTGGGTGTCAACTGCATCTTCAAGCCCAATGCTAGTTGAGTCAACTTCTAATATTCTGCCTTTCTTTGGGCGTCTTTTAAACCTATTTCCCTTGTCTGTTGCACTGTGGTGTGGGTCACATGCCATCTGAGTGGGTTCTGGGCCTGTCTCCCTTTGCTGGGATCCCCAGACGCCCATGGGAGCCACTCAATGTAGAGAGGGAGATGACTTGCCGTGTCCCCCCACCCCACCCAGGGCTTCTTGCTCCCACTGCACGGTTCTGAAGCTGCTCCTTAGCTGGACACAAAGTTCACAACATCAGAAGGGCTGGTTGCAGACATGATCTGGGGACATTGCAGGAGCACCACTCCAAGCATTCCCAGCTTCGTTCCTTCTCAAACCAACATGTGCAGACCCTTCGGGTCCTGGTCTCAGCTCAGGGCTCCAGCCCGCCAAGTCCCAGTCACAGAACTTCAGGGAATGGAGGTTGCGGAGAGCAGGGGAGTCATGGGGCTGTTCCTGTGAGAACAGGATCCCACAGCCCGAGAACCTCCACCTGAAACTTAGGTTTCCGGGTGGGCCTTGGGCACCTACTGGCAGGATGTGAGGGGAGAGGCTGCTTAGGAACCTCAGCTTGGTGGTCAGGAAAGTGGCCTGACTTGTGTTCAAACAGCACATCTGCAAGACAGCAGGGGATGCAGGAAGGAGAGGAACCTGGAGCCGTGGTTTGCTCTGCAGTTTACTCAGTGGAGCAAATTACGCTGTACAATGCTGGTGGTGCCTTACCCACTATCACAGCCAAGTGTGCATCTTGAATTAATATTCAGGGCAAGACACACTATGGACGGTCCTAACCGTATGATGAACTTGTTTATCCAGATACTTTACATAGAATTCAGTCAATATGTGATAAGAATTAGTGTGTGTTTTCTTTAGAAGGCTTTCTACATTTCTGTGCACTGGGTAATGAAAAACCATTATGTCTTAAAATAGAAAACACGATTTTAGTCCCAACTCCACCAATTGTGAGATGCCTGGACTTTCTTTGTCTGATTCCATGTCACCTGAGAAGTGCCAGGACACTAATGTCTATCTGTAGGGTCATTCTTAGGGCTCTGTGAGGGTCAAGTGAGGAAATCAAGCAGGGATTTTGAGAGCAGCGTCCTGCAAAGTTTAGCCCTCATTGCCTGTGAATGACCACCTCTCTTAAGATCTTCATTGAAAGATTCTGTGGTTCCCAATTTTTTTATTGGTTCTTCTCAGTTATGCCTAACATTAGGATTCATCCTGACACAATTACAAAAGCATGGACTATAATTTGCTCTAATCTAGTCCCCTGTACTTCCATTCCCCTCCTCCCCTCCCCCGTCTCCATCCCCTTCTGAGCACTCTGCTGATCTTTCTGCTGTTTACTTACAACTTTTTAAACAGTTGCATTTTATCTCTTAAGTAGTTTCATTGTTGCTTGAATGACTGTGTCTCAAGAGTAACATGGTGGTCAGCCTGTGCCATGGCTCTGAGAATCTCTCCTACCGGCTGATTCCCATCCTTAGATGAGATATACCTTGCCTGGGATTGTGTGGCCAGTCCCCAGGCACAGGTGGGCCAGCTTGCAGGGCTTTTACCCTTCCATGAACTCGCAAAGAGGCCTGAGGGTTTCCTCTGCACCCAGGGGCTACCCTTGTTCCTCCAGCCCTTGTTGGAGTGGCCACTATGTTGACCTTGGCCTCTGGGCCTCTGGACAGAGGACTGACTTTGTGAGGAAAGCCAGACGCACCTGCCCAGGTGGCTCCTCTGCCTCTGCTCCCTGCTTCCGGTCTTCCCTCCTGTTGGTCTTTGGAGCCAGACTGGAGCCTTCAGAAGGGAAGGCGTGGTAACTAAGCTTCGAGGGGAGGGCAGAAAGGCCCTTAGGGAAAGCCAACGTGCCCAGGGCTGGGAAGTGGGAACCAAAACTGAGTCCAGAGCTCAGCCTCCATGTCCAGATGAGGAAACTTGGAAGGACCCAGTTCTGCATCTCCACGTCCACCAGCCATGCTGCTTGATGCCAGCCCCAGCACAACACCGGCAGGAGACAGTGAGTTGCCCTTCGTCACAGGGGTGAGGAGGTGACCACGGCACCCTGCACGTGCCTGCCAGAGGTGCACAAGCCTACGATTCTGTCCCCGAGGACTGACGCATGGTGAGGAGGGGAAACAGACAACACTGTGTGGCCCATGCAGAGAGGAAGAGGAGCTGGCTCCCAGGCTCGCAGAGGAGGAGAGGTCTGTGCAGGGCTGGGGATGCAGGTGTGCTCCGCAGGGTGTGGTGGAGGAGGTGAGGCCGACTCTGCAGACCCAGGCTCACAGAGGCTTCCCAGTGCTTGGCACGGAGGAGGCTGCCAGCTGCCCTCCTCGGGAAGCAGGGGCTAAAGTGCAGATTCTGTTCCATGGCTTTCTGTCTGTTTGGGGGGCAGGAGCTAGATACGATCAATGCATCCCGAGAACCTTTCGAATGCTGGTTCCTTCCAGTTATGCATAACACTAGGGTTCGTCTTGACACAATTACAAAAGCGTGGACTGTTATTTGCTCTAATCCAGTCCCCAGTACTTCCCTTATACTAAACCAGGAGAGCCAGGTGCCCTGGAGAGTCTTACCCCTGCAATCCCCAGGACCTGGGTCGGCCGTGTCCCGGGGCGCCTGAGCACCCTTCAGTGCACATTGCCCAGGTCCACCTCCTTTCTCTCTCTCCTTCCTCACTTCCCCTTCACACTGGTCAGATCACCTTTCAACCGTGTGTTAATCTCACAAACTTTCATTCTAAATACCAAGAACAAGAAAGTCGTGTTTTTAAGCTGATTCTTAATTCCCCACGAGAGAGTCATGGTGGGACATGACATGCTGGGACTGCAGCTCAGTGAGGCACATGCAGCCCCAGGGGTGCGCGAGCTAGAGCGTGGTCCTCACTGGGAGATGGAGGGACCTCTGTGAGCGGTGCCCAGTGGAGGTGAGAGGTCACTGGGGGCATGGCCCACGAGAGCGACCAAGAGTTCCCCCGGCACGCGGCTAGTTCCCACAAGAACAGCTGTGGTGAGAAGAGCAAGCCAGCCTGGATCTCCCTCGCTTCCCCGCCAGCCTCCATCCCATCTTGCACACTGCAGCACAGCCAAGAGGCCTTGTCAGAGGTGGGGCCAATGTGCTGCCTGGTCCTCAGCCTCCAGAACTGGGCACCATCTAAGGCCCTTTCCTTTATAAAGTACCCAGCCTGGTGTATTTTGTTGTAGTAACAGAAAATGGGCTACTAAGACCTAGGTTCTCCCCGGAATCCCTCCCAGATCGACCTGGCTTCCAGACACCCCCGTGGTGACAAGAACTGCTGGGACAACTGCACGTGGAGGGAGCTGGTAGGAGGGTAGCATCATCAGTGATGGAGCTCTGGGACTCTCAGGTGTCCTGTTGGGCGCAGTGGCAGGCGAGGGGCGGTGCTCTGTCCGTGGTGCAGCTCCGCCACAGTCTGATCGGGCTGTTCCTCATCCTCTTGATACTGCATGGGATGTCCTGGAGGCCAAGGTTTGACCAAGACTGCCCCTGGAGTGTGAAAAGCTTTCCAAGGCTGGGTCAGGGCAACCTGGCCAGGTTCCAACCTGAGTCGGCCACTTGTCATCAGGACAGAACTCTCCCCAGGTCCCCAGCTGCAGCGTGGAAATGGCACTTCCTGCCTTCCAGGGTGGCCACCCGTGGGGCTGGAGGAAAGGGAAGCTGCTCACAGCGGGAAGGCCCGTCCCTTCCACCCTCTCCAACTCAGTGGTGCTGAAGACCCAGCGTCACGGGGACCTGCTGGCTCACGCGCCTCTGCATCCAGGTTGAGGGGACAAGAGGTCCTGTCAATGACGGCGTTGCAGATACCACATGACAGGCACAACCGGGTGCTCCTTGGAGACCCTCCCCTCCTGAGGGATCTGAACTCTGACTAACACGTGGAGTCCCACGAGGAGGTGGACCCTCCAGGCCAGAGAGCTACCCGACTGGACCCGAGTCAGGCAAGGCTCAGGAACGGGATCTGCATCCCAAGAAGGTGCCCGGATTGGGCTGCCGAATGCTTCCTCTGGCTTCTCCTCATGAGGAGGGTCTTGCCTTGTGGGTGTGCTGGCGTCTCGGCACCCTGCCAGGCAGGGCTCTGCGGGGTGGCGGGTGCTGCTCCTGCTGTCCTCTGCAGCAGGACGAGGACTCTGGACAGACAGCTCCCATCAAGGGGCAGAGTGCAGCCGACGCCTCTGTCAGGCTGCCCTGGGTCCAGCCTGAGGAAGGAGAGCGCCCTGCGGTACGTCTGCTCCACCCAGGGCACAGATTCTTCCTCAGTAGCTGGGCGGGCTTATCAGAGTATCCTCCACAGCCTGCAGGGGGGCGGGCAACCGGGCGCTCCACCCGGGGTCCTGCAGTCTGCCGTGCGGGTGCAGAGCCAGGGACGCCGGCTGAGTGTGCCCACAGGTGTCGGTGTCTGGGCTCTCACACCTCCCTGGTGAACTGCTGCCACATAGGGGCCAATCAGCCAAACTCACCACTGGGGCAAATTCACATCCTACTGTCTTTAATTGGGGGAAGTAACCCTTCCCTGCAAGCCCGCCTTGATGGAATTCGTCAATTTGATGGAGGTCGTCAACATATTGATGATAGAATTGTCCTGCACTGACTGTCCCCATGGACACACAAAATATCTACAGCTCCCTGGAGCGCCCCCGCCAGCCAGGTAACCTGTATGGATGAACAGATGAAGCCACAGCCACGGGAACCAGAAAGATCCTCTTCCTCACTGTGAGGACCCTTGCAGCTCCACCAGGAGATGTGCAACCAGAGGGAAGCTCTGCCTGCTGGGCCCAGGGCCAAGGCCAGAACAGACCTGTCTTGACCTCAAGGGCCCTGGGTGCCACCTCACCAGCCATCCATCGCCGTGGGTGCTCCTCTCCCTCCCAGACAGGCATCCACACCAGCCAGGTCAGAATGCACAAGTTGTTATGTCCATAATGAAATGATAATTGAGTGATAAAGCAAGCATTTTGAGTATATTTCAAAAGTTTAAGATTTTTAACAAGACAAACAGTTACCTCACTATGATCATTGTAGTATTCAGTTCCCAGATGTAGGAACTCGAGATCCCAGGCTTTTCCAGCATGAATTCTTCTGTCCATGATGGGGACCTCCAGCCTCTACATCTCAAGCGCTTGCCAGGCCCTCAGACTCAGCGGCCTGGCTTGCAATCTGTAGTTGGGAACGGAAGTTCATTGGAAATGAATCCTGGTCCTCAAAATTCTTTCTGTGATATGTAGGAAAATCAACATAAAATCCACTATCATTAAACCATTCTATTGCTCTGTCAGAAAACAACTCCATCAACTGGCTCTTCAGTTAAAAAAAACTGAAAAGCACCTAATTTTCAGGATTATTGGTAACCAATAATCAATAATTAATATTTAAATTTCTCCACTTCCAGAAAGTGCTCCAAGATATGTCAAGTGGCTTTTAATTTTACCCATGCCTCTTCTCCTGAGAGGTGTTTACCTAACACAACACTCAGAAGTGTCGGTAAAATAAACCATCACTGAGCACCATTTGCCAGAGCGTGCACTTTAAGTGCTGCCTTTGTGGTGGAGGGGAACCGCAGACACTCGGAGGCAGGGCTGGTGTGGTACCAGATCTGCAGGGCCCTCAGGAAAGGCCTGATTTTAGTTAAAGTGAAGGTGCTAGCACCTGCTCCCCGACAACCACCTCACCTCTGAACTGGACTATGATGCCAAGTTTCTACAGAAACTGTGCTTTTGATCAACTAAGACAGGAGAGGCCCCAAGGCCCTGGGAGGTGCATGGAGTGGGACCACCTTTCAAACCACTTGTTTGGAGCAGCTCAGGTGTCCACCCTCCAGGGAAGCACTGCGATGCCCTCTCAGGGCGAGAAGCCCACCTCTGAATAGGAAGAAGGTCCCTGCCAGCTGCAGTGGCAAGGCCCAGGGAAGGCTGGGCTCGGGGGGTTCTGGCTGAGGGGGAGCCTGTGTGGTCCCAGGTGCTGGTCCCCGAGGCCCACAGACCCGGCCACACCACAGCCCCAGGAGCACCGGCCATGTGTGCCCTGCTTGGAGACTTCCCTGAGCCAGGGTCAGGGAACCCCCTGCCCACTGAGCACTGAATGTTGTATTGGGGACAATGCTTTTTCTTTCTTCTCCCATCTCAAACACATCCTCACGCTCATTTCCACAGGGACCATCCCAGATGGGGGGCCGCCAACACAGCCCTGGCAAGATGGCTCCCTCCAGTGTATGAAGATGGCTTCAGTCAGCCCCGAGGCTGGAACCCCGGCTTCTTACACCATGGGTTTCCACTGCCCCCGGTTAGTCCTTGACATGCTGCTTCATCGGCTGGGAGTCGGGTTCCCACAATGCTCACACGCCCACTAGGACCCTGGGCCTGGGCACAGCAGGCCTGGTACCACACCAGTCCTGCTGGTCCTCCAACCCCTGGGAGGTTGGGCCACGTCTCCATGGAAAAGCTTAGGAGCATGCTCAGCTAGCAAGCGGAACAGGTAGATGTAGCTGAGCTTCATCCGACTCCAGCACTTCCCATCTCAACAGTACGGAGTGTTTTCAGATGAAGTCCTCTGTCCCTCAGGTGGAAGACACCTGCTCCAAAGCTAACATACTGTTTAGGTGGGGAGGACGGCCTCCACCTCACTCCCAGAGGTGTGTTTATTTGTGAAGCACACTCATACCCCATCTAAGAGGCACTGTGCCCCACTGGATGCTCCAGCCGCTGGGCAACCCAGCCTGTCACTCTTGTGCATGCTCCATGCTGGTGCCCTTCAGGCTCCCGGCAGGGGTGCTGTGCTCAGCACTGAGAGCACTGACTAGGAGCCAGGGGCCACCAGCTGGGCTGCCCACCATGGAGACAGACTACTTGACATGGATGTTTTCCAGCTGGCTGCTTAGTAAGAGGACACAGTGTTCCCTAAAGATGGGGAGGGCAGTGGGAGATGTGCAGGGACTCACTGAGGAAGGGCCTTACTGGGCAGCAGGCCCAGGAATGGGCTCTGCTCCACCCTCAGCTGCCTGCCAGGCACTTGCCCCTCAGCCTTATGCAGACCTCCATGAAATTGGGGTAAGGCTTTACCTATCTTGGCACTGGACCAGTTCAAGTCCTAGAGTCCTGGAGCTGTAATGGACTATGATATTCTGATTCTACAAACCTCTAGTTGCTCATATACACAATCATCTAGAAGAATCAGAGCTCAAATATGTTCAAATGTGCAACATGTTAGTTTTCTACTCCTAACAGATTATTCTATCAAAAATGACTTTAAAAAGTACAAACTGATTATCCTCCAGTTCTGTAGGTCTAAGGTCTCTGGCGGGCCTCTGGCTGAAGCCAGTTACTACAGGCCAGTGTCCTCTGGGAGACTCTCCTTTTTGCCCCAGCTTCCAAGGCCAGAGTCCTTCTAGGTGCTGGGGGGGGGCTCTCCTCCTTGGTCCCAACTTCCAAGTCCACACAGAATCATTGGCTCTCACCTCCCCCTCAAAGCCTGAACTGTGTGTCTCTCCGCATCCTCCGACCATTCAGAAAGGCACTTGGGGTTTAAGCACCATGTTATCAGACTGCAATCACCTGGAAATCCAAAATAACGCCTTCATCTTAGGTCCTTGACGTCGTCACAGCTGCAGGTTTTAGAATTCAGGAATAGACACCTTGGGGGTTGTTATTCTGCCCACCAGAGTCCACCCTCCCACTCTGAGTGTTCATATGCATTCCCCATGCAAAACACATTTGCATCCCCACCGCATCAACTCAAGTGCAAACTCCAATCCCAGTCCCTCCATCTAAATCCTCCAAATCAGGGACAGGGAGGTCTGGGTGGGTTCCACCTGGGGACAAAATTCCTCTGCATCTGGATCTGTGAAAACCAATTGTCTGCCTCCAAAATACACTGGCTGGGCAGGCACAAGAGAGCAGCTGCAGACATCATGGTTCAGAAGGGAAGAAATGGGAAAAATCAGGAGTCACTGACCCCAAGCAGGGACAAAAACCACCTCATGTGGCTGCACTGGGAATGAGACTCAGCCAGTCAAGGACCAGTGTCCTGCACTACCTCATGCTAATAGCTAGATGTCCTGCAAATGTCATTCACATGACTTCCACAGCATCCCGAAAGCTCCTCCTTTTAGGTCCACTTAGAGATGAGGAAACTAAACATGCCAGCATGTGCCTAGTCACCACCAGGGGTCCAGCTGTGCCTGTCTTCCAGCTCAGCTGTTCCCACCTGCCCACAGGGAGCAGGTTCCCACAGCACACACAGCCATCACGGAATGTGGGGTCCCAGACCTCATCTGTAGGCTGCTGCCTCACTACAAACCACTCTCTTCTCACCCAGGTTCGGGAGGTGACAAGGCAAGTTATCCAAGTTTCAAATGAGGCAGTGACAGAAGATGACCAGTATTCTGATTTCCTGACTGTGTGGGGACAATACATCGATCACGACATTGCACTCACACCTCAGAGCACCAGCTCCACTCCCTCCTGGGGAGGAGCTAATTGCCAGCTGACCTGCGAGAGCCGAGGCCCCTGCTTCCCCATACAGGTGATTTCCCAAAGTTTTAATTTCCATTATGAAACTAACATGTGCATTCAAAACTTAACAGAAAAGTATGCGGTGGAATGCAGTCGTGTGGTGGGGGGGGGTGGGGGGGGCACCTGCTGTGAATTTCCTGCATCCTCAGGCATTGCTGGTGCCCGTGGGCCGCACCCCCTGCTTGTGTGTGCGGGCTTCCACTTGCACTGTGCCTGCGGGGTGTGTACCTGGGAGGGTCCCTCAGCAGTAACTCCCACTCATCGCTCCACAATTGATTGATTAGACAAGAAGCTTCCAAAGTGAGCGCAAGACAGCGCACCTGAACACTGACATCCCAAGGGGAGGAGGAGTTGCAGTTCCAAGACAGACAATAAACCAGAGGCCAGGACAGGTGTGAGCGTGAGGGCTGGATCCAAGCAAAGGGTCTCAGGGACCAGGACACGCTTGCCTGGGGTGGGAACCACATCCGACAGACTCTGCCTCTCCCTGCTAGGAGGGTAAACGCCCAGGCCACAGCGGAAGAGGTTTAGTTGAGTACCAAGGTGACCGGCCTGGTTGAGTACCAGGATGACCAGCCTGGTTGAGTACCAAGGTGACCGGCCTGGTTGAGTACCAGGATGACTGGCTGGTTTAGTACCAAGGTGATTGGCCTGGTTGAGTACCAGGATGACCGACCTGGTTGAGTACCAGGATGACCGGCCTGGTTGAGTACCAAGGTGACCGGCCTGGTTGAGTACCAGGATGACCGGCCTGGTTGAGTACCAAGGTGACCAGCCTGGTTGAGTACCAAGGTGACCGGCCTGGTTGAGTACCGGGATGACCAGCCTGGTGGGCTTGCCTTGCTTGAGCCTACAAAAGTCCTCAAAAGGGGTCCAGGCCCGAGGTGACCCGCGTCTCCCCTCTGGCACAGCTTTCTTTTAATACTTCGCTGGCCGCTGGCACCGCGTGCTTGCCCTTCTACCGCTCGTCTGCTGCCTGTGGCACCGGGGAACAGGGTGCTCTCTTCGGCAACCTGTCCATGGCCAACCCGCGGCAGCAGATGAACGCCTTGACGTCCTTCCTTGATGCCTCAACGGTGTATGGCAGCTCCCCAGGCGCAGAGAAGCAGCTGCGCAATTGGACCAGCGCCATGGGGCTTCTCCGGGTCAACACGCGCCACCAGGACGCAGGCCGCGCCTACCTGCCCTTCGTGCCTCCGCGTGCACCCGCCGCCTGCGCGCCAGCACCTGGCGCCTCCCGAGCTGCCCGCGCCCCCTGCTTCCTGGCAGGCGATGGCCGTGCCAGCGAGGTCCCTGCCCTGGCGGCCCTGCACACGCTGTGGCTGCGGGAGCACAACCGCCTGGCCGCGGAGCTCAAGGCCCTGAACGCGCACTGGAGCGCAGACACTGTCTACCAGGAGGCGCGCAAGGTGGTGGGCGCTCTACACCAGGTGCGAATTGTCAGCCTGGGCTTCCGACCCCGGGTGGGCCATCTGGGCGTCCCAAATATAAGTCTCAAGGTCATGGTGGGCGCCCAATCTGGGGCGGGCGAGGTCGTGGGGGGTCAGGGGAGGGCTTCACAAGATGTGTCCACAAAGTCATGGTGGACGCCCAGAACGGGTGCAGGTGAGGGCCCTGCGAGCACCCTTGTGGGCAAGGTCACAGTGGGCATCTCCAGTAGGTACCCAGTGGGCTCAGGCAAGGTCACGGTGGGTACCCCTATTCCTGTGCCCCCATCTGGGCCGGGTTCACTCAGGATATGGAGGACCCCTCTGGCTCCTCTGTCCCAGCTGCGCACCCCACCCCACCCCACCCCAGGGGGGGGGGGCTGTCCTGGTGCTGGTCTTCCTCCCCCAAAACCTTCTCTACCCCTGGGGGCCCTAAGTCTGTTTTTTTGTATTTTTAAAACAACAGAGACCTTAGTCATTTTTTTGTGTGAAAATTCTCAATTAGCGAATTAAACCAAAAGTCCGTTTGATTCTCTTCATTTTATGGTTTAATACAGAATCAGAGGGTCTTGAAAGGAGATTTTGTAGGCCAGGTGCTAGTTGTGATTTTAGGAAGGTCAACTATGAAATGCGGTCACTGGCTCTGGGGTCTCTGGCTTCTCAGGAGGACTGCGGCATGGCTTTCCACCAGCAGTGGCTCTCTGGAGAGTCCTCTGAGCCAGGCCCTGGGTACACACCTGGTGTTGCCCTTTATCCTCAGAGGTCCTCTGAGGAAGGTGAGCCTTGTCCAGGAGCACACAGCTGCAAAGGTGGCACCACAGGCCACTTGATGAACTGTGGGTTCAGGCACCAATGGCAATCCCAGGGTCCTAGAATCCCCAAGCCGGGCATCAGCCCTTGAGTTTCTGGGAGGAAGGGGGAGTGAGCATCCCGAAGTTAGGCAGGGCCACAGGGGGGACTCACATACCTTGATCGACCTCCACAAAGGTATCCAAATACTTAACACCTATGTGCACAGAGATGCTGTGGGCACAGACATGCCTTCCTGTATGTCCAGGCCCCCAGCCTCGGCAAGCACCACCAGGAGCAGGAATTTGGGTGGGAGAGGCAACACAGGGAGCAGCTCTGGGAGGTGGACCCTAGCAGAGCCCCTGCCAGAGAGGAAGGAGAGACCCCCACCGTGTCATTTCTGGGGTTCCTGCCCAAAGAGCTAAGGATGTTGCTGGGGGTAGTTCAGAAGGTCTCAGGGGTATCCTGGCTCCTACCTGAGTTCTAACTGAGGACAGTGTCCAGGGCACACACAGTCCCGGGCTTGCCTGCCATTTCCTTTCTGCCCAGAGGGCTTTGCTAGCACACACTGACCACTGTCTGGATCCACTGTGTGTCCTATCTATAGGGGCTGCCAGGTAACACGCCGTGTGTACATAAAGCCGTGCACACAAGTTCATGTTCCCACAAAAGCCTTCTGAAGGTGGGTGTCCCGTGAGAATGAAAGGCTCCTCAGAGCCACACAGCTCAGGACCAGGCCTGTTGAGACTCAGGGCCACCAGGGTTCAGAGCCTCCAGGGCCAAGGTCGGGTCTAGGGTGCAGAGGTCGCTCTTGGGCCCAGGGAGGTCCAGGGAGAAAGCCTGTCCCAAGCGACATTTCCGTGATTCTGCAGGCAGTGGCAGTGCCCTCTTGCAGCCACATCATCGGGGCCAAGTTCTGCCAGGCTCGCCCTGCTGGAGGCCTGCTGGGTTCAGGACGGCTCTGGCGTGTGGAGGGGCTGCCCAGGGAGGTGGTATTTCCACTCGGTACCTATGTCTGGCAGAGGTCGGCAGGCCCTGTCTGCTGTCCCAGCTGTCGCCGTGACCTGGGGCTCTGGGACGTTCCGGAAGCTGTTCTTCCCGGTGGCTGGCTCTGACCCTCATTTGACCAGAGGCAACCCCTGTCGGAAACTCACCTGCCGTCTCTGCGCAGATCATCACCTTGCGGGATTACGTCCCCAGGATTCTGGGTCCTGAGGCCTTCAGGCAGTACGTCGGCCCCTATGAAGGCTACGACCCCACGATGAACCCCACCGTGTCCAACATCTTCTCCACGGCTGCCTTCCGCTTCGGCCACGCTGCAGTGCACCCGCTGGTGAGGCGGCTGGAGGCCGGCTTCCAGGAGCACGCCGGCCTGCCCAGTCTGCCTCTTCGGGATGCCTTCTTCAGCCCCTGGAGGCTCACCCAGGAAGGTGCGTCCTCCTCCTGCCCAGGGACACTGCTCTGCCCCGAGCTGTCAGAGGCCACCTGGCCCCTGCAGAGCCTCCATCTCCCGGTGGTGTGCAGGAAGAGAAGGGGACTGTGGCTCAGACCCTTGTCTGTCATTTCTAAAGATCCTGGGCACTTGGCACGAGTTATTCTAGGGCTCTGCACCGTGGCTGCAGACACCGAAGTAGAAACCCACTTTGCCTGGCGGCAGCGCCTCTGACTCCCCCCCAGTGCTCGGCTTTGACGGTCCCCTGGTTAAGGTCAGGGCAGTGAGCTCAGGGTGCTGACAGCCAGGTAGCTGAGCCATGAGTCATTCAGAGCGACAGTGTAATTCCCTGGTTGGGCTTGGGAGCGCCATTTTCAGTTTCCCTTCATCTCTTCTCTCTCTTTTCCCTGTGTTCTTCTGTCTGTCTGGAAGGTTCTGAACTGCTGATTCTAAACTCACAAGTTGGTGACTCCAAGTGGGTGCTGGGTGTAGTGGTGACTAGGTGACAGTGGCTGGCAGGTGACAGTAGGCTCGTTGTCCCCTGTTTAAACAAAATGCTGTTGAGCAGAGCTGGTAGAGTGAGGCCAAGGGTCTCTCCAGCTCACGCCACACAGGCAGAGGCACATCAGGAATGCTGCTCAGTGCTGGGGGGAAGCATGAGACCTCCTGGCCCTTGGCAGACTATCACATGTCACTGGATTCACATGACATGGGGGGGGTGGGACCTCAGAGGCTCTAGTCTGTCTCCACCATCACCTGCTGTGAGGAGACCCTGAGGTGACAGGATGGGGCTCTGCGTGCCCTGCAGCTCCTGGGGCCCAGCAATGTCCTCTTCTTACTGTTCCAGACAGCAGAGTCTGGCAAAGGCTTCTTTGGGTGGCGAAGCTTCTGCTACGATGAGCAGAAGGAAAAACTTCAGTAGCCAGGGCCCATTGCCAGGATCCCTTGGGTTCTGAAGGCCCATCCTCGACCCTGGTGTGGTCAGTGCCAGGTCTGTAGCTAACCCACCCTGAGAGTCTCTGGAAGTCACTGACTCTCAGAAGGAGATTCATCAGCTGACACAAGCACATTTGTGGCAAAGGTGCTTGATGATGGAGAACTGCTTCTCCGGGACTTAGTACAGACTTTCCTTGGCTCTTATACCGCATTCCCAGGTGGCTTGGACCCGATAGTGAGAGGCCTTCTTGCCCGACCAGCCAAGCTGCAGGTGCAGGACCAGCTGATGAATGAGGACCTGACCGAAAGGCTCTTCGTGCTGGCGCAGCCGGGCGCCCTGGACCTGGCGTCACTGAACCTGCAGAGGGGCCGTGACCATGGCCTGCCAGGTCTGTTGGTGTCCTCAGACCCCATGCCCAGGCCTGCTGTGTGCCTGGCCAGATCAGCCAGCTGTCCTGTGAGGGACGGACCTGAAATGAAATCTGCTGCCAGCCCCTAAACCAGGGCTCTTGAGGCTCTGCTCCATGCACCCCAAGAGGCCACTCCAGCCACCTGCAGGAAATGGCCCAAGGTGACCCTGAGCCCCAAGGCAGGGAGCTGAGGGGTTCCCACCATGGCTCAGCAGCCTCATCCTCCATGCATCTGTGTGTGCACTTAGCACTGCTGAGTGCCCATAATGTGCCAGGCACCAACGTCAGAATAGTCACAGGCCTGGCACCTGCAGAAGGCACAGGAGCAGGCAAGAGGGCATGAGCTGCTGCGTGGCCTGGCATGGAGCAGTTCCAAAGTTAATCACTGGGCACCTGCAGAAGGCAGAGGAGCAGGCAAGAGGGCATGAGCTGCTGCGTGGCCTGGCATGGAGCAGTTCCAAAGTTAATCACTGGGGGGCTGCAGAAGGCAGAGGAGCAGGCAAGAGGACATGAGCTGCTGTGTGGCCTGGTATGGAGCAGTTCCAAGGTTAATCACTCGGGGGGCTGCAGAAGGCAGAGGAGCAGGCAAGAGGGCATGAGCTGCTGCGTGGCCTGGCATGGAGCAGTTCCAAGGTTAATCACTGGGGGGCTGCAGAAGGCAGAGGAGCAGGCAAGAGGGCATGAGCTGCTGCGTGGCCTGGCATGGAGCAGTTCCAAGGTTAATCACTGGGGGGCTGCAGAAGGCAGAGGAGCAGGCAAGAGGGCACGAGCTGCTGCGTGGCCTGGCATGGGGCAGTTCCAAGGTTAATCACTGGGGGGCTGCAGAAGGCAGAGGAGCAGGTAAGAGGGCACGAGCTGCTGCGTGGCCTGGCATGGAGCAGTTCCAAGGTTAATCACTGGGGGGCTGCAGAAGGCAGAGGAGCAGGTAAGAGGGCATGAGCTGCTGCGTGGCCTGGCATGGAGCAGTTCCAAGGTTAATCACTGGGGGGCTGCAGAAGGCAGAGGAGCAGGCAAGAGGGCACGAGCTGCTGCGTGGCCTGGCATGGAGCAGTTCCAAGGTTAATCACTGGGGGGCTGCAGAAGGCAGAGGAGCAGGTAAGAGGGCATGAGCTGCTGCGTGGCCTGGCATGGAGCAGTTCCAAAGTTAATCACTGGGGGGCTGCAGAAGGCAGAGGAGCAGGCAAGAGGGCATGAGCTGCTGCGTGGCCTGGCATGGAGCAGTTCCAAGGTTAATCACTGGGGGGCTGCAGAAGGCAGAGGAGCAGGTAAGAGGGCATGAGCTGCTGCGTGGCCTGGCATGGAGCAGTTCCAAAGTTAATCACTGGGGGGCTGCAGAAGGCAGAGGAGCAGGCAAGAGGGCACGAGCTGCTGCGTGGCCTGGCATGGAGCAGTTCCAAAGTTAATCACTGGGGGGCTGCAGAAGGCAGAGGAGCAGGCAAGAGGGCATGAGCTGCTGTGTGGCCTGGCATGGGGCAGTTCCAAAGTTAATCACTGGGGGGCTGCAGAAGGCAGAGGAGCAGGCAAGAGGGCACGAGCTGCTGCGTGGCCTGGCATGGAGCAGTTCCAAGGTTAATCACTGGGGGGCTGCAGAAGGCAGAGGAGCAGGCAAGAGGGCATGAGCTGCTGCATGGCCTGGCATGGGGCAGTTCCAAAGTTAATCACTGGGGGGCTGCAGAAGGCAGAGGAGCAGGCAAGAGGACATGAGCTGCTGTGTGGCCTGGCATGGAGCAGTTCCAAGGTTAATCACTGGGGGGCTGCAGAAGGCAGAGGAGCAGGCAAGAGGACATGAGCTGCTGTGTGGCCTGGCATGGAGCAGTTCCAAGGTTAATCACTGGGGGGCTGCAGAAGGCAGAGGAGCAGGCAAGAGGGCATGAGCTGCTGCGTGGCCTGGCATGGAGCAGTTCCAAAGTTAATCACTGGGGAGCTGCAGAAGGCAGAGGAGCAGGCAAGAGGGCATGAGCTGCTGTGTGGCCTGGCATGGAGCAGTTCCAAGGTTAATCACTGGGGGGCTGCAGAAGGCAGAGGAGCAGGCAAGAGGACATGAGCTGCTGTGTGGCCTGGCATGGAGCAGTTCCAAAGTTAATCACTGGGGAGCTGCAGAAGGCAGAGGAGCAGGCAAGAGGGCATGAGCTGCTGCGTGGCCTGGCATGGAGCAGTTCCAAGGTTAATCACTGGGGGGCTGCAGAAGGCAGAGGAGCAAGCAAGAGGGCATGAGCTGCTGTGTGGCCTGGCATGGGGCAGTTCCAAGGTTAATCACTGGGGGGCTGCAGAAGGCAGAGGAGCAGGCAAGAGGACATGAGCTGCTGCGTGGCCTGGCATGGAGCAGTTCCAAGGTTAATCACTGGGGGGCTGCAGAAGGCAAAGGAGCAGGCAAGAGGGCATGAGCTGCTGTGTGGCCTGGCATGGAGCAGTTCCAAAGTTAATCACTGGGGGGCTGCAGAAGGCAGAGGAGCAGGCAAGAGGGCATGAGCTGCTGCGTGGCCTGGCATGGAGCAGTTCCAAAGTTAATCACTGGGGAGCTGCAGAAGGCAGAGGAGCAGGCAAGAGGGCATGAGCTGCTGCGTGGCCTGGCATGGAGCAGTTCCAAGGTTAATCACTCGGGGGCCAGGGGGCTGCAGAAGGCAGAGGAGCAGGTAAGAGGGCATGAGCTGCTGCATGGCCTGGCATGGAGCAGTTCCAAAGTTAATCACTGGGGGGCTGCAGAAGGCAGAGGAGCAGGCAAGAGGGCACGAGCTGCTGCGTGGCCTGGCATGGAGCAGTTCCAAGGTTAATCACTGGGGGGCCAGGGGGCTGCAGAAGGCAGAGGAGCAGGCAAGAGGGCATGAGCTGCTGCGTGGCCTGGCATGGAGCAGTTCCAAAGTTAATCACTCGGGAGCTGCAGAAGGCAGAGGAGCAGGCAAGAGGGCATGAGCTGCTGCGTGGCCTGGCATGGAGCAGTTCCAAAGTTAATCACTCGGGGGCCAGGGGGCTGCAGAAGGCAGAGGAGCAGGCAAGAGGGCATGAGCTGCTGCATGGCCTGGCATGGAGCAGTTCCAAGGTTAATCACTGGGGGGCTGCAGAAGGCAGAGGCTGAACCAAGATGAATAGGATGGGACCGTAGGCAGGTGCCAGTTGGGGCCTAGTGAGGACCCAGGAAGAGCAGGCAGCAGCCCAGCAAAGCTGGAGCATGTGCCAGAGGGCTCCCAGAGAGGGGGAGCAGCTCAGGGCACTTGATGAGTGCAGAGGGAGTCAGCGGGAAAAGTTGGACCCACGCCAGCGCAAGGCCCTATCTTCCTTGTGGGAAGATTCTCCTGGAGCCAGGGGTAGTGGTGTGGGAGAGGGGTGCTGAGAGGTCTTCAGTGCAAGAGATGATAGGTCAGAGGGAAAGCAGGGAAGCTCACCGTGTGTCCACTTCCCTGTGTGTGCATGCAAGGCAGGGAGGGAGCCAGGTTCCCTTGTGCTCCTGGGGGCCTTGCGGGCACAGGCTGAAGAGGAAGGGCCCCTCTCTAGAGAATGGAGCATGCAATGCCCTGCTTCCACGCAGATGCCTGGCTCTTGCCTCCACTCACCTGGGAACAGACCCTTCTGGAGGACTGAGCCTGTGCCCAAGCCTACTGAGCTCTAAAGGGTGATGTTTTGGTCTGTCTGCATCTGGGAGTGAGGACAGGGCGGCTAGTGGGGACCCTGGTGAATCAGGCCCCTCTTTCTTGTAGGGTACAACAGATGGAGAGAGTTCTGTGGCTTGCCTCGGCTAGAGACCGCAGCCGACCTGAGCAGGGCCATTGCCAACAGGAGCATTGTCCGCAAGCTAATGGACTTGTACAAGCATCCGGACAACATCGACGTCTGGCTGGGTGGCTTAGTGGAGGACTTCTTGCCCAGGGCCCGAACGGGTCCCCTTTTTGCGTGCATCATTGGGAGGCAGATGAAGGCGCTGAGAGATGGGGACAGGTAGGTGCGTGTGGCAAGCCTCTGTCCCGTGGCTGCTGCTCCACAGGGGCACTGCTGGTCCTGCCATCCGGGGGTTGAGCCCAGGGCCTCAGGGGGGACTAGACAAGCTCGCTGCCACTGAGCCACACCCCAGTCCTCTGCGTACTGGCCTTGGGTGGAGCGGCCAGGCCTGGCTCCACTCCCAGTACTCACTGACCCTGGGCAGGCCATCTGTCAATCACAGTTTCCTCCACTGTACAATGAGGAAAGGAGGATGAGGCATGAGGATATCCTAAGTGCCGCAGTCTGGCTGGGCACAAAATCACGAGCCACTCACACCTTGTAGAGTCAAACAGCAACTCTTTATTCTCGAACTCTCACGGGCATTCTACACACATGTTCTGGGCAAAATTCACGTACTCCACCGGGCTCTGAATCCCAAATACTTTCTGAATCCCGCGAGAACTCAACGGGAACTCAAGGAGCAGGCGGGTGCTTGAGGCAGCAGGATACGCCCTATTCCCAGCAGGGTACACCTTAAACCTGGAACCGCCCTAAACCCAAGGAGCGGGATACCCCCTAATCCCAGCAGGATACACCCTAAACCTGGATCCGCCCGGTCCTTGAGCAAGGTCACCTTACTCAAGCATACATGCAATGTCACTGCAAATGACCTGGGTCCAAAGGCAAGCCCATTTCCACAATGGAGAGTCCTTCCTCTAAGCAACATGGAGTAGGCTGACAAGGAAATTGCCATGCGTCATTCCTACTTGGCAATGGCTCTCAGCACCTAAGCACTTAAAATGTGCATTCCTGCAGGCTGATCTCCCGCATTTCTAATCTCACAAACAAGCAGCAGGGAATGAAAATCAAACTGTCTTTCATGACAACCTGAAACTGCTCCACCTTTGGGCATTCTCTGAAATAGCTGCTGAAGCTGCAGAGGTGGACTGACGGGGTGCCAAGGCCCAGGCCAGACCTAGAGCCCAGGAGCAGGTTGCAGCTGCATGGACAGGCCACCCACCTTTCCACCTCAGGTTCCACCCTGCAGCCCAACCAAGCTGCACTCACAGCCCAGCCCAGCCCATGCTGTGCCCTCCTCCGCTGCAGCCTAGAGCTCTGAACCTTGCACAACCGGAGTCCAAGAGGCCAGCTGTTTCCACACCTCACTCAGCTGCAGACACAGCACTGATGCCCACATGGCTTAGAACACCTGTGTTGTTGGGAATGACCAGAAAAGAGCCATGATGTATATGGTGACCCTTTCACCTGCAGTTCTCTCTCTCCTCTCTCTCTCTCTCTCTCTCTCTCTCTCTCTCTCTCTCTCTCTCTCTCTCTCTCTCTCTCTCTCTCCCCCTAAGTCAAATTGTTTCCAAGCATATTTAAGTTCTTTTTAGAGAGGAATCAGCCACATACTTAGGATCCAGTCCTTCTTTCCAATACAAATTTTGCCATTAATTTTTGAGATGCAGCATTTCAAATACCTGAGAACATCTGGGCAGAAGTAACTAGGAGAATATTCTCCCTGAAATGTGTATCTTTCACATGCATGGGGTTTGGGGTACCCTAGGTCCTGAGAGCCCCTGACTTGGTAGTGGCCCGTGTGCTCAGCTGGGTGCTGCAGGACCTCAGGTCCAGAGCCAGCCGCAGGTCTGCCGTCTGAATGATTCTGGTCCTGAGCATTCCTGACTGACCGTCTCACAATCCAGACTCTGCTCAAGCCTAGACTGAGGCCCTTCTCCCATTCCAAGGGAATGTCCCCCTGTGGTGCACTCAGATGCTCTTGGGCTCTGTCCATGGTGTGACTGTCTTCTAGGAAAGTGAGGCTATCTCTAACAGGCCGACTTCCCTGACCACCCTTGCCTAGAGGAGGAGGTGTGAGCCTGGCTGCGGTCTAGACAGCAGTGGGTGCTGATGGCCGTCTGCCTGGCCACGCTTGCACCTGCACCCTGGGCTGACTGCAGCAAGCCAGATTGGCAGGGGGAACCGTGTCCATCCCGTGCTGCCCCACAGACGGGCCCACGTCAGGGCTGGGGCCCTCCTCACCCCCCACCTGGCCGTCCTGCTTGGTCCTGCCAAGGAGACAGAAGCGGGCCAGAGTGCCCACTGGTCAGCTCATGCTCCCCACCCCATGCAGGTTCTGGTGGGAGAACAGTGCGGTCTTCACGGAGGCTCAGAGGCGGGAGCTGGGCAAGCACTCACTGCCCCGGCTGCTCTGTGACAACACTGGCCTCACCAGCGTGCCCGTGGACGCCTTCCGCACCGGGACATTCCCTCAGGACTTTGTCCCCTGCGCCAGCATCCCCCGCCTGGACCTGGAGGCGTGGAAGGAGACCCTTCCCCAAGGTGACGCCAGCCCCTTGTGGCCCGTGGGCCCAGCAGCACCCATGAGCTGTGACCCCTCTGTGAGGACACAGCTGCCCAGGTGCCCTGGCCCGAAAAGTGGCCAGTGAGAGGACCGTGTAGGGTGTGGTGTTGACATCTGGTGTGCACACCACACACCACACCTATACCACACAACACACCACACTCACCACACACACCACACTTACACCACACAACACACCACACTCACCACACACACCACACCTACACCACACCTACACCACACACACACCACACACACCACACAACACACACACTGCACCTACACCACACCTACACCACACACACCACACAACACACACCACACCTACACCACACACACCACACCTACACCACACCTACACCACACACACACCACACACACACCACACACACCACACAACACACACACCACACCTACACCACACACACCACACACACCACACAACACACACCACACCTACACCACACACACCACACCTACACCACACACACCACACAACACACACCACACCTACACCACACACACCACACCTACACCACACACGCCACACACACCACACTTACACCACACACGCCACACACACCACACACACCACACACACCACACCTACACACACCACACCTACACCACACACACCACACCTACACCACACCTACACCACACACGCCACACACACCACACCTACACCACACACGCCACACACGCCACACCTACACCACACACACCACACCTACACCACACACACCACACCTACACCACACACGCCACACACGCCACACCTACACCACACACACCACACCTACACCACACACACCACACCTACACCACACCTACACCACACACACCACACACACCACACAACACACACACCACACACACCACACCTACACCACACACACCACACACACCACACACACCACACAACACACACACCACACCTACACCACACACACCACACACACCACACAACACACACCACACCTACACCACACACACCACACCTACACCACACACACCACACACACCACACTTACACCACACACGCCACACACACCACACACACCACACACACCACACCTACACACACCACACCTACACCACACACACCACACCTACACCACACACACCACACCTACACCACACACGCGACACACGCCACAGACGCCACACACGCCACACCTACACCACACCTACACCACACACGCCACACACACCACACACACCACACCTACACCACACACACCACACACACCACACAACACACACACTGCATCTACACCACACACACCACACCTACACCACACACGCCACACTTACACCACACACACACCACACACACCACACAACACACACACTGCACCACACACGCCACACTTACACCACACATGCCACACACACCATACACACCACACACACCACACCTACACCACACCTACACCACACACACACCACACACACCACACACACCACACAACACACACCACACACACCACACCTACACCACACACACCACACCTACACCACACACACCACACACACCACACACACCATACACACCACACACACCACACACCACACAACACACACACTGCACCACACACGCCACACTTACACCACACATGCCACACACACCATACACACCACACACACCACACCTACACCACACCTACACCACACACACACCACACACACTACACACACCACACACACCACACACACCATACACACCACACATACCACACACACCACACCTACACCACACACACCACACACACCACACAACACACACAGTGCACCTACACCACACACACCACACTTACACCACACACACCACACCTACACCACAGACGCCACACACACCACACCTACACCACACCTACACCACACATACCACACACACCACACACACCACAACTACACCACACATACCACACACACCACACACGCCACAACTACACCACACCTATACCACACACACCACACACACCACACAACACACACAGTGCACCTACACCACACACACCACACTTACACCACACACGCCACACACGCCACAGACGCCACACACGCCACACCTACACCACACCTACACCACACATACCACACACACCACACACACCACACCTATACCACACACACCACACACACCACACAACACACACACTGCACACACCACACCTATACCACACACACCACACACACCACACAACACACACACTGCACCTACACCACACACACCACACTTACACCACACACGCCACACACACCACACACACCACACTCACACCACACACCACACACATCACACACACCACGCACACCACACACACCACACCTACACTACACACACCATACACACCACACCTACACCACACCTACACCACACACACCACACCTACACCACACACACCACACCTGCACCACACACACCACACACACCACACCTACACCACACACACCACACCTACACCACACACACCACACCTACACCACACACACCACACCTGCACCACACACACCACACCTACACCACACACACCACACCTGTACCACACACACCACACCTGCACCACACACACCACACCTGCACCACACACACCACACCTACACCACACACAGTACACATCTTACACACATCACACACATGTCACACCCTACACATACATGCACACTATATGTACACACTCCAGACACATTGCACACACACCATACGTACAGACACAGCACACACCGTGCACACCTCACACACCGTACACACACTGGGAGACACGTGTTCCTGGCACGTCTGTCCTGGACGGGAAGCGGCAGTGGGCACAGCTCTCTGAAGCCCGTCTCCAGGGGCCTGTCTGCAGGGCTGGGCTGGCCTGGAGGTGTGGCGAGTGTCCGCCTGCGTCTTCCCTGAGGTCTGACTGCATGTGACCTTGGCCCCACGCAGGTGGCCAGTGTGGCTTCCCGGGCCAGGTGGACAACGGGGGCTTCGTGCACTGCGAGGAGTCTGGGACGCAGGTGCTGGTGTACTCCTGTCACCACGGGTTCGTGCTGCAAGGGCAGGAGCGGGTCAGCTGCACCCAGGACGGGTGGGACCTCCAGCCCCCCGTGTGCAAAGGTCAGTACTACCCAGGGGCATGGGGGTCAGGGACGATCCCAGAGCACCTGCTGTGTGAAGAGCAATGCCACAAAACCCCGTCCTCCTGGCCAGTAGCGCTGCACGGCGGAGCTGCTCCAGCCCAGCGAGTCAGACTCGCCATGGCCGGCCACTCCCAGGGGCCCGGACCGCAGAGCGCCAGGACGGCAGCATGGATCATGATTGGCAGAGCAGCTGGGGCACGGGGAGAGAGAACCCACAGAGCGAGTTTCCCAGGTGGAGAGGCAGAGGAGGTTCCCACCCCAGGCCAGGAGTCACACCGGCCCCTGGCCCGCCAAGCCCAGGAGGAAAGAGACCGTGCGAGGACGTACATGTTTGAGCAGAAACAAGACAGAGCCCAGGGGACATGGTGGGTTTGCAGCAGAGAGGAGACAGAGCCCAAGGGTTTGGGTTCTGAGTGTGGGAGAAGCGAGAGCTCTGAGACGGTGGCACTGGCCACACAGCAGGGGCCTGGGCTCCATGCTGCCGTGCAGCCTGCTGGCAAGTGACCAAGGTGGTCCAATCCATGCTGTCCACTTCCTGCAGTAGAGACATTTTGTTTAGATTTTGAAATTTCGAGATATTTGGGCCTTGAAGGGTTGCGATGGATGGCCACTGACTTCCAGACCCTGCAGTGAATCAGAGACCCAAAGTATCTGCCTGGTCAGATGTAGGTGTGGCCACCACACCAGCCATCCAGGTACCACTGAGGACAGAACAGGGGAGGAGGAGAAGTCCAGCAGCGGCTGGGGAGGGCGTCTGGGAGAACCTCATGGGGCTCTGTGGCCAGCAGCACCTGAACCCACCCCGAGCCAGGCTCTTCCGGGAGATCCTGAGAGATGGGGACAGTGCGTGTGACTTAGAGACCCTGGGACCAGTCCCGACCCTCTCCTTGCTCTGGCTACTGACCTGCTGGAAATCCAGTTGCTCCCCAGGAGCTAAGTTTCTGTGTGCCACCGGGTGTCCAGGTGCCTGGTGAGGATGGCAGGGTGGTCAGCTCACTGGTTGTCAACTAGGTCCCTCGGTGAAGGCACAGAGTGGAGAACGGGGCCCCTGCCGTCACTGTCAATGTGGCGAGTGCTCAAAAGCTGTCCTGCTCTCGAGCCAGCTCACAGAGACGGCCAGCCTCGAGCCTCAGCCATGGCGTACACCAAGAGGAAGCGACGGCTTGTGTGTCCTTAACGTCTTCCTGAAAGGGCAGAGGGGTGGAAGGCTGGGGGACAGGATGGGCGTGAGCGGAGGCTCTGTGTGCAGGGGAGGACGGCACTGCTGGACCACGGCCTGCCGGCTGGGCAGGCTCAGCAGGGCCCACAGGAGCCGGGCACCCCCCTATTCTCCCTGTGGGAGTCGGCAGCAAGAGGTGGGCACCTGGTCCTCTGCACCCGGATGCCTGCAGGAGGGGCCGGGCGGGGAGGGCCGCTCTCCTCCTGCTGACGACCTGGCGCTCTTTTCCCAGACGTGGACGAGTGTGCAGACCCCACGCGCCCGCCCTGCCACGCCTCTGCCCAGTGCAGGAACACCAAGGGCAGCTTCCTGTGTGTGTGCACCGACCCCTACGTGCTGGCCGAGGACCAGCGGACCTGCGTGGGTGAGCGCCTCCCGGCTGTGTCCAGGGCACCCCGCGTTCAGCCAGTCAGTCAGGGGGGGCCCTGAGGCCACCTCGCCTAGCAGGAGACTGTCACCCAGGGGCTCTGTGCCCGGTGCGCGAAGGCTGGGACCAGAGCTCCCACTCCCTGCCAACCCCAGTTGGCCACACAGCTGGCCTGTGCAGAAGCAGGTGTCCAGAGACTCTCCAGCTTCTCTCCTTCAAGCTCACACCCTCTGCCCTGGCCCGGGCAGCAAGGGTCTGCCTGTAGGTCTGTCTGCCCCACGGGAACTGGGTGCCCACCAAAGTCCTTCAGGGTGACGCTTGGCTCTGCTTCAGGGACAGTGTTCATCCTCACCAGAGGTTAGGGAGCGCCTGCCATCAGCTGGGCACTGCTGCAAACCTTCCACTGATTCACCCGCTGAGCTGTCTCTGAGGGAAGCACTGTGATTAATCCCCACTGTTCAGATGAGGAGTCTGGGGAACAGAGAAGTTGAGTGACTTTCTCAGGGCCACACAGCCACTCAGTTGCAGAGGTGGGTGTGTAAGTTGGCTTCTAGTTCTTATAAAAAACTCTACACTGGGGGAGTTAAAGCGGATTTTATTTAGCTACCACAGTAGGGGAGAGAGACCTTCTTGTAGAACTGAGCTACTCCAATGAGCAAACACACCCAGGAGTGTGAAAGTGTAGCCTGAGGGCAGAGAGAAGGCCTCTGGGTGGGAAATGCCCAGAGCTTACCAGGCAGAGCCGCCAGCGGGCATCTTGCTGACCTGGCCTAGAAGAGCCCACTGGCAAGGAAGGGCATGCCAAGGTCGGCCCGAGGAGGTGACTTGGCTGCTGCTGGTGCAGCAGGGACCGTGGCTTGCTGGCCCGGGCTGAGAGGGCCGAAGGGCATTGCTCTCCCTGCCCCCTCGCGGATGCTGGGAGCCCCTTCCCTCCCGTGGCCTCCGCGCCCCTCTCCCCAAGCCCCCATGCATGCCCAGCCCCCACACTGCCCCTGGCACCCCCGGAGCTCTGCTGTGCCTTCCTTCTGGAAAGGTCTGTGGCAGAACAGGAAGGCAGGCTCCACGCTCCCCAGGGAGGTCGGCGGCTCTGCAGCGGGCGGCATCTGCTCTGCCCGTCCTGAGGGCGCTTCACTCTTCTGGTCCCAGACCAAGGCAGGTGCAAGGACCAGGACAGACTCTTGGCCCCTGGCCAGCCCCCTACTCCACGTCTGGACCTCTCCAGCCCCTCCCCAGCACCAGGGTGGGCTTCAGGGTGAGCCGGCTGCTTGAGCCACTGGCTTGGCACTGCCGGACTCTCAGGCCCAAGGCAGGAGTGCCCTTGGCTCCCTCCAGCCACTCTTGCTGCCTCATGGACTCCCCCTGGGCAGCCTCCTCCCAGGCAGCCTCCTCCCAGGCAGCCTCCCCTCGGGCAGCCTCCTCCCAGGCAGCCTCCCCTCGGGCAGCCTCCTCTCAGGCAGCCTCCTCCCGGGCAGCCTCCTCCTGGGCAGCCCCACCTTGGGCAGCCTCCTCCCGGGCAGCTTCCCCTCGGGCAACCTCCTCCCGGGCAGCCTCCTCCCAGGCAGCCTCCTCCTGGGCAGCCTCCTCTCAGGCAGCCTCCTCCCAGGCAGCCTCCCCTCGGGCAGCCTCCTCCCAGGCAGCCTCCTCCTGGGCAGCCTCCTCCTGGGCAGCCTCCTCTCAGGCAGCCTCCTCCCAGGCAGCCTCCTCCCGGGCAGCCTCCTCTCGGGCTATGACGTCTCTTCTCAGCTGCTCTCTTCTCTCAAACCTGCTGTTTCCTCGGCCTCCGATTTCAATCACGTTTTCTCTATATTTGAGTGGATCCTCTTTTTATTTTAAACAAGATCACGCCTGGTCAGGGTAAAGTACGGAAAACTGAAGCTTTTGCACTGAGATTTTTAATGAGACCTTTTGTGTCAAACACCATCCGGGTGCAGACTGGCGAGGTAGCCTGCAGCGTGCTGAGCATGGACAGGGTGGCAGTCAGGGCTGCTTGGTGCACTCACTTTTGGAGACTCTAGAAAGCTGGCTCAGAAACGTGCCCAGGCGGCCACGGAGGATACTCGAGCCCACTTTCAAATTTCCCTGTTGCTGTAGCCTCAGAAATATTTGCTGTGTTTTTGCAAAGTCTTTTTAGCCTGTGAGATGGCTCTAAGGAGCCCTAGGAAAAACTTCTGTGCTGTCCCAACAGAGGCCACCTCATATGCCCCTCCTGGACATTGGGCTCAGGACTATCTGCAGAGGGTGTCTCTCTGAAAGCTAAATACTGACGGCAGGAAGATTTTTAGGAAAAAAACCACAGCAGTGTCTCTCCACTCTTCCGTGTTCACAAGAACTAAAGTGTCTGAGAGCCCAGGCAGACGGCAGGCAGGACCCTGTGTCACGGGGCTGGGGTGGGACTGAGGCAGGTCTGCCCGTCAGGCAGGGGTGACAAGGGCCTCAGTGCATGACCTGCACCCGCCCTCCCTGTCTCAGGAGCTGGTCTGGAAGGGTGATGGGGTGCAGGCAGAGGCGGGTGTGTGCTCATGGACAAAGACGGCACAGCTGGGCAGCTGCTGGCAGTAGGACCGCCAGGCTGGGCTCAGGGAGGTGGGCTTTATGCCTGCAGAGGCTCTGGGAGCTCCGTGGTGCCCCCAAGTAAAGCATTTCCTAGGGAGGGGAGCTGGACTGGGGTGGGAGTCAGGGTGTTCTGCCTGAACACTTTCCACCCAGTAGAAAGCCCAGGAGGCTGTGGTAAGAAAGGCACCCTGAGAGTCAACAAGAAGGGGTGGGGACAGAGGGCAGGAAGAAGGGCTGAGGCCGAGAGGAAGCAGCTGGAGGCAGGGTGAGTTCCCCGGTCTGTCCACCCAGACCAGCGGCTGCATGCCTGACCTCACGGAGGCTGGCCCCTACAACTGACCACACCTGGGGAGGACGCCAGTGTCAGTCTGCATCATCCGAGCATGGAGCCAGGCCAAGGGCTGAGCGTCCAGGCCAGCCCTTCCCACCAGGAGGGTCTGCACCTAGTTCTTCCTGCCACGGCAAACTTCCCAGCCCACCGGTCACTGTTGACCTCTGCTTGGCCAGACTCCCCATGGACTATACTGGCTGAGAGGGTTTAAGTTTTAAAAGTGGGTTTCCATCTCTGCTGGGTTTCTCCTGGGCCACTAACTGTGCTGGAGAGCCCGAAGGAACTGCTGGTCAGCCCCGTCAGTAGCAAGCCCAGGACATCGGAGCCGGGCCCAGCTCACAGCCCACAGAAGGCGTGGAGGTTGGCCTTGAGGGGCTGGAAGCCTTCCTGCCAGGTGAGGGCAGGGAGGACACACCCCGAGGACACACCGGCGGTCCAGCCCCAGCCCTGCAGGGGCCAGGCTTCCTCTCCCAGCCTTCTCGTCTGTCCGAGACCACACGGCCCTCTGCTTTGGGTCTCTGCAGGCTGCCCGTCCTCGCCTCAGGTCGACCTTCTGGTGGCTTCTGCAGAAACCAGAACCTGCCCCTGAGTGAGGCCACCGGGTTGGGCCCACTTCCTTCTGTGGGACCCCAGGCTCCCTGGGCAGGATCGCTCAGGACCCTGCGCCCTCCTGCCTGCAGGGACCTTCCCTTTCTACCCTGCAGCTGCAAGGCAGGTGGCCAGAAGCCAGAGCACTCTCGTGGGCGTGCCCTGTCCCTGCCTCTCCCAGGCCCCATAGGCCCAGGGCTGGGCTTGCTGTCTACCAGGCTTTCCTGGGCCAGTGACCGGCCCCCACAGCTGGTGCCGTGAGCCAGGTCAGATGCAGTGCTCTGCAGCCCGGGTGGCTCCCTGACCATCTCTGTCCTCGCCAGACTCTGGCAGGCTTCCACGGGCATCCTGGGTCTCCGTGGCACTGGGCGCACTGCTCATCGCCGGCTTGGCAGCCCTCACCTGGACCGTGATCTGCAGGTGGTAAGTCCCACACGCTGTCCTGCTTCCTTAGACCTGGCAGTTTGTCTCCTCTGGACACGGCCAAGCTGCCTGGTTCCCTGAAGCCATTTACAGGTCTGCTATCCAGACACAGTGGCCCCAGAGTCATTCTGTGTCTCGAACCCCGCCTTCTGGGACTTCTGTGGTGCTCTGGGCAGAGAAGGTGGGGTGGCCACGCTCAGGCCTTGGGCAGTGTCCTGCCTCTGTGGACAGGGTTCTCAGAGGAAGAGTCCTCTGCACATGCAAAGCCGTAAGTGAAGCCCAGTGCTCGGGTGGAGGACAGCACTGCCGTTCGCATGCCCCACGGCAAGGCTGAGGGGTGTTCTCTGTCAAGGAGCCTGGCCGGGGGTCCTCCGGGACGGGCCTTTCCTTCGCCCTACGGGAGAGACTCGGGCTCTGTCCTCACCCTGCTGGGCTCGCCTGAAGCTCTGAAGAACCAGCTCTGGCCGTCACACATGTCTCACACGGTGGTTGGTTTTACACGGAAAGGACTGAGGACAAATAGACGGCCCGGGGTGAGAAGTCGCGGGTGCCCAGGCTGGGCCCCAGCACCCCGTCTCCCAGCAGCACCCGCGTGTGCGTGTGGGCCTCTGGGACTCCACCTGCACACCCCCCCCACGGAGGCACGCCCTCGCTCCCGGGAGCCAGCCACCTCCTCCGTGGGGAAGGGGCAGGGTCTCCCCAGGGTCTGGCGCCCTTTCCTGCACAGCCCTGGCTGCGGTCTCCAGCAGGACCCGCAGCGCGTCCTGGAGTGGACGGTGGGGTGTCCTCCAGGACGCTCTCATTTCCAGCAGCCCGGTGGTTCCGGTGAGTCCCAGCACACCAAGAAACACTGGCCACCTGAGCCGAGAGGTGGCTTCTGCACACCTTTCACACAGACGTGGTTTTAAAAGCCAAACCGTGACCTTAGCCATCCAGGGTCACAGGGTCGTCGCTTCCAGAGGGTCCTGTCTGTGGCTGCCCCGCGTGGCCTGCTGCTTTCCTTTCTGCCTCACCTGCCCTCTGCCCGTTGGCCGGCTGCTGTCTCGTGGTAGAGCCGGTGCGCCATTTCCGCCGTCACAAGCCCTGGACGCGACTCTCACCTTCCCAGTGTCTGATCTTCAACCCCTGCATTTTCTAGAAGATTCTCGTTCCTGACAGAACTGATCTGGGCTGAAAGTCGGGTGGCCGAGGCGCTTGCTCAGGACGAGGCCGCGGTGCCGGGGACAGTGTGCCCTGGCCAGTGCTGAGACCTATGCAGCCACCCTTGAGTTCCAGGCAGTCCTGTGAGGAGGGGCTCCTGGAGGGTGGAGGGTGGCCCTGGGCACATGCGGAAGTCCCCAGCAGAACCTCAGCAGGGGCCTGTTTGGATGGGGTCCCCTTGGGAAGGGTGGCCCCTATCCAACATGAACAGTGTCCTGATGAGAGGAAGAGATCCGGACACAGAGCGGGCACCTGTGAGGGTGGAGGCACAGGTCAGTGCGGGGTCCACAGGCTGAGTGCAGAGGGCCATCCACCACCACAGCTGGAGAGAGCGGCAGAGCCTCCGCACAGCCCTGGCCTCCACCTCCAGCCTCCGGACCCCAGACAGAGGGTTTCTGTTTTCCCTCTGGGCCTGAGGCCGTAGGCCCTGTCGCACGCTGCCCTGTGACATGCTTTCCAGCTCACCATGCCACGCGTCGGCCACACGGCTGCTTGCCCACACCCGGGAGGCAGAGTGGGGTCTCAGCTCAGGACACGCCATGTGCCACCTCTGCAGCGTCCCCAGAGGTCCCGCCATCCAGCTGAGGCTCTGATAATCTCCAGGGTTTTCTCCATCTCTGCCCAAAGCCCTGTTGCTTCTCTGCTCAGGGGAGTTCCTTTAACTAATCTTCAAACAGCGTCTCGTTTGGGAGAGTGGCAGGAAATGTTCCCTGTATTGAAGAATCGCTGTCTCTTAAACGCTCAGACATGACTGATTATCAACTCCTTAGCAAACCCTGACCCAGGCTAGCGGTAAAACTCAAACAGGCTGCGGCACACAGCCCGCGAGTTCTCTGGCTCTGTCACACTTTCCACTAAATGTTCACGTCGCAAAGCTCTGGCCCTACTGGAATTCAGCTCTCCCTTGACATTCCGTGTTTCCGGGTATTTCTGTGAGCACCTGTCATGTCATGAAGATGCCATGCCTGTGTCCCCAGTCAGCCAAGCCAGCTTCTGTCTGGAGAAGGGAGACTTGGGCTGTGACACCCCTGGGAGTGTGAGGGGGGCGTCCTGTCACCCTGGACTCCAGGCTCTGGGCACACACTCAGTGATCCGAGCGCGGCTCCTGGCCCGACACGGGGGCAGAATGAGCATCTGAGAAGGTGCGCGTCGTCACCGCCACCAGAACCCAGTGCTGCTTTCACCCGGGTCTGCACGGTGCCCCACACCCACGTCCCCGAGGATTCCCGTGGCCACGCAGGTGCCCCGTGGCTCAGGCTGCTTGGTGCCAGAGGCATCTCCTGGCTGTGCCCTGGCCCAGAGCCCCTCCTCTGTCTGCCCTGGGGTTAAACCCCGCTCCAGGCCTGGCTCACCCCTCGCTTCTTTATTCCTGCAGAAGCTTCTGGTTCGCCCTCCTCGCCTGCCGGGCACCTGTCCTGCTCTCTCAGGTCCTCTCAGGGTCGGGGTGTGCTGGGGTCACGTGCAAAGCCCCACAACCTCCCACCACGCACCCCTCCCTGTGGGGAGCAGGAGGACTCGGGTTTAGACCTCAGCAGGCTCCAGAAGTGAGCCATCTGCCCTTGGTGGAATGGTTTGTGCCACAATCGTGGAGTGGAGAGAACGGAAAAGAAAACCGGCTGACCTCTGTGGCACTGGCTGAGGGAAGGGCTTGTGCTGGGTCTGCGAGCTGGCATTTCCCTGCTGTCGAGTCCCACAGAGAGCACGCAGTCCACAGAGGGAAGTGGGTGTGCTTTGTGCAGGAGGTTGCCTTACAGTTTAGAGTTTTCAGGAGTGCATGGTATCTCAGTCTCAGAGGGGGTCTTTGAAATGGTGGTGGAGTCAAGAGCACTTAAGGACTTGACCTTAGTGGTCACCTGTCACTCAGGTCCCTGGACTCCGGGGCGGGAAGCTCTCCAGAAGCCCAGCAGGGGAGCCGGGCTTCCAGCTCTGTCTTCGGACCTCCTGTGTTTGACTGAGGGCGCTTCCTGTGGGAGAGCACCGAGGCAGATGGAAGTGGCCCCCTGGCTGTGGGCACCGGGCACGCTGGCCAGGCCCCTGGGTCTTACTGAGCCCCAGAGCTCCATGAGTCGGTGAGGACAGCCATCTGATTGCATGGCTGCTGTCAAGGTCACTGATACCACCTACCAGACATCTAATGCATTCCCAGTACACAGTAGGTGCTCAATCAGTGCTAGCCTCCATTGTCATTACATGCTTGCACCGTCACGGCAGAGCCCAGGCTGCCCTGTTAGAGGAAGCTCCCGTCTGCTGCTGAGCAGGGTGCCACGGGGCCGACTGCCCCTGGTAAGAAACCCACCTCCTTCCAGGAGAAGAGGTGGAGCGGAGAGGCAGCTCAGTAGTGCCTTTACCGCACCAGTGTGGAGCCGGGTTCAGCAGGAAGGAGACAGCAAGGGAAGAGGAGAAGACAGGTGTTTGGGGCTAGAAACGCTCACACATTCGCAGAGAGCTTTGCAAACTGTCAGGTGGGGATGCCCATGTTGGGGACCTTCTGCAGGAAACTGTTGCTAACTCTACTTTCCTGGAGTGCACTTCTGCATGGTAACTGCTTTGTACAACTGGGTGATTTTTTTTTAATTTTATTTTTGATTGTGGTTGGGCACAATACCTTTGTTTTATTTAGTTAGTTTTATGTGGTGCTGAGGACAGAACCCAGGGCCTCCCATGTGCTAGGCGAGTGCTCTACTGCTGAGCCACAACCCCAGCCCCATGGGTTGGTTTTTATACAGGATTTGCTTATCTGAGTTTCCGCAGCATACACTTCAGATGTGAGCTTTTTGTTTTGCTGTTAAAGTAAGTATAAAAAACATTTGATCTCCTCGCTGCCTAAAAAAATCATTGAATCATGACCTAGTGATGATTCCTCAGTGGCCTGTCCAGCCTGGTGGCCCTCTGGGTTTGTCCACAGAGGAGTGCTGTGTCCCTGCTTGATCTTACTGCGCATAGCCCTCACGGGGGAGCTGCCAGAGAGCACGGTGCCTGGGGGGTACCATGTACCCACCCTGACGATGCTGGTGCAAGATCCCAGTGCGGCCGAGATGCCCTGGGGACGGCTTGGGGCTTTAACCTGTGTCTCGGTAAAAAGCAAAAACGTGTAAGGAGATTGGCCTCTGGAAGTTTCAGGTCCTGACTGCTGTTAAACATTTAAACTCAAAAATATAAAATGCCAAGACATATCGCATGGCCTGAAAGAAGGTGGAGGTGACATCCTGGTGAGAAAGCAAACCAGGGCCTCAGATCAACCCTGGATTCCTTCAGACGCAGGGCACGGGAGTGGGGCCACCCACAGCGCCACCCGGAGGCAGAGCCCCTGTGCTGCGATGGCTGCTGCCTGGAAAGACGACGGGGAATGCTCCTGGATCTCCTCCCTTCTGTGAACACGCCCAGGCTCCAGATGCAGGACCGGGCTGTGGTCAGCAGAGAGCAAGCTGCCCTGAGGCGCAGAGCTGCAGGGGAGGCCCAGTGCCCACCTGCAGGGGCAGCCCAGGGAAGTGCCCTGCCAGGAGCCTGTACCAGAAAGGTGGCTTCCTGCGAGGGGACGTCCTCAGAGTCGGGCCAGGCGTGGGGAGTTGATGGAGTGCTTCCCTGGTGACAGCATCACACCACGTGGCCCTGGTGTCTGGTCCTTGTCCCCACCTGTTCTCACCCGAGGCCAGTGACAGTCACACGCCACGCCGTCCACCCAGCTGAAACCCTGGCCTGTCCCACAGCCCTTCAGACCTCTCCAAACACAAGGGCCGTGACTGGATGTCTTAACCCACAGGTCACGTTCAGAGGCAAAGTCCACTCTGCCCATCACTGAGAGAGACGCAGGAGGAGGCGGACGGGAAGTGGGGACGGCCCAGCGCCGGGCTGCAGCTCGGGACTCAGAGCAGGTGGGTGCACCGTGGCCTTGTTAGGCTGACAGCAGGCCACGGATTCCCCACTGAGACCCAGGACCCCGTACAGGCCTTCAGCCTTCCTGCACCTGCGTGGACCCCCTGCCAGTCCCCTGTGGTCCCGGGGACGTCACAGGTCCTCCCTCTGTTTTCACACAAAGTGTGTTCATGGAGAAGGAGGCTTGTCAGAAGCTACACTTTAAAACACAGTAAATGGAATCAGCAGACCAGAGCTTAAGGCTGAAAATGGCTTCCAGGCACACAGACTCCCCAGCATTTCTTCACTGCCACCCGAGTCCTGGCTCTAATGATGACAGTGAATTCACAGAAGCAGAGAGAAAAATGTCACTTGTTGACTTGCTATTTGAAACAGAGTAACTAAACCAGAATGGGAAACGTCAGTCGACATTTGCTTTCTGCCAGTGGTACCTGGGGGCCACCCCAAGAGAAGATGTGCTTAGGAGTCCCTGGAGAATCCGAATTCCAGTTTGTAGGAGCAGAGAGCGGCGGCAGGGCGAGGGTAGTGGGAGGTGTGGTCAGGAGGAGTGAGTTGGGGATCTCTCCCGCCTGGTGCCTGGCGTGGGCTGTAGGTAACTATAACACACTGTGGAATTCACAGTTGCTGAAAGAATCGACTTTTAAACAAACATCTCACTACCAAGACTAAGTGGTGAGGTAGGTGACAAGTTGATGACGTTGATATGTAAAATACACCAAAACATCAGGTTTTACCACACAGATACCTGCAGTTAGTTGTCAACTGACATCTAAACTAAAGTACACACACTGGGGCCATCCGGATCAGTCCCCTCCTGCCACATGTGCAGAGCAGGGGAGAAAAGGTCCCCGTGCCTGAGGTGAGCGCAGCCCTTGGGCTCTGCCGTGGAGCAGGAGGACCTGCAGCTGCCCAGGCGCTCACCCACTTGTAGCGAGGGCCTCTCTGAGCTGCGCCCACCGGCGGTGCTCTCCTGCCACCGAGCTGCCCACCCTACAGGATGGGGCTGACTGACAGAAGGTGCTTCTGCTCAAGCCTGGCCCACCAGGACTGGGCTCACCAGGCCTTCCCTCCCCAGGAGCCGGCCTCTGGGTCCCAGATCCCACTCTGTGAGTAGCAGCCCTTGCTGCTCGGGAACGCCAGCGTCCTCAGGCACAGGTCCCAGGCTGCCTCGCTCAGACCCTTGGTGGACATCGCTGTGGGAACCCCTCGGCAGGGAAGCAGGATGCTCATCTCGCGGGTCTCTGGTGACCTCGACTCCTGCTCCAGGTGCCGCTATGAAGAGTGTGCTTCTCTGGGAGCAAAATCAATTGGGAGTTTGCTCTGAGCTTCTCAGGAGAGGAGCTAGAGAAGGCCCAAGACCCCCAGGCTGCCCACTCCTGCTGAACCAGGAGACTCTAGGTGCAAAACAGTTCTGCTCAAATGTCCCCCCAAGACTGTCCGCCCAATACAGGCCAGTCTGGCATTACGTTCTAGTGACTGTAAGGCGCAGACAAATAAACCCTACAAGGTTACCCGTGTCTCACCCTTTTTTGTAAAGATTGTCTCATTGTTCCTCCTGGGGAGTCGGCATTAAATGCATGTACTCAGCCTTGGAACATGGTTTCCACCAGGACACCCCAGGTGTTTGATCGACACCGAGACTGTTCTGCCTTCTGCCTGCTCTTGGTCTCCTTCCCATGACTCTAGATTATCGGCTTGGAGAGGAAGGTCTCTGCTCAGGGTCATGGCCCCGCCTCCCCGGGAGAACACCCGGGAGCAGAGCTGCTCACCTCGTGCCTGAGGCCCAGAGGAGGAGAGGAAGGACCAGGTCCCCACGGCACCCTTCATGATACGCCACCAGTGACCTGCCACCTTCCAGTGGCCTCAGCTCCCTGGAGAGCCGCCTGGGGACCAAGCCTCTGACCCATGGCCTTTGGGACACATTTCTCTCCCCCAAAGCTCCCTACCTGCTGGCCTGGTTTCTCCCACATCTGGCCACAGCTGGGAGGCTTTGCATCCTGCTGCTACTGCTTGCTTTGGGCACAGGGCGCGTGGTACACAGCCTCTGTCCCTCTCTCCTCTTCTGCACTGGGCTCCTGGCCTCCTGCAGGCCAGGGAGGAGGTCAGTGATCCTGGGAAAGCAAGCCCTTCAGGGCTGTCCACCAGAGCTGGACTCTGAGCTGGTGGCATATCACAGGTCAGGACTCACTTGGGCTGTGGCTTCTGGGTGGACCGCAGTCAGACAGCGCCACCTGCTGGGGGCTGTAGGAATAGCAGAGCGCCGCTGTGGGTTTCCAGGGTGCCGGTGAGCACCTGCCCGCGGCAGTCTCTCTATCTGACCCGGATTCTCCTTTGCTGGCTGGTTTCTTAGAGTTAAACGTGCCCAGTTCCTCACTCAGCCGTGGGGTTGAAGACCTGGTTCCCTGTGGGTTGATGCACTGAAATGGGTGGGAGCTTGGTGGCCCACTGCCAGGGGATGGCGTCCCAGAGCCTCGGCTCCTGTCACTCCCTCCACACCTGCCAGTCAGGTGGGCCTTCTGGGCAGCGAGGAGGTGGAAAGCCAGGTGGCCTTTCACTGGACTCCACCTGCACAAGCAAGTCCGCGTCCAGCCCGTCTGGTGCCCCTTATGCCCCATGCAGCCCAGAGCCAGTAAGTGGAAGGGTGGGGGCACGCACCCCAGGGCAGTGGGCAGTCCTGGCAGAGGAGGCCTGATGCCCACTCTGAGGGAGCAGGCCTGCTGGCGGGCATCTGGAGGGACAGACTCTTGAGATCTCTGCTGACTTTCGCCACACAGGGACACTGCCACGGGTTCTCTAGCAGCTTGCTGTCTGGAGTCCTGTCCTGCTTCAGGTTGTCTTGGTGTGTCACATAGAGAGAACACTCTCCTGCCCCTTGAGAGGGGCCTAGGATCACCAGAGGGTCCCTATCATCCTGTCAAGTGAAAGGGGAGACGCAAGAAGAATCATACCAAGAAAACTCACGCCTGATTGCTGTGGTAGGCGACTAGACACTGATGTTTGTAGTCGGTGTCCACAAAACCTTGGTCCGTAAACCCTCCAGGCCCTGTGACCAAATGCAGCTGGAGGTTTAGGACAGAGCAGGTACTGGACTCACAGCAGAACTTCCAAACACGGCTCAGCTGCCTCCTGCAGACCTGTGAAACACAAGACAGCAGCACAGAAGGCAGCTCTGTGGGAGGAGTCCCGTCCCCGGCTCCTGCCGTGGCCTGTTGTGCCGTGGTGCCTCCCAGGGCTTTCTGACAGTCCTGCTTTCATCCTGTTATCAAGTGCAGGAGAGGATGGAAGGCGGGGAGCGCACTGCTGTGGGCTTCCAGCTTCCCCTGGAGGGGGACTTCCAACACAGGGAGGCTTTCCGAGCAGGTCACCCCAAAACTCAGGCATATTTTTCTGTGGCAAAATCCCGTCCCCAGGTCTGGCAGCCAGAGCACAGCTAGGAAAGACTGTGCTTCCTTCCAGCGTCATCTTTGGAAACCCTGGGGTCTGGGCTGGGGATGTGGCTCAAGCGGTAGCGCGCTCGCCTGGCATGCATGCGACCCGGGTTCCATCGTCAGCACCACCTACCAACAAAGATGTTGTGTCCGCAGAGAACTAAAAAATAAATATTAAAAAAACAACCCTGGGGTCTGCTTCCTCAGCCCCTACCCCATGGCAGGAGTGTCAGGGTGTGCAGAGGCTGCCACAGGCAGAACAGCCTGGCTCTGCAGGGCTACCCTGAAACGTGAGCTGGCCAGAACAGAGGGGGACGGAACCTGTGGGCAGCCACGCCCCCATCATGCCCGAGGTCTCCTCCAGCCAGGATCAACTCTGCCCCTTAGCATGGTCACTGTGTGGGCCTGGGAGCGTCCTGCAGGTGGCCGAGGGATCCACTGAGGCCATCCCTGCCGAGGAGGGCAGCCTGCCTCCCCACTGCCTCTCACCCTCCCAGGCTTCGGAGGCTGGACTGGAGGAGCTGGCCCACACCTGCTGCCTGCCCTCCTGGCAGTCATGGCTTGTCTCCGTGTCCTTTCATCTCACACTTAAGGGAAGCCGCAGGGGCCTCCTGGTCCCAGTTCTTGGGCTCAGCCTGGCACTGTCAGGCTGAGTGACTGTCTCCAGAAATCCTGTGACACAGAGAAGCCAGAAAGGGGAGAGAAAGGGGGAGGTGCAAGGTCATGAAGGAGAGAAGCAGGTCTCTGGTTGGCTCGTGAAGGTGCACAGAGCTGTGCCAGGTCCCAGGAACGCGAGTGACCCGTGGGCAAGGGCAGAGGGACTGCCTTTCCAGAAGTCAGCTCATCAGAAGCACCGTGGGCCCAGTTCAGCAGGCCGCCTGCCTCCCCTCCTGACAGGAGAAGAGGAGGAGGGGTCCGCCCCAAGCCTTGGCCCCTGGGACTGCTGCAGTTTCCTCACACCCATGTGCAGCCGCCTGCGCTCTCTGGGAGCATCCTCCTCACCTGGTCTTCTGGGGCCCAGGGCTGGCACGCAATGGCCCTGGGCCCAGCCACCCGGTGCCTTTCTGCTGTCCCCTCATCCGCACCTGGGGCTCAAGGGGCATGTGCAGAACAGGACCTGCTCCCTTTTCTCCTCAGCTGGACTCTGGCCCCTCCCCCTCCCCAGCTGTGCACAGGTGTGACCTCAGGTGGGGGGTCCAGAGGGAGGTGTCAGGACAGAGGGCTCCACGGTCCAGGGAGGGAGGGCGGCCAGCTCAGGCTGTCTCCCCAGGGGACGTGTGGAAGTGTGCTCAGGCTCCGCTGCTTCCTCATGGTGCAGAACGCACTGTGAACCCTGGTCCTCCTGGGAACAGTGACCGTCCCCTCTGCCCTCACCGGCCAATCGGATGGCTCTGCAGAACTGTGCAGGTAACACCAGCGAAAGCCTCGGTGGGCAGTCCCACCACTCTGTGGTGTGGCCAGGCCCACCACAAACCGCCTCACGCTCTGGACATCGCAGATCGGGGACTTGGGAGAGAGGAGCAGGATTGGGTGCGGTTCCAGGGGCCTCTGTGGGGTCAGAGGCGGGTGGTGGGGACAGACCTCACCCTGGCACGCCCAGGCCCTCCCCTCTGCCTTCCCAGCATCATCCTGACTCCCCACCTTCCTGATCCGGGAGGGTGGCTGCAGAAGGCCTGCCTTGTGGAGACCCACGGAGGACATCCTGAGCCCAGAGTGGGGGCGGGCGGAGGGCGATGTGCCGGGCAGCCTCCCTGAGGGCCTCTCCATCACCCTGAGCACCCCTGGCCTTCCCTCTGACGCCGCTCTGCACCGCCAGGCCGCCAGGCCTCCAGGGGCAGTTTCTCTGTCTGCTCCTGGCGGAGCCTTCCCTGGGCCACATCTGGGTGAGCCAGCCCTCAGCATGGCGCCCGGAGCACTCTGCTTTCTCCCTGCCCAGACATCCTGGGAGGGAGCCATGCCTATCCCCACTTCCACATCCCAGCTCCTGGGAGAGCAGAGGACGTGGGAGAACTCTGCCCAAAATGTCCACTTCTGACGGCCAGCACCAAGCCACAGAAATGTCCCAGGAAGAGGGTCCTGGCCACCGGTGCTTCCAGAGACTCCTGGCCTAGATGGCTACTCGCCCGCTGAAGCCCGGGGCCTCCTGGCTGTGCGGCCTGTCGGCAAGCTCTGACGCTTTGGGGATCTGAGTGGGGGTATTTGGCCTCGGGTCAGTTTTGCTTTCCAAGCTGGACTCCCCAGGCCCAGTGAAGAGTCCTTCTCGCTGGCTCTCCAACCATGGCTGTCTCAGACCACGGCTGACCACATGGCTGAAAGCACATGCCCAGCCTCCTGATGAGGACCTGAAGTTTGAGGAAACCAGGAGAAGCAGCTTCTGCTTCGGGTGCCAGCCCTTGGCAGGTCCCCAAGTGTCCCTGATCCTGGGGCAGCTCCTCTGCTGGACAGGAGCTGAGGAAAGGGCCTCAAGTCCAGCCAGCGATGCCAACTGAGGGCCTCAGCCCAAGGCCCCGTGCTGACGGGAGGCCTGCGGGTATCCTCAGTGCTTCTGCTGGGGTCACAGCTCGAACCTGTGACCAGGGACATGAAGAACCAATTACACCACAGGGACTTTTCCCAGGAAGCGCGTCGTCACCTGTGTTCTGGTTCTCACGTGCTTCAGCAGCCTGGGGAGAAGGGGTGCAGGCAGGAATGATTTGGATCAAGGTGGAAGGTTTCTCAAGACCATGGCTGACCACAGAAATGACCAGCACCTCCAGGGCCGACCTCTCTATCACATGACCTCTGAGAGTCCTCAGACCGAGTCTGCCCTGAGAGAAGGCCTGCCATGGCCTGGGGCCCGCTGAGTCCAGCACAGTGCAGGCTTTCACAGGAGTGAGGGGCCAGCACCTCCAGATGTTCCAGTGCCGAGCCCTGCGCTCCTCATTGCTGTCCTCCCGAGGGCTGGTCCTCCAGGCTGGTCCTCCCCGAGGGCTGGTCCTCCAGGCTGGTCCTCCCCGAGGGCTGGTCCTCCAGGCTGGTCCTGAGCTTGGAGGCCCCATGTCCTTTCCAGTGCTGCAGGTGGGTTGAGGCCTCCTCAGCCTCAGAGCTGCCTAGACTTGAGGCCAGGTCTCCCCAGGGGACGTGTGGAAGTGCCCTCTGACCCCAGGCCCCCGGTCCCAGGGCTAGTAGGGTCCCATGTGCCACTAGGACCTTCCTGGATGCCCAGAAAGATAGTGGAGCACCCACCCCTTCCCCTGAGTGTGAAGGAGGCCCACACCCATGAGGGACCCTGGGATGGATCACAGGGGCCCCTCTGGAGGGTGTCCCAGGGTGATTCCTGTCCCTGGCCTGCGATGAGGCAGGTCCTCCACCAGGGGGCGCCGGGAGTCAGCTGCACTGGTACATTCTGGAAGAAGAGGACCAGGAGTCCCAGGCTGACCCCTGCCCTCGATAGCACAGCTGCTCCCATGCCCACCCGACTGTTCTTCAGGGGGCCCCTTTATCTGGGCGACAGCTGTGGTTCCCCGGGCTCCCAGCCTCCGGGAAACGGCACAGCTGAGACCTGGCCAGGGCTGGGAGTGGAGAACAAGGGCCTTTTGTGGAAGAGGGGCTTGTGGGGAGTGGCCCTGGGTCTGTGGGTCCTCTGCTGGGGGCCAGCCCTGGGGCCAGGTCCCGGGCTTCCCACGCAGTCCAGACTGGGGCCAAGCTCAGGACACTCCACAGTGAGCCTGCTCTCTCCCAGCTCCGTGTCCTCGGAGGCTGGGCCATCGGCATTGGGCTCTCCTCACAGAAGTGTTCATTTCCACAGGATGGAAGGACCGGGTCCAGCTGGGGTCAGAGAGGGGACCTACCTCCCTGTAAGGCATCGACTCCGTTTCTTCCCAGTGCACTAGTGTCCTGGGCTGGCCCCCGCTCCCCCGCGGGCCTGGGAAGGGCACCAGGTCCTGGGCGGTACATCCCCACTGCGCTGGCCAGTATCTGGAGGTCCCTGAAGACCCCTGGGCTCAGCCCTGTCCCTTGAGTGCGGAGTGCTGCAGGGGCTGCCCACCGCCTCTCCTGGCTCATCCCCAAGTTACAGGTGGGGACCTGAAGCCAGGCAAAGTCTCGAGGGTCTCCTGGTGCCACCCAGCCCTGCTTAGTACCTCAGGTGCAGCCACTGAGAGGAGCCTCAAGTCCTGCCTGAAGCTGCCCGCCACTGGAGGGGGCGGGCCAGGGGCACAGGGCAAGACGCAGCCTGTGGCCCCGGCAGAGTGTCCTGTTTCTGTTCCAAGTGCAGGGGGAAATGTCCCAGCCAGGCCCAGGATGTCATAGGACAGTACTCTGGGATGGGTCTTTAGAGAGTCTTTAGTTGGTGCACTCACTAGGGCGGCCCTGATCCAGTGCAGCTGGAGTCCGTGTGAGAAGGGGAAATCAGGACACAGACCCACAGCAGGACAAGGCAAGAGGACACAGAGATGGGAGCCTCTTGGCCAGGAGAGGCCTCAGGAGGGCCAGACCTGACGTCCTCACCTCTGACTTCAGGCCTGTGAGAGGTGAGCTGTGGCTGCCTGTGTTGGGGCAGCCCGCGATGGGCTGGGCGTGACCGAGTGCCCCAGGCCTCCCTCTGTGAGCACCAAGAGGAGCAAGCTTCATCCGACTGTGGGGTGCAGAGGGTCAGGGTCAGGTAAGGTCATCGGGCCACCCTGAGATCCCGGTGGCTTCACAGGAAGGAGAGACATCACAAGGTGCACACATCTGTAGGCTTCCTGTCCTCCCATGGAATGTCCTGCACCGCCTTGGGGCAGCCAGAGCCACCCCCAGATGTGGCCCCTCCACCGTGGCCCACCAGAACCAAGAGCCAAACCACAGCTCTTTCCTTTGTGACGCCCCAGGCTGTGGCTCTGTCGGGGGCAGCAGAGACCACTCCCAGAGCACAAGCAGGTCAACGTGGATTCCTGTCAGCATTCGGCAGGGCTGCCGTGGCCAGGGCTGCACCACACCTTGGCCCGGAGCCGGCCACTCGGCGTCCTTCACTCCAGGCAGAGCCTGCTGGAAGCTGCCTGGACCTTTCCTGGCCTGAAGGACAACTTAGTCTGGCCTGTCCAGCCCTAGAGAGCAGAGGGCACCACTGGAATCTGCCACAGCAGCGGCAACCATGGCACACCCATCCAGGACCTCGCAGGGCGGTGCTTCGGACAGCCAGGAAGGAGAAAAAGCCATGGTCAGAGCCATCCCTGTCCCTGGCACAGGACTGCCACTGCTTCCCATGAGCAGACCCCTGCTGACCCTTCACAGCAAGATCCATGCCCGCTCTGCTCTCCAGACCTCGAAACCTGACCCCATGCGATGAATAAGAAATCCCACCAGGGCTGCCCACGGGCCTGAGGACAGAGCACAGCCATGGGCAGACGGAAGTGCTGGCCACACCTTCAGTCACTTGTGTGCACAGTCAGGACAGATCACTGTGAGGTGGCCCAGCTGCAGAATTCCTGCAGGAGGTGACTGAGGTGTCCTGAGGCCACACCCCAGGTCACCGAGCCTCCAGTGCTCCGCAGGGAGTGGTCAGGCAGCACTGCTCCAGGGGCCAGTGTGGCCACGGAGCCAGTCCCCAGCTGTGTGCTGGACCATGGGCAGAGGACACAGCCAAGGTGAGCACACAGCTGGATGCCAAGGCTGTCCCACAGGACCTCGGGACCTCAGCCTGACCCCTGGCAGGGGCCCGAGGGCTGGTGCCACAGACCCCCGCTGCTTGGCTGGTCTGTCCTGGCCCCGGGGAAGTCTGCAGCACGGCAGCCCGAGGCCCGGAGAAGCCAAGGAAGCTTCTGTGACCCCCTGGCACCCCAGGTCTGCTTCTTGAACACAAGCCCCGTCCCGGGGGCTGTGAGACAGCTGAGTGAGCCCAGCTGCAGGCTCCTCGGCAGCCCCACACCGTCCCCGCTGGTGCCAGAGCCAGGGAGAAAGTCTGGCACTCTTCCCAGAGCACCGATTTCAGACAAAACCACAGACAGAGCAGTTTGTGGCCCTGTTCTCTTCTCTGTCTGTCGGAATCTGTTTGCAGTTTCAGAGGCAGAAACAGGCTTCTCAGCCCATCTTGCAGGCAGGAGAGGCTTTGTGCGCAGAGAGGAAAAGGGAATTTTCTGGGTAGAACTTCGTGAGCCTCTGAAAAGGGGACAAACCCAATTGCTGGGCACTCGATTCTTTTTGGCTCTTGACTCTTGCTGCTGCTGGGAACAAACAGATGGTGGCAGGAGCCCCAGAAGCTGCCATGAGAGCACAGGGCCCTCCCCCGAGGGTGGGGCAGGGGGCAGGGCGGCCAGACGGCTCCAGGCTGACCACCTACAACACCTACGAAACCCACATTCCTCCCTCGTCTGGGAATTCCACGCTGCCCTCCACCACGGAGTAAACCCATCAACCAGAGGACTGCAGCCCAGCTCAGTCCCACAAAGGGACACTGGCTCCCAGCCCACGCCGCAGAAGGTCCTCAGCTTCAATCTGGGAAGATCTGGGAAGGACTGGGTGGCTGGCAGCCCCCACAGGGTGGACACTACCCCGCCCTGCTGGGGGGAGGGGGAGTGGGGATGGCCCTGCAGGGAGGAGGGGCAGAGGAGGCACGGGGACATGAAATGCCTCAGATGCACTCTGTGGGCAGGAGGTCCTCGGGGGCTGTGAGGGCAGACAAACCGAGCTGACCCCAGCCTCCCACACCATCTGAGATGACGGCAGGTGTCAGCCACTGTCCCCGCTTGGCTGTGGGACCCCCCGCACCACCATGCAGGCTGGTGTCAACTGGTGTCCCAGCTTGGCTTTGGACCCCCCCCACACACAGAGTCATCCGCTGTCCCCGCTTGGCTGTGGGACCCGCTCCCATGCAGGCAGGTGTCAGCCACTGTCCCAGCTTGGCTTTGGACCCCCCCCCACACACACACACACAGAGTCATCCGCTGTCCCCGCTTGGCTGTGGGACCCGCTCCCATGCAGGCAGGTGTCAACTGGTGTCCCAGCTTGGCTTTGGACCCCCCCACACACACACACAGAGTCATCCGCTGTCCCGGCTGTGGGACCTGCTCCCATGCAGGCTGGTGTCAACTGGTGTCCCAGCCCAGCTATGGGACACTCCCCCACCACCATGCAGGCCGGTGTCCCAGCCTCCACCACTCTCCTGGGAGCTCCCCGCAGTTGCAGCGGTCACAGATGTCCCTAGGCACGCCAGGTCAGGGGACAGTGGCTCCCCAGGTGAGAGCCTCTGTACTGACTCTGTGGAGAGCAGCGTAGGGAGGACACTGGACAGAGGAGCACCCAGTGTGGGAGGTCGGGCCGGCCACGTCGGCAGAGGACACAGGAAGAGGAGCCTGCTGAGATGTGGAGCGTATGGGTGACTCTGTGTGTGAGTGTGGAGGGAGCCCCACCCCCTCCTGGACACAGCGCCTGCAGGTCCTGGGCAGGGTGCCCCCTGGTGCAGGAAGACGGAGCCATGCCATGGAGAAGGGCCAACCCCCGGGGCTGCTGGCAGCCACCAACTGCATGGGCGCAGCCCCCAGGTGTGCCAGTGGCTGGGTGGTGGGCACTAGCCCTGGGCAGGGCTGGTGGGAGGCCAGGTTTGGAGGAGTGTGGCTGGCTGAGATGGGGAGCTGGAAAGAGGTGCTGCAGCGTGGGTCCTGACTCGCCCTGGGTGCACTAACTACTCTCCTTGGATTTTGAGGGGAGGAGTTGGGCAGGCCCCTGGGTCGGAAGCTGGGGATGCTCTGGGCTGGGGAGATCTGGGGAAACGCAGCCTCCCTACTGTCTGGATCAGGGCTGCGTACTTTACCCACCCTTCACTGTCCCCTCCTTGAAGGGAAGTGCCCCCTGGCTAATAGCACAGGAGCCACTCCCACCAGAGACGGACATTTCCCCCTGTGCTGCTGGCACCTGGGCCCCAGGACGGCAGAATGTGCCCAGGGCCACGAGGCCAGAAGTCTGCGGCTGGGTGCACACGGGCCAGTCAGCCGGCTGCCTGCCCCGGGTGGGAAGCAGGTCTGGGGCGGTTCCCAGCGGTCTGGGGCCCAGCTGGGGCAGAAAGTCTTCCTCTGTCACACATGAGTCTTCTCCAGCGTGGGAAAGCCATGCCCACCGGAAGCTGATCGGGCAGGGAGACAAGTGCCCGAAGGAAGCCAGCCCGAGCAGCAGGTCCAGCGGCTTCAGGATTAATGTAGCCCTGATGGCTCGGATGCCTCCAGGGATGCAGGCGCCAGGGGCACTGGGCTCCTTGCAGGAACAGCCCCCAGTCCCCCCACCCCGCCGCTGGCACACAACTCCAGGGGCCTGGACGGACCAGCCATCACCCAGGAGGTGGGCAACTCGGATCACCGTCTTGGACTCAGTGACCCGTGAGGTCATGTTCAGCAGGCCGCTGTGGGCAAATGGGCAGGAAGCAATCCAGCCAGTCCTGAGACGAGGGACACCGCCCACGAAGCAGGCGGTGGACAGTGGGAACTCAGCAGGAGGAGGGTAAACCAGGTGAAGGACGGGAATGTGCTCTGGTGCGGATCTGCAGGCCCGGGGGCTGGGTCCCAGCCAGCGTGGCAGAGGCGGGGCCTGGGGGGCCCTGGGCAGGAGGGGTGGACTCTGGGGATAGGGCTCTGTTACAGGTGGTGGGTCCCTGGGGCCAGCCTGGGAGGGGCTAACCCCTGGCCCCGTGCCAGGCTGCTTCCCTCCACCAGGTCTCCCACCTCAGGCCCCAGCATGGGCACTTCTGAAGCCACGAGCAAAAATCAGCGTTTCCCGGCCAGGCACAGGGCACACACCCGTGATCCCAGCAGCTCGGGAGGCTGAGGCAGGAGGATCTCGAGTTCAAAGCCAGCCTCAGCAACAATGAGGCACTAAGCAACTCAGTGAGACCCTGGGGATGCGGCTGAGTGGTCGAGTGCCCCTGAGTTCAACCCCCAGTGCTCCCCCACCCCCAATGCTTTCTCGTCTTCAGAGTTCTTGTTGGGACTTGGTCACAGAAGCAAGAGGCTCATCAGCATGAAATCTTAGTGGCCAACCAGGTCACAGCCCTTTACTGCCTTCTGGTACAGGAAGTTCACTCTGCTGCAGTGGAGACACGTTTGCTTCCTAGATACCCAAGCCCTAAACCACACGCCAGGTTTGCAGCGAAGGTTCAGGACGTGGGAGACGAGGTCCCGAATGTGGAGCCTCTCGAGGGGACTGGTGCCCACAGAAAGGGAGCCCAGGGATGCCCTGTCCTTCTCGCTGTGGGAAGGAGCCGGAGGACAGAGCCTGGGCCGGAGACCCCCGAGCTGCAGTGCCCTGCCCGGGACCCACTTCCAGAGCTGTGGAGCTCGGCGGGAAGGTGGCACTGCCACCCAGCGTAGGACGCTCTCGTCACCTGAGACAAGCCCACTCTTCCCCGGTCTTCCTGGGCGGGCCCGTCCTGGACATCACGCTGCCACGCTCCACAGCTCTCATCGACTCGCAGTGGCTTTGCCAGGGCCACCTCCCTGCTCCCGTGAGATGGCCACCTGTGCCACTCATCCAGCGATGGCGGGAACATGGCCATCCCACCCGGCTGCTCCGAGTGCCACCATCACCACGTGCCCACGCTTTGTGCAGGAGGATCCTGAGCTCCTCGCGGGTGTGCCAAGGAGGGCGGGCTGTGCCACGGGCCACCTGGCTGGCCTCTCCCAGACCCTGACGGTCTTCGCGGCCACCCCATCATCCCTCGCACTCCCCTCCGTGAGGCTCTGGTCCCCCGTGTCCTTACCGGCACCTGCTGCTGCCTGTCTGGTGACAGCTGTGGGTGGGACGGGCCTCTGAGACCATGTGTGGTGGCCCTCATGTGTCCCCCTAGCGTCACCTGCTCCACACCTGCCCGGCTCTCGGCCCCATGTCCACCCCTGCCCAGCCCCTCCACCTGGACGTCCCCCACACCTGGACCCTCCACCCAGCCGTCCATGCCCGCCCACCCCTCTACCCCATGTCCATGCCTGCCTGGCCCCTCCACCTGGCCACCCACACTGGCCGTCCCAAGTGCCCCTTCTCTCACCCTCTTCTGTCCTCAGTGCGGCCAGGCTCTTCACTAACCCCCAGCCCTTGACTGCCCAGTCCAGAGACCTCCTAGGAGTGTGATGGTGGGCCCTGCCCTCCCCCTCATGACTCCTGGGTCAGTGGAGTCCAGCGTGTTGGCTGGGTCCTCTCCCCCTTTCTGATGGTCTTTGTCTCCTGGAGACGGTCACTTGGCCAGGTGGGCCTGGCCTGGACTCTGTCTTCAGACATGCGAGTTTCTCCTCACCAACCCACTGCCCTCCCCTGGACCAGGGCGGTCACCTCCTGCCTCTCCATGAGGAAGCTGGGGGCAGGTGTCCCCGGAGCCACCTCTGGGTGCTGTGGCTCAGGACCAAAGTCCCCAGGGCTGGGCCCATCGGAAAAGGGACCCACAAGCGTCAACAGCTGCCCTCCTCCCTGAGGCCACAGCCAACCTCTCATGGCCCAGGAAGGCCAGTCCACCTGCTCCTGGGGACACAGCAAAGTCTCGATGAGGACATGGGACTGCAGGGCGTGGTGAGAAATGGGCACAGTCAGGGCCACGTCTCGAGCCAGCCTCTGGGTCTGGCGGTGCCACACCTGGCATGTCCCCGCGGCTTCCCACTGCCCACCCAGCTCCAGACCCACAGGGCTGGCTGCCACGGGGCCTTTGGCCCTTCTTTTGCTAGGAAGGCTCGCTGGGTCTGGGCCGCACTCCTTGGAAACCCGAGGGCTGCCCTGTGACCCCTGAGCCTCCCGTTGGGCGCTTCTTCCCACGGGTTAGGCCCCCGGCCTTCCTGAGGTGGGCCTGCTCCTCAACCCCTGCTCTTACCGCCCCACCAGGAGGGACGCCCGGGTGGGCCGCGGTTCTCTCACCACACCACCGCAGAGCGGAAACCTCGGCGGCTCAGTAACGACGTGCACAGCGGCACCCGGTACGCAGTGCTCATGCCGTGGCACGGGGTCCCATGTCAGCAGGGTTGGTGGAGCTGGCCTGGGCCCAGAGAGCCTCACCTTTCCTACTGACCGAGCCTCAGTGGACCCTGGAATCACAGCCGGCGGGGGGGGTCCAGCAGGCACCCAGGACTGGGGGTCAAGAAGCCAAGGCGTCCTGGGCATCCAGCGAGGCCCTTGGGCCCCTGGCACTGACCCTGGCCGGTACTGCCCAGGCTGAGGGCTGAGCGGCCTGGCAGGGACCGACGTGCATCCCCCACAGCGTTTCTCAGGTCGAGGGACAGCCTGTGCGGGGCAAACCCAGCCCGTGAGTCCTGTGGGGCCTGAATCGGACACCTAGGACCCTGTCCTGTGGACTGCTGGTGTCCACAGAGGGGCAGGAGGTGCCTCTGCAAGACAAGGGCCTGCAGCTCCCTACCTCCTCAGTCCACCCACACGCACACACTTCTCACACAGCTGCCAGCCCAGGGGTCTCACTGTCCCCACGGGTCCCCCTGACGAGGTTCTGCCTGCAAGCCGGTGTCTCCCACACGTCCCCGGGGGGTGCTGGCCGGTGTCTCCCACACGTCCCCGGGGGGTGCTGGCCCAGGACCATGCTCTGGGGTGTCACCAGAGGCCTTCCCCAGCTCTAATGGACACTTCTGATGAAGACAATCCTGTAGTCTGGACCCTCAGGAGACCCCGGTGCTCAGTGTCACCTCCAGAGAAAGTCCTCTTCTGCCTCCTGTGTCCACGTTGCAACGTGGACGACATCGTGGACGACATCGGCAAGCTGGGCCCAAAGCCCGAGCCAGGGCTGGTCTGTGGTGACCCGCCTCCCTGGCCTTAGGAGAGGGGTGACCTCGGGCCAGTGCAGGCCCAGTCACTTGTGTACCAGGGGCTGGACAGGGCTCCACAGACAGGCCAGGAGCACGCCGCTGTCCCCCGCCTGGCATCCAGGCTTGCTGCAGAGCCGGCCAAGGACCTGTGACCTGCCCCTCCCCTGGGAGGGCTCCACCCCGCTCAGAGGCCCGGCGGTCAGAGCGACGCTGCGCCCCTGCAGCTGCCACAGGCATGTCGTGGGGCTTGGACCCCGCGTGCACCTCATGTGCACAGAGGGGCTACTGCACTGAACACGCACCTAACACACGTGTTACGTGCTACTGTGCTTCAAACTCTCGTGTCAAAACCTTGCTTCCCAGTGCAGCGGGCAGGGCATGAGGGGTGACTGGACGTCAGGCTGTGTCTCCTCGAGGAGAGGGCCAGCCGCCCCCGAGTGCTACTCGGGACTTGCCCCCTCCTCTCCTCTGGTCCCTCTGCTCCGGCCACAGTCGCAGCTCTCAGTCTCGGCTGCCGCCTCAGGACTGAGAGCACCAGCCCAAGGGCTCTGCCGCAGCAGCGCCGGCCGACGAGGCTCTGCCGCTGCCTGAGTGACAGCCTCCTGAAGCACACAGCTCCCCCGAGGGCGGAGGCCACCAGGTCCACCGGGGGAGGGGCCTCTGCGCTGGCCTTTCAGGGCAGGGCTCTGGCCTGGGAGCCTCTGGACCTGGGTCCTGCCTGCTGGGGACAGGGGAGTGTCCCGGCACAGAGGGCCAGATGTGGCAGGGGCCTGGGGAAACAGGCGAGGAGAGGGTCAGGCTGGGGGGCCCGGGCCAAGCCCCGGTGCTCCCTGGACTCAGATTCAAACAGGGAGTCGGCGTGGGGTGCTGTTTTCAGAAACGGGGCGGCTGGGTGGAGTGGGGCCCGAGCTGAGAGGAGGAAGCCCGGGGGACAGAGGGGAGGGGGCAGGTGCCCTCAGCACAGCGCCATCCGCCGCAGGTGGACAGGAGAAGTGGGAGCCCCGGAACACACTGGAGGTGAGAGGAATCTGGTGAAGACTTTGCCGTTTGAGTTTCGGCTCCACGTCGGCCTGTGAGGACCGTGGTCTCTGTGTGGCCTCTGTGTGGGCAGCAGCCCCGTCCGCACTGAGGCTTCTGCCCGCGTCCCACAGGACGCACGGGGGCAGTGAGTCGGTAGCGGCCTCCACCCGTCCGTCCCCAGGGACGCCGGCTCCAGCAGGCAGGCCTGGGGGGGGACGCGGGCACTTCCCGCTCCATGCCGTGGAGCCCAGGGTCGCTGCTCCTGGACAGCAGGCTGCTCGATGCAGCGGGATGTCCCCGAAGGCCCAGGTGCTGCAGGACTGGCCCTGCAGAGGCGCGATCCGGGGGAGGGGAGGGCCTAGTGGAGGCCAGAGGACACCGAAGGGTGCCCTGGAGGGGTCAGTGAGTCGCCAGCGCAGCACGGGCCAGAGCGACCCCTCCTGGCCCCACCGAGGGCCCTGCAGGGGCTGCAGTCCCGGGGAAGAGGCAGCACAGGAGGGGCCTTGGCTTTCAGAGGGTCACAGGCCAGAAGAGCCCACGCTCTCCTGTTCTGGCCTGCCACCCCCTTCCCTGTCACCTGCTGCAGAGGTGCATGGGCACAACAGGACAGGAGGACTGTGCTCCTGGGTGTGCGTGACAGCATGAGGGCACCGAGCTGCAGGATTTGCAGGCACTGGGCTAAATGCCCCACCTCTTCACCAAGAATCTGCTCAGAGAGGTTGAGGCTCATGTGAGCATCACACAGCTGCGACAGGCTAAGGTTGTGGACTCTGGTGAGCAACTTGGTTCTCCCTGTTGTGCTGATCTGTCCAGGGTGCTGTCCAGGAAGTCAGCCCTTGACCTCAAGGCCCTGTTGGCTCTCCTGCCCTAGGGACGCCATGGGCTGGTGTCTCCAGGTCTCCTCACAGTGACTTCACTCCCATCTCCAGATTCTCCATAGGGAACACAGTTGTTCACAAAACACGTCCACGAGAGGGACTCTGAGAACCCCAAGCCCGGGCTGGGGACGCAGCTCAGTTGTAGAGTGTGGCCTCGCATGCTCAAGGCCCCGGGTTCAGCCCCCAGCATCGAAAAGAAAATTAGAACGAGAGCTTAGAAAGAACGCGGGTTCCCGGCCAACCTGCCACAGCACGAGTCGACCCTTGGATGATGGGTCTCCTGCCAGTCCTCGGGCCAGAGGCATCAGGATGGCGTCACACAGGTGGCCTGCCTGGCAACGGGTCCAAAGGTGGACAGTGCCTCTTGACCCAGGGGAAGATGCCTGGCAGCTGCCCTCACCAGCACCTTGCAGAGCCGCTCTGCAGGCCGTCTGCCTGCTGTGCCCAGGAGGAGCCTGCCAGAGGCCCGCCCGCTGCCTTACCACCGAGGAGCCGCTCTTACCCTTGGCATGGTCACCATCAGGAGAACAGACCACGCCCAGCCAGGGCCAAGAGGACACCCCCAAACTGTGCACAGTGGCACTCATCCTGTCCAGGTCCCCGTGAGAGAAGTGAGGATCCCTGCCAGGACCGAGCATCGGAGGACTCGCACACACTCGCACACACTCACCTACATACGCAGACACACACCCTCACAGACACACTTGGACTCACGCTCCCCTGCGCCCAGCTCACCTGCAGGAGAAGATCCCTGACAGGAAGTGCCCGCTCGGTGCCGGGGCCACAGAGGCCATGGCCGGGAACCTCAGCGAGGCGCCAGGGACACTGGGTGACAGAAGTGACCTCCCCAGCCAAGAGCGCGTCCTTCTGGGCCCCCTCAGGAACCTCCACAGGCTCACACTCACCCACACCCACACTCACCTGCACACACTCACTCACCTACACAGAGGCTCACACCCACCTACACTCACACACTCACCTACACATTCACCTACACTCACACTCACCTGCACACACTCACTCACCTACACAGAGGCTCACACTAACCCCCCACACACTCACCCACACCCACACTCACTCACCTACACAGAGGCTCACACTCACCTACACTCACACACTCACCTACACTCACACACTCACCTACACATTCACCTACACTCACACTCACCTGCACACACTCACTCACCTACACAGAGGCTCACACTAACCCCACACACACTCACCTACACATTCACCTACACTCACACTCACCTGCACACACTCACTCACCTACACAGAGGCTCACACCCACCTACACTCACCCACTCACCTACACATTCACCTACACTCACACTCACCTGCACACACTCACTCACCTACACAGAAGCTCACACCCACCTACACTCACCCACTCACCTACACATTCACCTACACTCACACTCACCTGCACACACTCACTCACCTACACAGAGGCTCGCACCCACCTACACTCACACACTCACCTACACATTCACCTACACTCACACTCATCTGCACACACTCACTCACCTACACAGAGGCTCACACTAACCCCACACACACTCACCTACACCCACATTCACTCACCTACACAGAGGCTCACACCCACCTACATTCACACACTCACCTACACTCACACTCGCCTGCACACACTCATCTACACACTCACCCACACCCCCACACACTCACCTACACACTCACCCACACCCACACTCACTCACCTACACAGAGGCTCACACTAACACACACACACTCACCTACACACTCTCCCACACACTCACCTACACAGAGGCTCACACTAACACACACACACACTCACCTACACACTCTCCCACACACTCACCTACACAGAGGCTCACACTCACCTACATTCACACTCATCCACACACACTCACCCACACACACTCATCTACACTCACTCACCTACACAGAAGCTCACTCACACCCCCACACTCACCTACACACTCACCCAAACCTACCTGCACACACTCACCTATACAGAGGCTCACATTCACCTACACACACTCACCTACACACTCACCTACACTCACACTCACCCCCACACACTCATCTGCACACACTCACCCGCACACACTCACCTACACAGAGGCTCACACTCACCAACACACACACTCACCTACACACTCACCCACACACACTCACCCACACACTCACTACACAGAGGCTCACACTCACCTATACACACACTCACCGACACACTCACCTACACTAACTCACCTACACAGAGGCTCACACTCACCCACAAACACCTACACACTCACCTACACTCATACCCCCACACTCACACTAACCTACACACACTCACCTACACAGAGGATCACACTAACCTATACACACTCACCCACACACACTTACCTACACACACACACTCACCTACACAATCACCTACAATACACTCACACACACACTCACCTACACACTCACCCACACCCACACTCACTCACCTACACATAGGCTCACACTCACCTACACACACACTCACCTACACACTCACCTACACTCACACTCACTCACCTACACACATAGGCTCACCCTCACCTACACACCGAAGCTTACACTCACCTACACACATAGGCTCATTCACACAGGCTCACACTCACCCACACACACACAGACACTTTTTTCAATCTACTCCTGGCCCCTCAGTCTTCCTGTGGAAATTTCAAAAGATCTGGGGAGTCGCTCCTTTCAACTGAGAAGTGGTAAATCAAGACGAGGTGGTGGGCACCTGCGTCAGATGCAGGAAGGACAGAGCAGGTCAGCCGGGCGAGAAGGCTCTGACCGCCAGCGGTTCCAACCGAGGCTGGCGCTGAGGGTCAGATGGAGTGGTCAGATGGAGCGGTCAAGCGTCCGAGTACCCCCTGCTTCCAGAGAGGAGCAGGGGAGAGTGGACAGACCCGAGGCCTCCCAGCGGGCACGTTGCAGAAGTGGCCTGGGGGCTGCCACCAGGAGGTGCAGGAAGAGCAGGCCTGGCACAGGGACAGACGGCCTCCAAGCCACTGTGTTGCCAGGTGTCACTGCCACCACCTTGAGGACAGGCTCACACATACACAGGCTCACACAGATACACACAGGCTCACACTCACAGATACACACAGGCTCACAGAGATCTGGTAATGGTGATGACTACCCTTTTCTTCGTTTCTGACAAAGGGGTGTTAGAGTCTCCAGTCTTGTGAAGAAGTCATCTGTGCTGTGTGAGGACAACTGTGCTTTGGTAAACACGCCTTCCTGGTAAACTTTTTCTTTTATCATTATGGAATGTCCCTGTTCTTCCCCGGCCATAGTTAGTGACCTGAAAACAGCCACTCCCACCTTCTATGCTCCGCGATTGCATGGTGTGACTTTCTCCAGCCTTTCCTTTCAACCTAGGGGCCTCTTGTGTTTTGAAGTGTGACTCTGGAAAGGGCATGTAGCAGATGGCTTTTCCTGCTTCGTCCCCTCAGCCGTCTCTCTCAGTTGGAGTCGGAGCCCTCCACAGTGCCCTTACTGGTGTAGATAGGTTTCACAGTTTCTGTGAGCCTGACCCTTTTTGTTTTGCCGTTACCCCCTCACACTCTTCCTAGTGCTATCTAAATATCCTTAGTATTGCATGTTAATACTGGGTTGGATTTTGCTATAGCTCTTGGCTCTATTTTATAGGCATTACCTTGCATGGTCTGTTTAGAACTGATAGGGCACCACTTCATGTAAAATGTGGAAAATCTGCCAATGTGCAGTCTTCCCAACACAGCCATGCCGGGAGGGCTTCACAGCTCCATTCTTTGAAAACCAGAGCAAACAAGGTCATCAATTTTGCCTTCTATACTCATGAAACATAAATACCCAAGAGGGGGAAACAGTTCTTCGCATTATCCAGACACTTGTCAATTCTGCTTCTTTTCACTCTTGAAGACCCGTCTCCAGGAGCACTCTTCCCACTCAGCCCAAAGGACTCCATCGTCACCGTGCCATGCCCATCTGCTCGGGCAGCTTCTCTGAGTTCTGCATTTGCAGACACACTCACTTGGCCTTCATCCCTGTGCACATTTTTGCTGGGTAGAGTGTCCTGGCTGCAGTTCTTTCCTCTGAATACTGTACGCTGCATTATCTTCTGAGACTTTCTAGAAACGATGCATTCAGTCACAGTTTCCCTGTGTGTAGTATCTCATTTTTCTCTAGCTTATTTGAAGAACCGCAGTTTAGATAACAAGACTCAGTGTATAGTGCACTCTAGTTACCAAAGAGCTTCCGCACCGGCATTATCCAGTCCGCGCACCACTGAGGAGGCTGGCACCGGGACAGGCACCGTTTCGAGTAGGGCAGAGACAAACCCAGAAGCCCTGCCTGGGACTCTCCACACTCGTCCAGGGCGAGCGAAAAGCACCTGTCCGCTGGGTGGCTGGGAGGAGGCGCCACACTCACTCATCCGCAGGAACCAATGCCTCTGTGTGACGGAGTGGCACCCACACACGGGTGCACCCTGGACTTGCAAGGCATCCTGGGTAACTCAGAGGTGAAGATGAAGACAAGGTTCTGACGGAGTTTTTCAAATCTTGGCTGGAAACGTTGAAGCCAAGTCTGCTGTGGTGAGTCTGTGCCCTGCAGCTTCCAGCCGCGGGTGGAGGAACCTGGACACACGCGCTCCTGCCTAGGGCAGAAGGGGAGACGGAGGCTGCTGGAGACCTCGGGCAGCTGGAGAAGGCTCAGCACACAGGCCTGTCTCAGCTCACGTGGCCTGAAGGAATTCTGGCAGTGACTGTGGGAATGATCATAAGTTTCAGGAAATGTGTTTGCCTTCAGGGTATTTTTAAAAGTCAATTTTCATGCTTATTTTGTAACAAAAACCATAAACCTTTAGTATTAAAGTTATTGATTTCAGACAATTTTATTTAAAATTATTTTCTCAAATTTAACAAGTATAAAAAGATCTTTTGATTGTAATTATTCTTGAAGGAGCTGTACACAAAACAACGTGGCGTCTTCTGCCCTCAATTATGTTAGACATTGATGGGGATGGAATTTGAGCTTTCCCACAGTGTGCCAAGGATTTCAGCCCCGTCCAATCATGCATCTCATCAGCAATTAGTGTTTCCCTGCTGAGGACTGAGAGAGAGTGAGGGAGGGAGGAGGGAAAGAGCCCTGCCCCCACCCAGGGGCTAGTTGTAGAACGGAGACACCACAGATGTGCCACCTCCGCTTCCTCCAGGGCCAGGGGACTAGTGCTGCAGCTGAGCAGGCCAGCTCCTCTGAGGTCCGCCTCTGAATCTGTGAAACAGCAAGACTTCCCGGGTGGAGGGAGGGCTATAAATCTGTGAACCCCTGGTTCTCGGGCTCCCAGGCCTGCAGAAGGGTGGGCCAGGGAGCCCTAGGGTCAGGAGGGCGGGGTGCACCTGCCTCCTCCACACCTGCATCCCTGCAGCAAGGTGCCCCTCCACTGGGTAGAACATGGAGCTTTGTAATGTTGTGAACAACCAATAAAAAAATAAATAAAAATAAAAATAAATAAAAAAATAAAATGCACATTACCCCTCCCAGGGGAGTCTTCTAGAAGGACAGGATGGGTCCCACACTTTGGGCTTCCTGGCCAAGAAGCTGCCCACGTGGCGCGCTGCTCCTGCCCGGCCCTGAGGTGCATGGGTGTCTCCCTGTGAGGGGTGGGTGAGAGCAGCCCCACCCAGAACTGCACCCCCTCCCTCCATAGCCACAGGCTTCCTTCTCCAGGGAGGTGGAGACCCACGTCCTCCTGCAAACCGTTCTGTCTGCTCAGGTGCTGAGAGGAGTCACCCACGTGGACCCCTGGGTAGGGCCCTCCACCCCCAGCTCGCGGCTCCGGAGCATGTGTGATTATCTACTTATGGCAGGACTTTTGAGTTGCTTCTGTGACCTAACCGGACTCCGGGCATGCAGACACACACTCTGTGCAGCGGGCCTCCCCCTAGGGCAGAGGCGCAGGAACAGGGTGGCCAGGTCCTCTGAGACGTGCGTGTGTAACTTTGCAAGAAACTGCAGGAGTGGCTGCATCTGCAATCCCACCAGCGCGGACGGGAGCAGCTTCCTGTTGCTCACTCCTGTTTCAGGTGGCTTCCCAGCCCTGGCAGACGGCCAGGAGGGTGACCTGGAGGAGGAAGGCTGGTGGTGGCTCACAGCTTCAGAGGGCTCAGTCTAGGGTCACCTGGCCCCTTTGTTTGGGCCTTTGGAGAGGCAGAGCTTCAGGGTGGGGAGCCCTGGGCAGCCCGAGCTGCTCACTTCATGGTGAGCAGAGGGAGAGGGAGCAAGGCATGTGCTGGGGGACACGCCCTCACCCGGGGACCCGGCGTGCCGCACATCCCAGGTCCCCCACTGCCTCCTGGCCGTCATCAGCAGTGCTTCTCATTCTGGTGTTCAAACGGGTCGTCCCCCTCTGACGCACGGCACTGCTCCCCTGCCCGTCTTCAGTGCAGGGTCCACTCCAGGAATCTGCCCACAGCCCGGCGCCGTCCTCTGCCCGTTGAGCTCAAAGCCGGCACCGTGCAGCCCAAGTCCGTGAAGGGCTGCGGACGGCTTCTCCCTGGTCATGTCTGCACGGTGGCGCCCAGTGGCTGGCGGCCAGCGTTCTCTGCATGGGCCGTGCTTGTCCATCACCCTGAGAGCTCTTGGCCTGACCCAAGGCCAGGAAGGTGTTTGTCCTGTCCCTTCTAAAGGTCGCAGTTAGGCGTCATACATTTCCGTCTGTGATCCACGTGGAGCTGAGGATCTGTTTGGGGCTTATGAATGTTTGCTGTGTCCACAGAGTCTGGGGACAGGACTACTCCTTCTCTGGAAACGGCCTTCTTAATGCTGCTTCGCGGGGGTGGCGTGTTTTGCCTGTTCCTATTCCCTGTATCTGAACCCGCCCTTCACAAGCCCATCTCACCGTTGACAGTGCCGTGCTGACCTCTCATCTCTCTCCTCCGCCTTTCCAGTCACACCAGGAACTTGCAGGCTCCTGCGTGGCCTGGAGCCTGGATCCCACCTCCCTGGACGCCACCCCCACATCCACCCTGGGGCCTCCCGGGGCTTTGGGCGCCTGCCAGCACCTTTCTCTCTGGAGATGCTGTGCTGAGTTCCTGGGAAGGACCTTCTGTGGGGCCCTGGTGCCTGGTGGCTGGCCCCACCTGATAGCAAGACCACTGCTGGGAGCGGGGTCTTACGTACGCATGGGGGGTAAGATGAGCCCAGACTCCTGGTCCTGTACACCTGAGTTTGTGTTCCAAACCTACCACTGTGTGTGACGTCACCTTCCTGAGCTGCTATGCCCAACTTAACACGCAGGGGACAGTGCTATCCCCTTAGTTGAAGGACAGACACCGATGGTGTCTGCAGAGGACCTGTGAGGCTCCTGGGTCCCCCTGGGCTTGCATCTGGAGGGGTCTCAAGGACCCAGTGGAGGTTTCCGAGGCTTCAGAAGGACAAAGGCAGGGGGCAGCTCCAGGCCCCACCATCTCTCAGAATCAGAGAGGAGGAAGGCAGGTCCTGACACTGTGGCCCCAGGTCCTAGAGGCTCATTGGTGACAAAGACCAGAGTCCTGGACCTAGACGTGAAGGCAGGCCAGGGAGCCACGCCTGCGGCAGCAACTTGGCCCAGAGTTTTACCATCCAGTGGACAGGCCCTCGCTCGTGCCCGGGTTTCGAACATCATGAGGGTTTCTGTCCTCCTTACCTGCTTCTGCCATTTCAGTCCCTCCGGATGCTCCGGCCTCCCTGATTTCAGGTTTGTCCTAATGCTCCGACACCTGCCCCTGCCGAGGTTCTCCCGGGCCGCACACCCCGGTGCTCTCCACCACGGTCCTCCCGCCCCGTCTCCCACACCCCGGTGCCCTCCACCACGGTCCTCCCAGCCCCGTCTCCCGGGCCGCACACCCCGGTGCCCTCCACCGCGGTCCTCCCAGCCCCGTCTCCCGGGCCGCACACCCCGGTGCCCTCCACCGCGGTCCTCCCAGCCCCTCTCCCGGGCCGCACACCCCGGTGCCCTCCACCGCGGTCCTCCCAGCCCCGTCTCCCGGGCCGCACACCCCGGTGCCCTCCACCGCGGTCCTCCCAGCCCCTCTCCCGGGCCGCACACCCCGGTGCCCTCCACCGCGGTCCTCCCAGCCCCGTCTCCCGGGCCGCACACCCCGGTGCCCTCCACCGCGGTCCTCCCAGCCCCGTCTCCCGGGCCGCACACCCCGGTGCCCTCCACCGCGCTCCTCCCAGCCCCGTCTCCCGGGCCGCACACCCCGGTGCCCTCCACCGCGGTCCTCCCAGCCCCGTCTCCCGGGCCGCACACCCCGGTGCCCTCCACCGCGCTCCTCCCAGCCCCGTCTCCCGGGCCGCACACCCCGGTGCCCTCCACCGCGCTCCTCCCAGCCCCGTCTCCCGGGCCGCACACCCCGGTGCCCTCCACCGCGGTCCTCCCAGCCCCGTCTCCCGGGCCGCACACCCCGGTGCCCTCCACCACGCTCCTCCCAGCCCAGAACCCGCTGTCAGTGTTGAGAAACAGACAGGTGAGGAGGGGGACCCGAGGTTAGGAGAGGAGTTCTACAAACTGGGCCCACTGTGCTGACCCCCACATGCTTCCTTTTCCCAGAAGCCATTTACCTGCCGCCCTGCTCTGCCTAAGTGGACAGGATAGGTCACATTCCTCAGCAAACTCCACATTAACTGCAGGAGAAACGCAGGCCCCAGATAATATCTGGGGAGGAACCCACATCTTGGGGACCAGATCCTGAAACTCCAGAAGATAAGCAGAAAATCTCAGAGTGTATGGCTCAGAATCCAGTTAGAACCAGCCAGCATGAGCCAAGGTGACCTAGAGTTGCCACGACAGCAGGAAAGTCTGATGTCACCCTGAGGTCAGTCAAAAGTCAAGGGCTGGAACCTTCTCTGGGATCCCCCATAAACCTGGAGTGCAGCAGAGGCCCATGTCCCTCCCCTCTCCGAGGACCCCTCTCTCCCTTGAGTGTCCCCTTTCCCCTTTCCTATGCCTTTAGTAGATCATTCCTGTTACTGAGCGACAGGTCTAAGGTCTGACTTGATCTCAAGAATCTGGGTTTGAAGACAGGGTCTCCGTGGTGCCTGTTTCCCGGAAGGCCCCAACTCCGTAACCCGGGTGTGGACAGAACACCCAAGCTGAAGCTGTATCACAGAGGAGCAGCCGCAGCCCGAGCACGGGCTACCCTCCAGACCCTGCCTGGGGCGGAGCCCAGAACACACTTCTAAGATCTTGATACAAAATCCACTCCTGAGGCCAGAAGGTGACTCACAGGAATAGCTTGGGCTTGACCTTCAAGGTCAGCACCTCCGTGCCCTAACCCTGTGCCCGGCCAGCCTCGGTGGTGCTCAGTGCACCCAACGGCAGCAGTGCAGGTGCAGAGTCCATGCCTGGGTCATGCTCACATCTGGGCGGGTGGCACGACACAGCTCTGAAGGAGGGGTGGCCTCGTGGCCATATGTGTCCGAGCCCTGGTGGGAGAATTTTCAGCATGTGGCTGGACACTGTCCTCTGACTGCAGGCCCTGGCCCTCCATGTGGGTCCTCTTTCCAGTGCCTACTTCCTGCCCCGAGTTCCTCCTGTGACCGGGAGCTGACAGGGCACCCTTTGGCCAAGCAACTCCCACCCTGTGTGAGGAGAGCCCGGGGCAATCCAAAACTGCTGCCCCCTTGCTCTGCGGGCGCCTCAGCCCTGGCCAGCTGCTTTTCAGGTCAGGAAATGCTAGTCCACGTTCAGGCTCAGGGCACATCTCACCTCGCTCTGACCTACGTAGTCTGTATCTGAACGAGATCCCTCTGTTCCCACGGCTCTGGATTCTCTACGTCGTCCACACCAGTGTGCATCCATCTACATGATTGTTTATCTAGCCTCCACCCAGCCCATGTCAATGCCTACTCTATGCCATAACTAGATGTGAATCTAGGCTACTCCACAGCTGTCTACACCCGGCCTGTGCCCAGTGGCCCCTTTCCTTCTGTCCACACCAGTCTCTAGCCCCAGCTAGCCTTCACTGTCTGGCTCATGGGCATCCATGCTGTATGTACCCCCCCACCCGCTGTCTTCTCCCCGTCTGTCCTCGCTATGTCTAGTCTCCTCTCTGTATTTCAGGATGGACCTGCTGGCACAACCCAGAGACAGCACCAAGCATGGCTGCCAGTAGGTGCCCTGTGAACACTGCTAAAGGCTTTCAGCTTGGGAAGCAAGGGGCGTCGCCAAGCAGCTGGGAGCTGAATTGGAAAGGATCCCCAGAGAAACCAAGCACCCTAGGGGTGAGAGATAGGCGCTCAGGCTGGACAAGGTCCCAGAGATTGTCCCCCATGGACCGAGGGATGGAAATAGAGGTGACGGCAGATTCGGTTTTGATAAAACACACTGAAAATAAAATTTTCCCTGCGTTTCAGTTTTTGTATCTCAGGATACAAACAATGGTGTTATTCCTCAAGTGTAAACAACAAGAAATATTTATCCCGTGGTTAACAATTTACACTAGCCGCCCCCCAACCCCATCCTAAAGCCACGACCTGGACAAGGGCCTAGCTATAGAACCGCTACACGGCACGCCCTGCTCCACCTCCTCCCCACACTGAGTCACAGTTACCAGGAAGGACCACCGCTGGTCCCAGGAGGGGACGGCTGTGCCGTCATCATCAAGGAGCACACACAAGAGCGGCTGCAGGAACTTCCTCCAGAGCAGCTGCAGGCCCGGTGCCCAGCAGTGACCCTGTGCACATCCTGCCCGTGGCTCAGTGAGCCCAGAACGGCAGGGAGGGAGCCCTCGGGCTGCAAGGGGGCAGACCATCTAGGAAGCAGGGATGCCAAGGTCATGGCTGTCTAGTCTGGGCTTTGATCTGTGGATCAATGACCACTGACGACAGATTCGGTTTTGATAAAACGCACTGAAAATGACATTTTCCCTGACCCCTGATGATATGCTCCATGCCAGAAAAGGAAAGACAACAGCAGGGGAGCCAGAGCTTCTGCTCCTCACCACCCCAAACTTCCTCCGGGGAAAAGCCAAACCAGCTTGATCAGTAGCTGAACAGTCATGGCAAGGGGCAGAGGGAACACCAGGCCAGCAGGAAGGAGGCGCGTCCTGGCACGAGGAGAAACACTCCCTGGAAGGTCACTTTGTCAAGTCGGGGAGACCTTGAGGGCATCACAGGAAGGACGAGGGAGGAGCTGCGGGGGCCTGGCAGCTGCTCCTTCCTCTGGAGTCCCCGCGGTCGGTCTCCAGGGGAAACCACAGGCTCCAAGCACAGATGGAGACCCGCAGGCGTAAAGCCAGTCGCCGCCCACAGCCTGCCTCTGGGCCCGGCTCCTGAACGATTGTTGCATGAATGTTAATGAGTGGGAACCCTTCATGTGGATGTCTTGGGCATAAACAGAAACTCCCGAAGAACCCAGCAGGAACGTTGAGGAAAACCCAGGGCGCAACCTCGGGCCTGGGGCTGGCGCGGCTGAGGTGGGGCTGGCGCCCCGTGAACTGTTCAAACACACGGGTGCTCTCCTGCGGTGGCCGTTCTGCAGTCTCCCAAAGTTCAAGATGGGGAGAAATGGAGACCTGCTCATGCCACACACAAGATACTCAACATCAGATTTGCCATGTCACGAAAAGAAGGCTTGCTGCCTCTGAGGGAGAGCCATTTTACCTAAGGCCCGCTCTCCTCTTCCTGCTCGTGTTGCGGGACAGAACCACCCGCGACTGGGGCACTCCTGGGCAGTTGCTGAGGACCCACCTCTTTCTTCATCCAGCTTCACTGTCACCTGCACAACGAGCTGTAGCCCCAAGTATCATCTCGAGGTAGAAAGAAAGAGCCGGGCTCCCCTGCACACGGTGGGCCTTTTATTGGAACTGAAGGCGTCATTACATAGTGCAAATGTTTCTTTGGTAAGGTACTGAATACAGTGAACATGAAAAGGCATTGGCTGTTGGTGACAGAACAGGAAACAAATATATACACTAGGCTTCAGGCCACAGCACGGCCCTCACCTGCTGCCAGGACGATCCTCAGGTCACCAGGACCGAGCGCCAGCTGGGGACCCCAGAGGCACGTCAGTTGGAGTTACAGAGACTGACAGCCCTAGACCCTGGCCCAAGCCACGCGCTGCACCGCAGCTCCTCTGTGTGCAGCAGCAGAGCCTCCAGTGCAGGTCACGGCCACTCTGCCACCTGAGCCACTAGCCAGAGGATTTAGGCAAACTCGTGAGCTTCCTCGTTCACGGAACTGCTTTAAGATTCGATTGCTAAATTTGATTTAATATTTCAGAAGAAACGCTGTGGCCTGAGAAATACAAACCAGCCTGAATTTATTCTTTAGCAATGTGAGGATAAGAGTCCAATACCCACATGTGTACACAGACCATAGTCCACTGCCAACACCCCGCAGTCTGTGCAGCAGGCCTCAGCGACCCCTGGGAGGACACCAGGCTAGCCATCCATCACACCAACCTCCCCAGGCTGCAAGGGCCCCTCCTGTGCCAGAGGCTGCCAGAAGCCCAGTCTTCCCTGTGCCCACAATGGTCTCCCTGCATGCTCCAGGCTGACTCCTGCCACCTGACTCTAGACCTGGGTCCTCCGGGTCCCCTCCCAGCCAGCCTCAGGCAGGAAGAGACTCAGAAATGTGTAGAAGGGAATCAGCAAGCTAGAATGTTCCTCAGAACCCAGATCACTCCGTCTTTAGACTAAGATGGAAGGTTTTGGTCAATTAAAAAGAGACCATGAGGTATGACAGTTGCTTTTCACTAAATTCTAAAAACAAAAGTTAAAAAATAAAAATAAAACAAAAAAATACTTTTGTATAATGACGTTTCTGCCATGTCTACACCTAAGAAATGGGCAGGCTTTTTTTTTTTTTAATACGAAACATCATGCAGTTAAAAAACACAAGGTACAGGGACTCATTTTTTAAAGGTTCACGTGATGTGGCGTCAGAGTCCCCACGCTGGACTCCGGTTGTCACTGCCCTGCAGAGGACCTGGAGAGTAGGCCTTGCTCGCGGTCAGCAGAGGAGCTGGCAGGCACACCAAGGCCGCAGGCCACTGGCCAGTGCATGGGCCTCCAGGAGGCTCCAGGAGGCAGAGGGAAGGTTCCCACTCCGGCTCCAGGAGGAAGAGCCCGTCGGTAGGGTGGCCTGGTGACGTCCCTCCGTGGGAGGAGGAGCAGTCGCTGACACACAGCTGCTTCGCTTCATGGTTAGATACTGAGGAGCTGAGAAAGGACCAAGAGGGTGGGGCAGACAGCAGGCAGGGAGCGGGAGCCCGAGTGACCCGACCGGGTCCCCAGAGCGCTCTCCTGAAGATGCCGTTTTGTTTCGTGCCAAACGTGGTTTTCTTTTTTAGTGTGGTCTGATGCAGCCCAGGCTTCGAGAGCCTCCTGCCTCCTCTCTGTGAGGCCCCCGACTGCCGGCAACACCTGTCTGCCAGTGCCTGGCCCCAGAGCAGGCGCAGCAGGCGATCAGAGGCCTGCCTAACGGAAAAGAAGTGGTGTTATCAGGCAGAATCAACTTAGGAGCCTGAAGAGTTAACTGTGCGATTTAATAGTAGCACCAGATTTTCACTTGAAAGAATTAAATAAAACCTGAGACGTCTAACAGAGTGGGTCCCCTTCCTGCCTGCCGCTTCCTCCACAGAGCGGGTCTGGGGCGCCTGGACTGCTGTGTGAGGCCCAGCCCAGGCCCGACACACCGGAGTGCAGGGGCTCCCTCTGGCCTGCACTCCTGGTGGACTCTGTTCCTGCCAGAGCTGCACAGACCCACCCGGGAGCCTGCAGGAGCTAGGGCTTCTCCTCCGGGCCTTTCTCTACGCAGACTGGACAACAGGCTCCTTCCGTTTCCACGGGCTCCGGGCAGGTGGCAGGAGGGCAGGATTCCACGAAGCAGGTGACCTGCCCGTCCTGGGGGAGGGGGAGATGGGCACAGTGTCATTTCAAGAACTGACCCGGACCTGGGGCCGTCACTCCGTATCCACGTCCCCACCCCTTGGCCTGCAGAGGCCTTCCCTCTCCTGTGACTAGAAAAGGGGCCCTTCTTGGCAGGCTTCCCAGCTACAGACCCAAGGTAAGGTGACTGCCACTGGGATCGTGGGTGACTCACCCTCCTCCTACCCGATTCCTCCAGGACAATGGGTCAGAGAACACCAGGAGGCCACCTAGGCCTGCTCTCCCTGTTTGCTGCCCAAAGGAGACAGGCCCAGGTGCCCGGGTGCCTCCCCACATCCCCGACAAAGGCACAGCCTCATCTGCAGCGGCACCCGAGGCGCCTGGGGGTCCTCATGCTCACAGCCCGACAGCCCCAGTCTGGGCTGCAGTTGGCTGCTGCTGCTCCTGGTACCCACGCCCCTGCCCACCTTCTCCCAAAGCCAGCTCGAGCCCCATTTCCCGTGTTGCTGGTGCCCCAGGCCAGCACTGGACAGAGCGAACGGGCAGGTGATTATCAGGGACTCTCGGGGGAAGGAGCCCAGCGGCTGGGTTTTCAGGTTTCCAGGGTGGACACGTTAGTGCCACAGCTGGCAGAAGGTGGAGCTGGAGCGCCCAGTGCCCACTGCTTGTCCTGCCCTGAGCCTGGCTGCACACTGCCCAGGTCTGGGCACCAGCACTGCCTGGTAGGCACAGCGACAGCTGGCACCGAGAGGTGGGCCCCTGGTGCTCCCGGGGAAAGGCAAGGACCTGGGAGGCGCTGGACTGGCCCTGACGTGTGGCGTGGCGGGCGCTCTGTACTCACTTTGCACCCACAGACGGTGCAGGGGTCGGGTCTCCACGTGGCGCTGTTGACACGGGGCTCTCCACTGGCATCCACACACTCTGTGGTGCTGAGCCGGGACTCCAGCCTGTTGATCTGCAGCGGGGCACAGAGCGTCCCGTCGCCTCTGAGCAAGCCTCCCCCATGAGGTGACACCTGACACTGTTCACACACAAAACCCTGAAGCACTGCTGGGAGCCTCAGTGGCACTGACCAGACAGGCTCCCGATGGCCTGTAGCCTCTCTGAAGCCACAGGAGCTCAACAGAACAGACAGGAGGGGACTTGGAAGCGAGGGCGCTTTCCTCCCATGACTGCCCGCAATCCAGGGCAGAGCGCACTACACGCAGTGTTCCCAGGAGCGGTGGCCGGCCAGCCTGGGGATTAGGCCACCTGGCTTCCCATGGGTGGGCTGCTGCTGTGCCCTGGACACATGGTGTCCACAGTCAAGGTGTGGGTCAGTGAGGCAGGATGTGGGGGAGGCTGCAGGAGCCCAGGACCCTCCGAGGGCCAGCTTCCCACACCCGGGCCTTTGTGCAGAAGGCCCCTCTAGAAGCAGGGAGAAGCCAAGGTCCCGCCACTGTCTGCCGCCATGCACTCCGTGACAGGGATGCTGTGCTCACGGAATGCTTCCCCCTCGGGGTGCCCTGTCCCTTGCAGCTGAGCCTGATCTCAGTGGTGCTGAGGTCCGGCATAGAGAGAGCACACTCACCACACGCCTTCCTGTTCTGGGAACAAATATCTGTGAACCCTGCCCAGCTGCAGCGGCAGCTGCCCTCACAGTAGGCCACACAGCTGTGCGCAGAGGAGACCGCCAACCTGTTGCCTGTGTGTGTCCACAGGGGCGGCTTCTTGCCAACCACAACAGGGGTCTCGGCCTGTCAGAGCACACCCTTACCTCTGCACGGGCCAGGCTGCCCCAGGGTTGAGTGACCGCAGGCCTGTCTACCCTGCCAGGACCCTAGGCACGTGCGGCTGATCCCGAGTTAACTCAGAACTGGGCCTGTGTGGGTCTCAACGGAGACACGCGTGCGGGCACTGAGCTCAGCACCACGACAAGGCCAGGCCTGAGCCACAGCTGCCTGGAAATCCCCACAGGACCCAGCAGCCAGCAGGGTGTCGCCCGAGTCCCGGCTGCAGCCGTCCCTCTCCAAGCAGCTGAATGGAGTCCAGGTCTGCCTCCTCCCCAGCGGGCCCTTGGGGCTTCCGGAGACTTCGCACCAGCTGTGTTCTCAGCAAAGTCACCTGGCGGGTGGCCCCACGCCCATGACACTCACTACCCACTGCCAGCTGTCCCTGATCCTCTGGGAAACCCGGGGAGACGAGCAGGGCCCACAGCAGCAAGCCTTGGACTGGAGTGGTGCCCAGCAGGGTGCTCGCCCTCAGGCCTCCTGATGGGAGGAGGCAGGCGGCTGCGGTGGAGGGCTCAGCCCGCCTCACCTGCTTCCTGAGCTCTGTGATGGTCCTCTGCATTTCCAGGACAAACTCTCGGAAGTCGCTGGTCACCGGTGCTCCCGGGCGCTCCCGGGCGGCTGAGGTGGTGTTGCCCTGTGGTTCGCTGGGTTTCAGCGCACTACGGGAGGAGGAGCACAGACTCACCCACCGGTTCAGATCCTGGCTCCTGAGTCCCTTGAGCACAAGGCCCAGCGTAGCCCCCAGGGCTCCCCCACCTCCCTCCCGTGACAGCCTGAAAAGGCGCGGGCTGGCAGGGAGACCGCGGCCGGTCACCAGGACACAGGGAAGCTGATGTGCCCCTGTCAGTGAACCAAGAGACCAGCACCTTCGCATCTTCCGGGGCCGCATTCCCCGGCGGGGATTGTCCTCCCTGTAGCTGAAGTCCAGAGACCGCCTGCCTCGGAAGTGGTAGGAAAACGCGTTGAACTGTCCCCTGGTCCTACAGTCTAAAGAGAAACCAGAAAAGGGCACGCTGCAGACAGTGAGGACCTACTGTGCATCTCATCAAACGGGAACCCCCTTTGTGGGGCAGTCAATGAACCAGTTGTGGTGCCTGGGGCCAGGAAGGGATTGTGGATCTGACCTCTGAGGTCCCTAGGCATCCAAAAGGTGGGAGTGGGCCCCACTCAGCACCCGCGATGCCACCAGGCCACCCTGCTGTCTGACCAGTCCCCCACAGCTCACACAGAGAGGCCAGGGGCTGACTCCAGAGGCTGCTGGCGTGGGGGCCCCTCCTGTGGCCCGGTGGCCTGGTGCACCTGACAACCTCCCCCACCCGTCCTACGGAGGTGGGCCCACCTCTGCTCCGCCCAAGGGAGCCCCAGACACCTTCTCTGAGGCTTTTCTCCTGGGCCCAGGTGGAGTGAGATGCTCTGGGCATGGGACCCTGGGGCTTCCCACATCGTCCGACACGGCGGGCAGGGTTTCTGGGGTTGGTGACTCTGCCTCACCGAGGACCAGAAAGAAGGTCAAGGCCACTATGGCCCTTTCCTGATTTGACAGCCTCAGGGGACCACTGCGGCAGGAAGGTACAAGACCGAGGCCCACGAGGACAATACCGAGGCCCTGTGGTGGGCTCTCCAGTTCCCGTCCTAGGTGGTATTCGCCGGCTGGCTAGATCGTCATCTGGAGAGTGCTCTTCAAGGATCACAGCCCATTTCTGTCCCACGACACCGCTGAGGAGGACCCCTTAGCTCGGCACTGTGTCCCAGCACCTAAGCACTGAGCTTCTGGCCCAGGCCCAGAATGCCGACCGGCCCACGGCACACTGCCTGCCAATCACCCCACAGCATGACTCAGATAAATGCATCGGACCACCCAGCAGGGCCCCTCACAGCCCTGGCCCCTCCGGGGACCCCAGCACTCTGACACAGGACAGGATGAGCCTGACTGGCGGTCCCCTCCCTGGCAGACGAGCCCCCAGTGGGGACTAGAGAAGGCAGGGTCACTCCCAATCCCAGGCACCACAGCGTGGGTGCACAAGGGAGGTGTCTGTAGCCCATGAGGTCCCCAGGGAGCAGGCTGTCTGGGGACGGGCCCCCACCCCTGCCAGGAGAGCCCTTGGGCTGCCTGGTGTGCAGGGCGGGTCTGGGCCACGCTGCTCAGGCCCTGGGCTCTGCCCTGGCTCAGGAGGCAGGAGCTGCCCGGCTGGTTGGCCCCAGTGGGGCTGGGGGAGCAATGTGAGTGGACACAGGGAAGCCGATGTGCTCCTGTCAGTGAGCTGGACTACGCAGGGCCCAGGACAGTGTAGGCAGAGGGCCTGAGCCCAGAACCAGAATCCACCCTACTGGGCACAGTCCTCTGCCCAGGCCCTGGGGGCTGTGAAGTTGGAGTTGCTCATCTCCCCCCTCGGGCAGCGTGCTCACAGACCCTTGGTTTGGTCAGACACCAACAGAACCCCTTAGGGAGACCCACGTCCCCAGCCAGCAGACTGATTCCGTGTGTCTCCTGATGCCGTGCACCAAGCCCAGCGAAGGGCCCAACCCTGAGGAAATATCAGCTGAGCTGCCAGGAGGCGACTGCTACGCGACAGAGGAGTGAGGACAGGCGCCGAGACTCGATTCCTGTTTAGACGATGCCACAGGACGTGCAGGTGAGAGGTAAATCATGGCCCTGAACAGAATCTGGAGCCCAGATGTAAAGCAGCACAGAGGACATCACTGGACATTACTGAAGAGATGGCAAAATCTGAGCGAACTCCATAAGCCGCTCACGAAAACGTCCCAATTCTGACAATACACACTTACGCTACTTAGAAGCAAAGCAGTGCAATGCCTACACTATCCTGGGCTAATACAGAAAAACATCCACATTGCGCACACACACACACAGTGACAGAGGGGCACTGTAGGGCAAGATGTTAACAACTGGTGAAGCGAGGTGCAGTGTGCAGTTCCTAATCGTGTCCCAATGCTCACTGCAACAATTCCAAACGATTTCAGAATGCTTAGCGCAAATGAGGGTGTGGGCGTGCACTTGCAGGTGTGTATGTGAGCATGTGTGAATGCATAGGCCTCTGTGTGTGAGTGTCCGTGCATCTGTGTTCATGTGTACATCTATTTTTCCCTAAGACTCATCAATCCCACAAATAAGTCATAATTGCTACCCTGGTCAAGAGCATCAGTCACCCACCTCCCAGGAGCTGTTTCTTAGGATTCCCAGGGGCACAGGGGGCAGCCTCGGGGGGGCTGACAGGACGTGGCCACAGCTTAGGAAGTGTGCTGGTCAGGCGCCTTCTTTGAAAGTTGAGCCAACATAAATAGAAGCTGATATTTTGGCCTGTCGAACTTCAACTCTTTCTTTTTCTTTTCCTGCTATATTTTGGATATAGCTTTTGGGTTAAAATAAAAACAGATAACCTTACAAAGCATTTTTAAGCTGTGGTGGCCCAGGGCCAAGCCCACTGTTTCAGGGGAAAGTACCGGAACCCAGTGTGGGCAAGTAGCTCCCGAGGTGGTGGCTGCTCTGCAGAGAGCGCCCACAGGACCCGGGAGCACCAGCCCAGGGGGCGTGTCTCCAGTGGAGAGCAGGCGCCTGGCTCTGTTCCAGCTCAGGCAGCCAGAGGGCCTGCTGGAGTTATCAGATCGCAGAGTCCCTGCATCTGAGATAAGAAGAGCTGGCTTTTCCCATGGCTTTCAATGGAACCACTTTCTGCCAACAGAATGGATCTCTCTGCTGTGCTCCAGCAGAAGCGTTCACGCCCGATGCACAAGGAGGACACGACAGAAACAGGTAAAGGCCCCAGAAGTGAGGAGGCAGATGCCGTGACCCAGAAAACTCGGGGCCCAGCAAGCAGTGTCCATGCACGTGAAGGTCCCACCACACACGCAGGCACGTGTGCACTGATGTACATGTGGAGACAGGAAATCAGGTCACACACTTCCCTCCCAGAGACTGAGACCCGCCGAGGACCATCCAACACCTGCTGTACCTGCGTCCAGGCAGCAGGAGGAGGGGTCGCCAGTGTCTGAACTCTGTGCTCCTCCTGAGCCCACCTGCTGTGCAGGCTGGACCATCCAACACCTGCTGCACCTGCGTCCAGGCAGCAGGAGGAGGGGTCGCCAGTGTCTGAACTCTGTGCTCCTCCTGAGCCCACCTGCTGTGCAGGCTGGACCATCCAACACCTGCTGCACCTGCGTCCAGGCAGCAGGAGGGGGGGTGGCCAGCTTCTGAACTCTGTGCTCCTCCTGAGCCCACCTGCTGTGCAGGCTCCACGAGGGCAGCCTGGCCAGCATGAGGGGCAGCCCCACTCTTTTAGGGTGCGGGTGCCAGGCTGCCTCCACGTGCCCTTCTCCACCTGCTCCGAGGCTGGACTTCGCTCAGGGGCGCTTGTGTTCAGACACTCACCAGGCTCTACAGGGAGACCAGCCAGGCCTGAGGAGCACTGTGCCTGCACTCCTCCCAGTGCTGTGGTCACTGTGGACACTGGGCCCACGGATCCCCTGGCCACTGTGACAGGCAGGGCGAGGCAGTGTGGGGGGTGGCGTGGGGTCCGTCCTGGGCACATTTCCCAGCGCCAGGCAGGGACCCTCACTGGCGTGCTGCAGTCTGCGTCTGCACAGACGACCTCCAGCTGTTATTGCACCCTGTGCCCTGTTCCTCAGGTCTGCCGGGAGATTGTGCTGCCTGGCAGCAGCCGCCCAATCTCCTGTGGCCATGTCTCCTGATGGCACCGAGGCCAGGAGGAGCGGCTGCCCAGACCTGCCGCGTGGGCACAGCCCTCGGGGTGTGTGAGGTGAGAGCTCCTAGGGAGCGTCTCGGGACATGTGGGCCAGTGGGCTACCCCACCCGTGCCCATACCCCCCCACACTGTCGGGCTGCCCTTGGCCGGACACTGGAAACGCAGGAGTGGGGCGGGCAGCGTGGGCCCCCACGCACCTTCGCAGCAGTCCTGCCACACCCGCAGGTCCACGCGGGGGATGTCCTCGCAGCTGCCATAGCCATGTGGGAACTCAGCCACCCGGAACACGTCCCCTGGCACACGGGTGATGTTGTCTGAGTTGTCGCAGAGGATCCTGGCCAGGGACGTCTGCTTGAGCTGCGTCAGCTGGGCGGGGGAGAACACCCCGGGGTTTTCATACCACAACCTGCAGGGGCAGAGACGCGAGGTCAGAAGCAGGAAGGGACGCCCGGGACCCAGGAGTGGGCTGAGCTGTCTCTCCAGCAGCAGGGAGCTGGCCAAGAGCCGCAGCTGCTCAGGCTTCTCCCCAAACAAAGCGGACGAAGAACCCCGAACACTGGAGGCTGCCTGCCAGCTGCCGGGGCAGCAACACGGGGTCAGGCCACTTACAAAACAAGGATATCTGCAAGCCGTCTGCAGAGTTACTAAGGAACAGGGAGGGTGGGCCGCCTCCCAGGCATCCAAGTACACTAAGGACGCCAGCCTAAGTCGCAGAGAGGGCCAGCCAGAAGCTCAGCTGCTCTGAGGTCCACAGGGGCAGAACTGCATGGGTGCACCCACAGGCTTCCAGGAGCTGAATCCTGCCCCTCAGGCTGGGGACTCAGGGCACCTGGCCAGGTGTGGCTAGCCTAAGGAGGTCCACCAGGGTGTGGCTTTTCCTTCTCAGCCAGGGTGGGTCTCTGTGTCTCTGGTGGTCACGGCAGGCTCTGCAGGGCATCTGCGCTCACCTGTCCCCATCCCGCAGGCGCCGGAACTGAGTGCTGAGCAGGCACATCAGAGTGGGCCCCAGGCGGCTGCCAGGAACCAGGTCCTCCACCATGAGGGCCGGGAACAGGTCGATGTTGAGGGTGGAGCCGTACAGTCTGCAACAGAGAGGCAGGTCCCTTACCTAACAGGGCTGCACGCGGCAGGAAACACAGCAGATGCAAACGTCCTCCTCTTTTCTTTCACTACTTTACATTATTCATAACTATACTTCACAAACAAATTCACCTTGATTTCTTTAAAACATAGATCCATTATACTGTGAAGGCTTTTTCCTACTTTGTATTTTGTGGGTGTAAAATGTACAGGCCCCAACTTATCTATCAAAGATTTGAAAAACCCAAGAAAGCAAATTGAACCACACACCCCGCTGCTCTGCAGGGAAAACCCACCATCCACTATGCCTGCCGGGCCTCTGTCCATGGATGTATGGACAAGGACCAGAATGTAGCCACAGCCACAGCTTTAACAGACTGGAACTGCATTCTGCCATACATTGGAAATATATCTGCCATAATGAAATGTTTTCTAACAAAGATGCCAAAGGACTAGGAGGAAGCCGAAGTGTCAGATTACGAACTTCTTTACCAAATTCTTCCAATTCCTCAGAAATACTGGCTTACGAACGAACACTGATGACTTCCTCAGGTCGCTCACGTCCCAGGTTTCACGGTCTCCAAAGGCTGTGCTGGTCAACAGGAGCCATGTTTCCAGGCTCACTGGAGTCCTAAAGGTCTGGGATCCCACTGCCCTCCCCACAGCGCACACAGGAGGCACATGTAGCCAGGGCCTCTGCCTCTGGTCAGCAGCAGGCACACCAGTGGCCTCCTCCGTGGGCACAAGCACGCTCTGCTCCAGCCCCAGCTCCCAGGGGCCTGCAGGACACAGCTGCGCTCTCTGTTCCACATCCAGGCACCCTGGAGGTCCAGTACCTCGGTGGGAAGCTGCTGGTCTGTGCTGGACAGGGCACCCATTGGACTGCAGGGGCCAGCCGCCTGCAGACTTCCCCAGAGGACTGGCTCCCTCCTGGTCTGTCTTCTTCCATCCCCTCTGTGCCCAGGGACTTCCCATGGGCTGCCCGAGTGCTCAGAGGTGTGCCAAGCCTGACAGCTTCCTGTGCCCAGGTGAAGGCCTATCTGTGGCCCATGTCCCCAAGACCGCTGCTGCTCAGAGAGGGCACTTGGTGGGGACTCCTGGCAAGTGGAGGGGCTGCAGGAAAGCCAGATCCACCTGCCTGAGTTGCTCAGCACAGCCTCAGTTCTGGAACTTTCTAGGGTAATTGGCCCTTCAGTCCAGCCACACCCTGGCTAGAAGCACAACTGGGTCAACTCACTGGGAGCTTGTCCTGGCTCAGCAAAGCTCACCTCCTGAGCAGGCTGGGCAGCTGGGCAGCGAAGACCTGCGGGCTCCGCCCTCGCGCCCCCTACACTGGGTGGCCAATGGCGCTCTCCTCTCACCCCCGTGCGGTGCCACACACACACAGCAGCAGCACAGCCCGTGGCCAGTCACACTGGTGCCCACACAGGAGCCAGGGCAGCGGCTTCCCAGAGCTCACCTTCGCAGCTTCTCGCGGATCTCAGGGTTCTTGATCTCGTTCTTCAGGTCCTCAAAGGTGTGGGCGGCGGACAGGTTGCAGTAGACCCTGTAGTCATGGTAGGGCGGGATGCCGTGGTCCCGGCCACGCTGGATGTTGATGGCAGCCAGGTCGAGGGCCACTGTGTGCGCCATGGAGAAGAGCCGCTCTGTGAGCTCCGTGTTCAGCAGCTGAGAGGGCACACGCATCTTCCCTGCCACCCCGAAGAGACCCCTGAGCAGTGGATCGATGCCCCCCTCGTTCACGATCCGGAAGGGTGAGAAGAAGGCCTTGTGGAGGGGGATGTGGCCCTGCGCGATGGGCTGGAAGTTCTCGTCCAGCCTCTGGAGCACGGGATTGATGAGCGTGTGGCCAAACCTGAAGGCGGCGGTGGCGAAAGCATTGAAGATACCAGCGTTGACGTTGGGGTCGTAGCCCCGGTACTCGCCCAGCATCTTCATGCCCACCTCCCCCAGGACTTTGGGCAGCCAGTGCTGGTAGGTGATGTGCTGGATCTCTGCCCCCACGATCTTGCGGGTCTCATGGTAGATGGTGTCCCCGTCCCAGTGCGGGTTCAGCTTCAGCAACTCTGTGGCGATGCGGTTGTGCTCACGGAACCACAGCGTGTGCATGCTGGTCAGGCCCAGCTGCTCGTTGGCGCGGTGGTCCCCAGCCAGGAAGCAGGGGATAGGGCTCTCATTCTCATCCCTCATGCACTCGGTGGGGGGTCCGGTGGCGAAGGGCAGCAGGGGCTTCCCGGAGCGCTGCACGATGCCCTGCCGCAGCAGGCCGCGGTGGCTGGCCAGGTCCCGGATGCTGCGGGCCTCGTGGTCCGAGCTGCCGTACACATTGGACGCGTCGATGTAGGAGGTGAGCTGGTTGATCTGCTCCCGGGGGTACACGGAGTTCATGAGCAGGGACGTCATGCCGCTGCCGCACACGGGGCTGGAGCGCACAAAGAACATGCAGCGGGCACCGCTGCGCACGCGGGGGTCATTGGGTGGGATCATGACGGAGAAGCAGGGGGGGTCGTTGCTGCACACGGAGCTGCAGTGCTGCCCGTCGGAGAAGCGGGCCTGGCTCAGGGCCACCACCGTGGAGTCCAGGTCGTGGTCCAGGAACTGGCCCCACTGCATCAGCATGTGCGTGAACTGCTCGTCCGCCGTGACCGCCTCCGTGCCGATCAGCGTGGTGGACACCAGGCGGGGCATGGGGAGCACGTGCCCGTTGTAGAGCCGCTGGGGGTTGACGCCGCGGGGCGTGTTGAAGCCGTTCTCGTACACGGCGGTCAGCAGGCGCTCGAAGGCCGTGAGCGAGGCGCCCCACATGGGGTGCTGCAGGTTGTTGCAGGTGCCGTCGTGGGTCCGGTACTTCTGGTGGAAGCACATGTCGGAGCAGTTGTTCACACGCCGGTGGGCGGTGCAGCCTGACAAGTTGGCGATGAGGCTCAGGTACTGCGGGGACACCAGGTCGTTGTAGTGATAACCTGCAACACAGGCAGTGCTTACCTCCTGAGGGGGCGTGGGCCTCTCGCAGCCCCCTCTGGCCTTTGGGTAGAGCTCCGCCCAGTGCCCCTGCGGTTCCTGGTCATGAAGCCCTCACGGGCCTGGGGCCTCCATGCCAGCTCCACTGTGGTGACGCTGACAGAGCGGGGCCACCTGCACCTTCCCATTTTCTCTCTTCTCCCATGTGGCCCAGCTTGCAGCTACTTGGGGAGAACAGGCAAGAAGTACACCCCAAGACCACTGAACACCGCTGACTCCTGCTCACTGGCAGGCCACTCCCCAGGCCCGTCACTGCACAACCGAAGGCCATCGACTGCCACCCACACCCCTAGGACACGCCCTCCTCACCACTGCTCCAGTGTGACCCAGAGGCAGATCCTCGATGCTTGCCTCAGTTCCGAGAGCCTCCTCTTGGCGAGCCCTAGCACAGATGGCCCTCCATCTGGTCTAGGCGCTGGCTCCAGAGGGTCCCTGGGCCCCTCAGAGACCTTCAGCCCACCTCCCAGCTGCAGGAGTGCAGACTTGCCCACCAGGCAAGTGACGCAGGGGACGGCTCTTCCTAAGCGAGGGCCCCAGTCTTCCCTCAGACTCTGCTCACTCAGAGCTCATGTTCCCAAACTGCCCGAACACTCGCAAGGCTTCCTCAACGCTCCTCTCCCCGGAGCGTGCCTGGGATCTGCCAGAAAGCCGGCACAAGGCACGCACGTGTTCTCACAGATCATGCCAGCACGGGCATGCTGACACCCTCACGTGTGAGCACACTGAACCACACATGTGAACTTTACATGTGCACACATGCACAAACATCCCTCCACACTGGCACCATTGTGTGAGCACATTCGTGTGCACATCTATATACACACAGGCACACTTGGATACACGGGCTCACAGGCCTGCTCACACACGCACACATGCACATAACCAGACACTGACACAGACATGCGCTTGTTCCCATGGACACACATCCAGACACTGCGCAGAATACACACTCTTGCTCACATGCTCGCATACACATATTCTGACACACTGACACAGACATGCATTCTTTTTATTTTGAACCTTGGACTAAACCCAGTGGCACTTAACCATTGAGCCACATCCCCAGCCCTTTTTACTTTTAGTATGTTTTTAGTTGTCAATGGACCTTTCTTCTATTTATTTATTTATATGTGGGGCTGAGAACCAAACCCAGTGCCTCACACATGCCAGGCAAGCGCTCTGCCACTGAGCCACAAGCCCAGCCCCAGCCCTTTTTGTTTTTTGAGTCAGGGTCTTACTAAGTTGCTGAGGCTGGCCTTGAACTTGTGATCTTCCTGCATTAGTCTCCTGAGCTGCTGAGATGATAGTGTGGCCACTGGGTCTGGGAAGGCATGTACTCGTGCTTACACGTGGGCATGTGCACATATTCAGAGAGGGCACAGGATATACACTGTTGCTCACACACATGCAAGAGACACGGATACAGGCATGCACTCTTGCTCACACTGTGCACACATGCACATATCCAGACACAGGGAGACAGGATTCACACACTTGCTGAGTACTGAGCCAAGACTCCACGTTTCCAGCTCTGCTGCAGTGTCCACACGGCCTTAGAGGAAAGGAGACTGCTAGTGTCTGTAGGAAATGGCACCCAGAACACATAGCAGGTGGCGTGAAGGAACCTGGGGAGGCTTCCTGGGCCAGGGAGGGGAGGAGCTCTCAGAAACCCCGGAGCTCAGGGAGAGCAGAGGGGATGCAGCCTACCTGCCTCCCTGCCCCTCCACAGTGTACATCTCCCGCAGAGAAGAACCAAGCCTGGCTGCTTTCACAGCTACAGCCAGGGAGTCTAGAAAACCCTCAGTCTTGAACCTCAGAAGCACCAAAAAACCAAAGAGCCAAGAAGGAAAGTCTTCCTTCCACACGTCTCTGCTGCAGCGTGGGCCTCGGGCTTGCCTGGAGCATGCTCACCTTTTCCCTGGCACTGGCCACGGGCAGAGGTCCTGGCAGCCCCAGCAGACAGCAGTAGAGATCCCCGCTTGGCTTCTCAGGGCTGGGCTGCCTGCGCCCCCGCCCCCTGCCAGGCACCACAGCATGGAGGACCATCCCGTTTCTCTGCTGGAAAACCTGGTGGCTCTGAGCCCCTTCCTGGCAGGCGACAGCCTCCCCACCCCTTCTGCACCGTCACCTCTGCTCCGGCCACACTGACTTGCCCACGTCCTGCCTCGCAGCCTGGGCCCCTGCTGTCCCCTCATCCCAGGAGGCCTCTCCTCTTTTGGGTCCCCCATCAAGTACCATCTTCGCTCTGGAGTGGGCCTGCCCCCAGCAGGGCTGCCTGCCGCCGCTGCCCGGGCAGCTCCCCGGTGCTGGTCTCCTGGCTTAGCACCTGTGCTTATCAGGAGTGCTGGGCCACGGTGAGGACAGCTCCAGCTGCCACTCAGAGGAAAGGCCAGTGTGGTGGGGCCGTGGGGGTGCTGGGATTTGTGCCTTCCCAGCCCTTTCCCTAACTAGCACGGAGACAGACGGAACTGGCAGGGAGCTGAGCAGATCTGAACAGGGCAGATGTGCAGCTGGCATCCCCAGGGGCTGGTTGTGCAGGGCCACGGGGCATTCCAGGCTCGGGGTGAGAAAGGCAGCCGGCAGCCAGCGGTGACGTCTGGCAACCCTCTCCTTGTGCTCCCCGAGAACGACAGGCCATGAACAGAGGAGCCACACCTGAGCCTGGGGGGGGCTGGGGTGCCCAAGAACACACGGCCTCTGCCACACCCACCCCGAGCTGTGCCCAGCAGCAGAGGTGCCCAGACCCTGGTGGAAGGAGACATGCAGCTGCAGTCCCACCTGGAACACCAGGCTGTTCCCTCTTCCCAGGCCTCCAGCAGGGAGGCTGGACGCCCCCAGGACAGGGAGGCAGGGGCTGCCGTCCACCTGTCATCAGGCAGTGCCTAGAAGCTTCAGCTCTGGGACAGGACAGGATGAGGACCGCCCGTCGTCACCCAGCTCCAGAGAGAGGTGCCTGCAGACCTACCCCACGCCTCTTTCCTCTCACACGTTCACGGGCAGCCATGTTAAGCCCCAAGTCACCTTCTGCCATGATCGCTAAAAGGCCTGTGGAAAATGGCCTGGAGACGCAGAAACCCCAGGAAGCCGCTCTGACGCGGCCTGGGACCGCTGCTCCCCGTCCCTCCTTCTGTGTGCAGGTGAGCAACAGGGCAGGACGGAGGTCTGCGGGGACTGTCGGCGCCACCAGCAGGACAGACTCACACTCTGTCCTGCACCAGGGCCACGGTGGGCAGGGCAGAGGGCAGTTCACACTCGGCACCCCCAGCCGCTGCCTGGGCTGGCTCTTCAGACGCTGGGAATCTGCAAACACCCCACACGGCACAGCACCCACGCACGGACCCGCTGGAGCCTCCACCCAAGGGTCATCATGCTCCCAGGGAGGACCCGGTACAGACAGCCTGGACAGGCCTTTACAGCCTGGTCAGCCCCCCTCAGGCCCAAAGCAGAGCCCCAGCTCCGACACTGTGTGCCCGTCGCCAGCCTGGGGTGGAAGGTGCCGAAGCCCTCAGGGCTCACGTGGGGTGTGGGGACGCTGGGCAGCGAGGGGACGTGGTACTGACTCGTTCCGTTCAGGTCGACCATCAGGCCATGCTGCACGTGCTCCTGGATGAGCTGCAGGGTCCGCTCGAAGATCTCTCCCGCTCGGGCTTGTCCCACTGTGTAGGGGTCCCTCGGGTACCGGAACAGGGCCAGCAGGTCATTTGGAGAACGAGGCCGGCTGACAGGAGTTGGGAGAGAGGTGCCATGAAACACGGTCTGGAGTCAAAACCCGCCAGAGTCCAAACGTGCTGGAGCTATTACGTATCTAGTGCTACGCTGGACAACAGGAGGCACCGTACCTGACTCATCCGAAGAGGAAGGCAAGAGAACAAGGACAGACAGACAAGAGCCAAGAGACACTAAAAACAAACCGTTAATCAGGCATCAGAGAGGGCACAGAGCATTCCAACCCAGGTGCCGAGAGCAGCCAGCTCTGCCAGCAGAGCAGGCGCGGGCCACCTCGTCCAGGCCACTGAGCCTCACGGAAACCGTCTGGCTGCGCCTGAGCGTCACATTCTATTAGGAAAGGACACGTCCCTGTGTCTCCTAACACCCCAGTCAGAGCCCGAGCCCTTCGTGACGGTGACCCTCCAAGTTTCTCTGGGGACCAGACGGGGCAGAGCTCTGTGCGGGGCCGTGGGCTCTCCGCCCGCACCCAGCAGGGGGACCCGAGGCCAGCAGCGCCCGCCCCGTACCTGTCAAACAAGTGTGTCCGCGTGGAGTTGATGGCCCTGTCCACAGTCGCAATCGCTTCCACAATGGAGGTGGCAACAAAGGGGTCCCCGTTTCGGCTGATGTCGGGAACTGGGAAGCACAAAGTCACACGTTGCCAGGAAGCCACCCCGTGACTCACCAGACCCACCCAGACGCCTGGTCACTGGGACGTCACCCCTTCCAGCCCACCCAGAGCTCAAGCCGGGGACGGCTGGCTCCACCAGAGGCTGCCCCCCAGGACAGCGGCAGCTGAGGACGCCACGTCCCGGGGCCCGAGGGGCGTGACCCCAAGAGCCTCAGGAGGCATCTGGAGGCCCCAGGGGCCAGCTCTGGGGCCTGCGGCCAAGCCCAGCCCCTGGCCTCCTTGAAGGCTGGCCTCCACCACCCACGCCTCAGCCACAGCCCTGCCACCAGCCCACCTCCACGGGGTGCTTCCCTGCTCAGGCACCCAGCGTGGCGCACGGCGCACAACCACTCAGCGCACCACACCACAACACCACACGCCACACCACGCCACCACATCACACCACGCCACCACACCATACCATGCCATACCACGCCACCACACACCACACCATACCACGCCACCACACACCACACCACACCACGCCACCACACACCACACCATACCACGCCACCACACACCACACCATACCACACACCACACACCACACCACACCACGCCACCACACACCACACCACACCACGCCACCACACACCACACCACACCACGCCACCACACACCACACCACACCACACACCACACACCACACCACACCACGCCACCACACACCACACCACACCACGCCACCACACACCACACCACACCACGCCACCACACACCACACCATACCACACACCACACACCACACCATACCACGCCACCATACACCACACCATACCACGCCACCACACGTCACACCACGCCACCACATCACACCACACATCACCATACCACGACACCACACACCACCACACACCACACCACCACACCACCACACACCACATAACACACACCACACCACACCACGCCACCATATCACACCACCACACACCACGCCACCACACACCACACACCACACCATACCACGCCACCATATACCACACCATACCACACCACCACACCACCACACACCACATACCACACACCACACCACACCACACCACGCCACCATATCACACCACCATACACCACACCATACCACGTTACCACACACCACACCATACCACGCCACCATACACCACACCATACCACGCCACCACATCACACCACCACACACCACACCATACCACGCCACCACACACCACACCATACCACGCCACCACACACCACACCATACCACGCCACCATACACCACACCATACCACGCCACCACATCACACCATACCACACCACCATACACGTCACACCACGCCATCACATCACACCACACATCACCATACCACGCCACCACACACCACCACACACCACACCATACCACGTCACCACACACCACACCATACCACGTCACCACACACCACACCATACCACGCCACCACATCACACCATACCACACCACCATACACGTCACACCACGCCACCACATCACACCACACATCACCATACCACGCCACCACACACCACCACACACCACACTACCACACACCACATACCACACCACACCACACCACCATATCACACCACACAACACCACACACCACACCACACCACCACATCACACCATACAACACCATACCACACTACCACACACCATACCACACCACACCACATACCACACATATACTACATCACCACACACCACACACCATACACATACTACACCACAACACACCACTCCACACCACCACACATCACCATACCACACTACCACACACCACACACCACACACATACTACACAACACACCACACCACCACATACCACATACCACACACCACACATATACTACACCACCACACACCACACCACCACGTCACACCACACATCACCACACCACGCCACCACACACCACACCATACCACACCACACGGCACACACAACAACAGTGTACACACACCACATAACACATACATACCACACCACATGGCACATGCAGCAGTGTACACACACCACCACCACACACCACACCACGTGGCACATGCAGCACACAGCACACACACACAACACAGCACACACTACACATGGCACATGCAGCAGTGTACACATACCACACAGCACACACCACAGTGCACACATACAACACACCACAGACACCAGTGTACACACAGCTGTGTACAAATGCCACACACAGCACACCATACACAAACACCACACCACACACAGCACAGTGTACACACACAAACACAACACACCACACAGAGCACACCTTATACCCACAATCCACAGCCACACAGCACACACACACCATACTCCACAAAGCACACTGTACACACAGCACACTGCACACACCACACTACGCACCACACACAGCACAACCACACACGCGCTTAGCCCTCTACTCAGCTGCTGTGAGCGGAGCTGGCCAGGACCGCACCTGGTTCCCGCCAGGCTGCCTCAGTGGCCAGGTGGCCGCAGCTGCGTCCCCCTGGGGGCGGGCAGGCCCGAGGGCCAGGCCGCCTGACCCACCGCAGAGACCGGGGTCCCCCGCCAGCTGCCGAGGCGCACTCCTCCGCCCCGACCCCCCTGCTCCTCGGGCGCAGCCCCTGCTCCCATCTCTGCGGGAGCGGCCTCCTGGAGCCGCTTGGGTCTCCGTGCCAGCTTCCCCTGGTCACTCGGGGATCTTTCCACCAGTTGTCCTCCCCACCTTACTGGCTGCTGGCCACCCGAGGTGTGGGCCCGTCCCAGGTGACCTCACAGTCCAGGACCTACCTTCTCCTGTTCCTGCCATCAGCCTTCATCTCTCCCCGGCTCCAGACCCGTCCATCCCAAGGGCCTGCTGCAGGCCATGGCTCACCGTTCAAATGACCCCTGACCCTCCTCTTCCCAAACTGGCCTCCTTTACTGAGAATGGCACCAAAGGGCTCTGGCTGGCCCTGCGGTCACCCCCACTCCCGAGTGCACTGCTGGCCTGAGACGGCTCTGGGCAGCATCCCAGGACCTGGCCGTGCATCTCCATGACTACCAGCACCCGTGAGGTGAGGCTGTCATGGGACTCGGGACCATACTCCTGTGCCAATGGACAAGCCTTGCCCACGGCACAGTGGCCCTGAGAGAGGACGCTCACAGCTCTGCCCACGGGCACGTCCCAGTGGCTTCCCACATGCCCAGAGTGGAGGCCACACTGCAGCAGGGTGGCCATGAGGCCCAGGGACTAGCCCTGCTCAGAGCCTCCCATGCCCCAGCCTCCATTCACGGTGACCTGGCACCTGCTGCTGCTGCCCTCGCAACTGGGCAAAACTGACCCCTCATCCACCCCGAGCACAGCGGCGCAGGCACCAGGCAAGTGACCAGCTGTGCTCACAGCTCAGAAGCCGCTGAGTCTGGGATTCAAGTGGCTCCGGAGAACCCGCCTGGCCAAGCCTTCAGGGGCACACCCTGAACAGTGCCATTCACCTGGGGGGACAGGGCAGGCCTGGGCACTGTGCTTCTGGCTGGCATAGCAGGACACACCCCACGCTCCTGGGCACACCCCAAGCTCCCGGGCACCCCGTACCGTTCACACTGAGCACCATGCCCACCGAGGCATATCCAATCGTGTTCCGGGCCACACATTCGTAGCGACCCACATCTGCGGTTCCCACGTCGTTGATGGTCAAAAATCCTTCAGGGCTGATGTGAAATTTCCCACTTTCTGTTACCTGAACCCCATCCTGGAGCAAAACAATGAAAACAGTCTCAGCCAAAAGCTGAGAAACCAGGGGATTTTCCTGAGTGGGGAGGGGTGGCTGGGACTGCGGGACAGCGGCCAGGCTGTGCGCAGAGCGGCCCGGGGACTCTCCAGGACTCTCACACCTCTCGCAGCGGCAGAGCCTGGTACAAAGGAGGCTTCACCACAAGGGACACTCGGGGTACTCCCCTGGGCTACGCGCTACGGCGGGGAGGGCCGGAGAGATGAGCCCCGGGGACTGTGCCTGAGGCAGGGTGTTTGGGACCCAGGACAACTTGGAGACAGAAAAGACAAGTCACACGTCGGGTCCAGGTGTGCCTGGAGAAGGCCACAGGCTGAAGGAGCTGGAGGGGGCCAGGACATCATTGGCCTGAGAACTGTGCCCTCAGGGGAGCCTGGCATGGCCACCTGTCCCCCAGGGGCACTTCCTGCCCACACTGAGTTCAATTAGCATTTTTGTATGGGATGGAGCAGTGACAGCCAAATAAAAATCAATTGATCAATCAAATCATGAGCTCTGTCTTTACTGTCCATGAGGCTGCAGACCTGCAGAGGGGGCTGGAGGGAGAGGGAGGACCGCCGCGTGCTCCCGCTCCGACCAGGAAGGGTATCCCTGAGAAGCCTGCCACACAAGCCTTTTCCTGCTGCAGGACGTCTGTAGAAGGTGGCAGCCACCTGCACCCTTCCGCCCACAGAGGAGCCAGGTGGGGTGGCTTCAGCTCCTACCTTGTTCCAGGTGATGGCCGGCTGTGGCTCGCCCTGGGAGCTGCACGGGAGCTGCACGTTGGTGCCCACCTCCACCGTCAAGTCGCTGGGAATGCTGGTGAACACTGGGGTGACTAGAAGGAAGCACGGACGGCAGAAAGCTTTCAGAGGAGCAGAAACCCCACCTCAGTCACGCCGACCCAGGGGCTGTGGGTGACCAACCTCCCGGCCTCCCGGTGGCAACCAGGAAGAGCAAGGGGACCAGAGGGACAAGAGGTCGTCTGCCTCCACCCTCCATCTCGCTGCTTCCACCCTGGGCCCCAAGAGCAGCCGCACAGGTGGACAGCAACTTGGTCCTCTGCAATAGCCCCCGGACTCCCCAGGCCCAGGTGCCCAGAGTGCCCTGACCCACACCAGGGGCAGGACAGACTGCTGGGCTGCAGAGATCCCAATGCCAGGTCCAACCCCTCACCCCGCCCGCAGCGCCTACCTCGGGGCTGCACGGTCAGGTGCACCACCACCTTCTGGGAGCCGATGATGTTGACGGCCTGGCACTCATACTGGCCCTGGTCGTGCAGGGCCACCCCCGAGATCCTCAGTGTGCCTGAGGACAGCACCAGGTGCCGCCTGTCCACAGAGAGCTGGCTGCCTGCAAAGGGGAGCGTCAGTCACACGGCAGGGAGGGGCTGGGTGAGGCAGGAGGTGGGCCGCGGGGCATAAGGACTTTCTCTCTGGAAATGGCAGCCTGGCAGGAGCTGGGCTTCACCTGGGCCAGGAGGTGGCTGCTCCCAGCAGGGGGTGAGCAAGTCATCCTCCACCCAGCGGACGCCCCAATGCCCAGGTGGGGGGCCACGCACACTGTGGGCTCAGCTCAGGGAGGGATCAAACACAGCCCTGCGCCTGGCCACTCCCAGCAAGGGGGCTAAGAAGAACTCACGATGGGGGAGACGGGGGTCAGGACGCGCGGTGACTCAGGGGCTGCAGGGATTGACCCTAAGTGTGTCTGAGAAGAGAGGACAGGTCAGGAGCTGGGGCTGGAGCCCTTCGGAAGCCCAGGCTCCCCCAAGCAGGGCCTGGCACATTCCTTGGTGGAGAAGCCTCTGCAGATCCCAGGGGCAGCTGCCTGAGGACGGGAATTGTCGTTCTTCAGTAGCCCTGAACTGGGTCCCTTGGTGGGACAAGTGGACATGGTAGCCCTCTGTTCCAGCCAGGGTGGCTGGGACGGTGTCTGGAGGGAGGCCCCTGGGCTGAGGACAGAAGGCTGTCAGTCTGGGTGTTTCCCCAGCAGCCTGCACGCCCGCAGCCCCATCCTGCTGGGCTGTGCCTCTTCCAAATGTGGCTGGGGGGACCCAAGAGTCACACTGTTGGCAGCCAGACACCAACACCCGGCAACTCTGGGCGTCAGAGTCAGCCTGAGGCCGTGTGCTTTGGCATGTGCCACGAGGCACCCAGAGAGCTGCACCCCTCATGCTGAGATGGGAGGCTTCTGATGAAAGGCAAGATGCACAGATGCAGGAGGCAGGCGCCCAAGTCCCTTCGCAAGGACAAAGCCTCGTGGCCTTCTGGCCACCTGTGCTGTGGACCCATGGGCACCTTGCCCTCTCCCAGCACCTGTCCCGTGGGGCATGGCCTCTGCTCGCCCTGTCTGGGAGATGCCAGGTTTGCAAGAGCTGGTTTCTCATGTCCTGAAGCTGTGGGCCCCGCCGGCCCGGGCTGGTGTCTTACCTCCCTTGGTCCACGCGATGACTGGCTGCGGGTTGCCTGTTGCCTCACACTGGAAATCAACCGTTTGACCCTCAATGACCACTCTGTCCTCAGGAGTCACAGTGAACTGCGGAAGAGCTTCAGAAGGAAGAACATTTAAATGGGCATTGAAGGAGAGCACCGGACAAAAACGCTGCACCAGGAAGTGCCCAGGGCTGCAACAGGACACACCGTGGTGCACTGTCCACCTGCAGGTGTGAAAGGGGGAGGCACTGGAGGAAGACCCAGGCAGCAAAGCAGAAGGAACCCAGAAGGAGGGTGTATCCTCAGCATCAGAGAGGTCTGCACTACAGCTCTGTGCAACAGCAGAGGCAGCTACAATGTGTCCAGAGAGGGAGGACAGGGTAGCTCAGCCTTGAGACAGACCAGCAAAAAGACACTGGTTCCTTCATCTAAATTACTGTTTGCAAATGTTAAAACCCCACCTGGTGCAGCTGGGTGCATTTTGTCACCGCTGCTGATGACAGCAAGCTACCGGCAGGGTGGGAGCCCACCTCACAGAGGGGACAAGCTCAAGGAAGGAAAAGCCACAACGATGACCTTGGGCCCAGGGAAACAGAGTCGCAGCTTGTCGGGGGCAGGACCAGCTGAAGGAAGAGGCGTGGGCCAGGGAACGGGTCATCCACAGTGTGTTCTTGGGCATTGTTCAGGGCTTCCTGACGGACACCCGACTTGGCATGTCACCTAAGTTCTTACTCAGTTTAGGATCGACTAAGGGGCCTGGAAATGCACTGCCATGATCTTAAAGCTGCCTACTCGCCAGGTCCTGCGCTTAGATGCTGACCTCAGGGCAGGACTGAAAGCTGCCTGAAAGGTACAGGACTGATGGCCACCAGAGGACACAGGCATTCATGTCCCCCAGTGCTCAGGGCTGTGCACACCACAGCCCACAGGCAAAGCCCCGTGCTGAGGAGAACCAGCAATCCTTGGTCACGACAGTCAGTCGAGTGGGTGGGTGAGTGAGTGAATGTTGTGGGCAAAAACAGACAGAGGGGCTGAAGGTATCCTGTTCAACGACAGCTGAAAACTAAATATTTAAAAAAAGTATGTTGACACCCAATTCAAGTCAAATTGTGGTCTATGTGTATTAAGAATTGTAATGCAAAAAAGCCCAAAAGGCATAAATTGGCGTGAACAGACTTTATATATGGAGATATGAAAAACTCCGCCCTATATGTGTAATAAGAATTGTGATGTTTTCCACTGCTGTCGTGTAGTTAAAATTTTTTTAAAAATCTAAAAATAAATAAAAGCTTAAAATTAAAAAAAAAAAAAAATAACAAAGGGAGCCAGGGGACAAAGGGCGGGGCTTTTGGTGGAGCAGAGCAGGCCAGGCAGCTTCCAGAGGAGCTGTGGGAACAGCACTGAGGAGGCGGCCAGGCTGCAGAGCGGGTGGCCCGGACACGCACGCGGTGCTCACCCTGGACGATGATGAAGGCGGTGGCGTGGATGCTGTCGATGCCGTTGGAGGCAAAGCAGGTGTACTCCCCGCTGTCTCCGGGGGCCACGTTCTGTATGTACAGGCCGCCAGAGGGAGTGATGTTCACCCGGGGGTCGGCGGGCAGGGCTGTGCGGTCCCCTCGGGTCCAGGAGATCCGCGGTGGGGGGTGGCCCGTGGCGCTGCACTCCAGCGTAACGCTCTCTCCCACCAGCACCTCCGTGTTCTGCGGCTGGATCACAAAAGCCGGTCGCGCTGCACAAACAGAAAACCTCAGTTGATTTCTTCAGTTTCACTGTTTTTTTCTTGATAGTTTCGGTTGAGGCTGTTCATCCATTCCAGTGATCTTAACCACATGGAACAGAATTTATGAGCTTCCTTTCTTGCGATCATTCTTTTTATCAAGAAATGTGCAGATAACGAGGATCCAGGGCATAGGTGGGACGGGCCCCTCTGCCCAGAGCAGCGGCAGCGCCAGGTGAGCGCCTGCCCACCTCCTGGGCAGACTCCCGGCCCCCTGGAGCTCACTCCAGCTGGCTCTACATGCACGTGCCCATCCTGCTAAGCCAGTAGCTCCTACTGGCACAAAATATAGTCTCTAATTTACATTCAGACCTTATAAAATGTCAATTTCATCACAAAAAGAAAAATGAAAACTACATTGAGATAATATTTTTCAAATCTAAATCTATAAAAAAATAAGTAAATTCTACACATTTACTATGTGTTCTATGGGTGTAAATGGAAATAGAGCTCTCGCACACTGGTGGGCAGGGTGGGGACAGAACCGAGAGCCCACCTGGACAAATTCAGCCATTCATGCCCAAACCCAAACTGTAAACTGTACGTACTCTTCCACGAAGAAATTAGCCCAGTAGGAATTTAACCCATAAACTTTCTAAAGCATGTAACATGACATACATGTGTACAGATCTTTTTTCTGTGTTTCTTTGGGCCAACAACCTTTAGCCACATATCTGAGATCCAAAAATCTCCAAAGTCAATTATTTTTTCACTGTTTGTTTGCAAAACTTGGCCTGTCCACAGAAGGCCACTTCCAGTCTTTGTTTACTCCACTTCCTGTGAACATTCAGTGTCCTGTAGAACCCTAGTCATGGTTTCCAAGGGTGCTGTCCAGGACTCGACATTGGTAAACGGATTTGCTCTGTGTTACAGGAAGGGAGAGAGAACTCAGAAAGATGTTTCACAGCCTGAAAAGCACACAGAAACGCAGGAGCACATAATTAAGACGGGTGGTGACATTTTGGAGAAAAAGGTAGAAAGAGTAGCTTCAGCCTTCAGTAGTTCATGATACAGTACTTTTCAGAATCCTGCAAGACCACGACTGCCTTTGCATTTGCCTTGGAGTGTCCTAGCACGTCCCTGGATTTGAGCTGACCACAGGCCGGAGGCCCCTCATTAATCACCTAGGGCCCAGTGCTTTGGGAGTCTGGAGCAACAACCCGGTGTCCACCGTGAGATTAATGCTTCCTACTTCACTGGGCTGGGGTGCAAGGAAAGGGGAAGCAGATGGTCAGGATGGCCCCTGTGCAATGCCCTCCACGTACCTGGAGACCCAAAGTACCTGAGGGTCACCTCCTGGGTCTTCACTTCTCCAGCTACGTTTTTCGCCATGCACTGGTAGATGCCCTGGTCTGTCTCCTGCGTGTTCTGGATCATCAGGGTCCCGTCGTCCAGCAGGTTTAGGCGGGAGTCTGTCTTCATGCTCAGCTCATTACTGCAAACACAGAGATCCGGTGCTCTCGAATGCTGATGCACAGGCTGTGCCTCACCCATCCCAGACACAGGCAGCCCCAGCACAGGGTCCCAGCAGCCCAGAGCGCCAGCAGCAGGGAGAGGTGCGGGAGGGCAAGACCTGATGGCAGGACGCCCGTTCCTTAGCGGCACTTCTGAGAGAGCGCCTCTCAGTGCACACAGGTGTTTGCACTGCCCCACGTTCAACCCACCTCACCCTTCCAAAGTGGTTGTCATTCCTAGTAGGAAGCAGCAGCAAGATGGGGAAATTCAGAAGAAAATCTTCCTTTGTTTTTGGCAAATTAAATAAAAAGAAATTACCAAAGGCGGGAGATACACCTATCTGTAGCCCCAAGACCAATGGGCAAGGGAGCACCCCGTGGCCCAGCACCTGGGAGGCAGAGGCAGGGGACTGACCCCAGCACAAACAAGAACCAAAACCCCAGAAGCTGCTGCTTGGTCCCTTTTGGGGATTCGGTGAGCCCTTGTGCCTGCTCTGTTCCAGGGCCAAGGACCAGGCTGTGGGGCCCAGGCCTCAGTCCTCATTGTGACCTCTTGCCACCCTGCACAGCAAGAAAGGCCAGCAGGCCTTGGCTCCTGGTCCAGCCTGGCCACCTTTAGCATCTGACCACTGCGTGAATCTGCCTTAGGCCCCTCTGTTCAGATGCACACAAAGAGGGGGCTGGGCAGGCTGCCATCCCTTAGATGGCATGAGAACAGGCTGCTGCATTCAGCTCCAGAAAGCAGCAGATCTAGAAAGAAGTCTGCCACCAGGTCATCAGGATGGAGCAACCACTGCAAAAGTTCCAGCCACGCAGGCCTCAGCTCTGGCCAACCTCTGCCTCGCTCCCCCAGACACCGGCAAAGTGGGGACTGTGCCCCATCACGAGGGCAGAGGAACTGCAAGCACTTCCCAGGCAGCTGGGAGACGCATAGGCAAGCTCCCCAGAGGGAGGCTGGCTCCCGGGCACAACCGCCTCCACCCACCTGCTCACCATCTGCTGTGCCCAGCGAAACCCATCCCTGCCCAGGCTTTCACCTGGTCAGCTGGGCCCAGGAGTGGGAGGTACTAACGTGGCCCAGTCCCTTTCTAGACACGAGGTGAGCCACTGGAGGCAGGCAGACAGCAGAGGAGGCCCCCAGGGGAGGCTGCCCAGGTGAGGCTGCCCAGGAGAGGCAGGCGGACACAGGTCACACCTCACAAGGTCGGCTCCCGCTTTGACACATTTGGTTCTGCCATCGTATCTTTCAGCATTGAGTTTTTCATTTATAAAATGTCACTATGAAGGTTCTGGACCAAATTTATGCTTCTCTACCACTGAAATGTGACAATGTCCTATTCTGGACTGTAAGTCTCATCATTGACCCCAGCCACCCGGGGCCACGAGGTTTCTGAAGAGTTGGACAGCATCTCACACTTAGCCCAGGGCTGAGGGGACCCTTCAGATACGAGGACCAGAGCTCTGGACTTGGCACAAACCTCCAACAACTTCCCCTGTTCTGAGCCGCCTTTCGACGATGCCCCGACAGGTATCCAGTGTCACCTGACCACTCTCACCTTCCAGTGTCACCTGACCACTCTCACCTTCGCCTGTCAATTCGGCTTCACCCGAGATGGAGAATGTGCTCTGAGACCCGGCCCTGGCTGGAAGAAGGGCCCTGGGTGTTTTCTGAGCTGCCTGGCCCTGATGTGGCTCTGATCTGAGATAGCTCTGGGCTCCTTCCAGCCTGGACGCGGCCAGCAAGCTCATGGGGAGCCTGACCAATGGTAAGACGAGGCTCAAGGGCGCCTCTTGGTCCCCTGCTCGCGCACCTGGGGATCTCAGGACTACCTCCTAAGGTTTCCTTTTTCAAATCAGATGCTTAAGAGTGCTTCACGTCAACATGGACAAGGGACTTGCCCCCAGGTGCCCTCCAGTCACCTGGCCAGATGCCCCCAGTCCTTTGCCCACACACATCCCAATCCCTGCCTCACTGTGGTCCTTGCTTCCCTTTCCTTCCCTTCCCTCTCCCCTCCACACAACATCCAGACCCAGCTGGGGACTAGGTGCTCCCCACACTCGGGCCCACCTCGGTCTGGCCTACACGTAAGGGTCAGTTTCCAGGAGTGACCTTGGTTGTCCTTGAGCACCTGCTGGCAAGTGCGGGGCCATCCCCAGCTTATCAGCCCCTGGAAATGCTTTCGGAAGGAGAGGCAGTGCCCTGGGTCGAGGGGTTGAACCCCAGTACCCGAGGAGCACAGCCCTCCTCCCACACTGGTGTTGCTGGAGACGCTGCCCCAGGACACCCCTCGGGTCTGGCCACCAAGCCCAGGCCCAAAGCCTGCTAACGCAAGGGTCAGACACCAGGAGGCCCTGCCAGAGGAAGAGGGTGGCCAGAGACCAACCAGCAGGACACTGCCCGGTTCCTGCCAGGCAGGGAGTGATGAGGGCCAGTCTGTGGCTGGCCTGGGGGTGAGCCCAGGAAGGAGGCACCACTTCACACAGGTGCTGCGTCTCCCTTACGCCTTCCCCAGCTGGCAGAGGAAGATCAGGTGGTGTCTGGCAGGGTGGTGACCGTTGAGCCCCTGGACACAGCACGAGACTCAGAAGCTGTGCTCCCAGCGTGCAGAGCGTGGCACCAACTCCCAACTCACTTGTTTCGAAGCCAGATGATCTCAGGCTTGGGGTTGCCTTCCGCCCGACAGGTGAAGTACACAGTGTTCCCGGGCACCACGTCCGCGTCCTGCGGCTCTGACGTGATCCGAGGCCTCTCTATGCCCAACAAAGAGGGAAAACCTTCTCAGTCTAAACCTCAGAGTGGACAAGATAAGAACGCAGGTGGAATCCCTACCATCAGGAGAAAACTCCCAAACGCTCAGCGTGGCCACAGACACTCCCTGCAGAGACTGCTCTGCCCGGAAGCTTCACAGCACCCTCCAGCTCCGAGGCGCCAGGCTGAGGATGTCACAGGGCTGGCCTGGGGGTGGCCAGGAAAGCATCAGGGATGACCTTCAAGTGGTGCGCGAGCGCCCTTCAGCTAGAGGAACACCTGCGAGCGGGTGCTGCACGGGCTCTGCTCCAGCAAATATGAGAGCAGCAGCTGCGGCTCCTGAGCTGGTGGCCCTGAGGATGGGCAGGGAGGGGCCTGCTGCGGCAGCTATCCTACCCCACCCTGAGGAGGGCCGTCCCTCCCACCGCTTGGGAATGGCCAGCGGCTGATGTGGATCCATCAGCACCCAGCCGTCCAGGCACCGTGTCCCAGCAGCCGTCCCTCCTGGGCTCGAGCTGTGTATGCAGCTGCCAGCTCCACAGGCTCCTGTGAGGAGCTGGGCTTGAGGAAGGGGCAGGCCTGTGTCCCCCTGCCTGGCCACCCGTCAACTAACCCAGCCTTGAGGTTTCCTGCAAGCTGAGGGCACCACACAGGGACAAGCAACCCTGTGCTGAGTGTGTGCCCTGCCCGGTCCTCAGGCCTGCAGGGGCTAGGCTGTCAGCAGACTCCTGTGCTGCAGCCCAGGAACTCGACCTCACGCCAGCCCCAGGCAGCCCCGGCCAGGAACGCCCCTCCTCTGCCTGCTGGCCTCGTGTCTGCCTCCTCATGGTCCTCACTGCTGCAGCCGTGGGCTGGCCTCCAGCACCCTCCCCTGATGAAGTTCCTTCTAGAGCATAAACCTGGAACCTCATTTTCTAAATCCCCCTTGGCTCTCCACTGCTATTTAAAAACCCGTTACTATTTGTTTCATTGCTCAGGCTGCACAGCTCTGTAAATATCCTAAAACCCACTAAGCTGCACCTTTCAACAAGGTGGCGTGTCCCATGTGTGCACAACACCTCAACAGAGCGGCTACAGTAGCAATTAGCTGCTGGCAGGCAGGCCGCAGAGCTGGTGAGGCTCTCCCCAGTGCACCCTCAGCTCCGACACCCTGTGGAGGCTCCGGCTGGCTCCCCAGAGCCTTCGCCATGGATGGCTGGCAGGAAGGTGTGGGGCACCTCTGGGTTGAAGGCAGCAGCAGGACAGGCAGAGCTCTGCCCGTCCAGGAGATGCCAGGCCTTTGTGCCCCCCGCCCCCAGGTGAGTTCTGCCCCTCGCGCCCCGCCACGGGAGGGGTAGTGGCAGGGAGTTTGCTTATTTCTTCAAAGAAACCTGCAAAGGGGCTCAGCTGCTTCTTCAAGACACCGCAGGGCAGAGCCTCACCAAGCAGAGGCCTCGCCCACCTGGACCTGGGGCATGGCAGACTGCGTGATGGTGGCTGCAGGCACAGGCTGACCAGCAGGTGCTGACCGGCTGGGTGATGCAGCCTGGGTGGGCGCAGAACCCACTCACCACAGTTCAGCTCCTCTGGGGTGATGGTTGCCACGGATCTTCCCTGGATACGTCTGGGATATTCGCAGGTGGCCGCCGCCTGTGCGTTCCCAGACTGCGCATAAGCCTTTAGCAGATCTGCCAGCCACAGTATCTCACAGTCACAGTGAAGTGCGTTGGAGTCCAGTCGCCTGTGGGAAGAAGGGGCAGCCGGTGAGAACTAGCAGCCATGGGACACTCAGGTTCGGGGTCCTGACCCACAGCCTGCCAGGCAGTCCATTCTGCACACAACGGGAGGAACCCCAAGCCCTCCCGTCCTGCTGGGTACACACATCCACCAAAGAAAACCCCCAAGGCCCTGGAGAGGGACAGCTTTAAATTCCAAAGAAAGGGGCATGGGGGTGGACAGGCCAGGAGTCCCTAGAGACTAGGCAGAGCTGTTCCATAGGTCAGTGACGCAAGCCATGGGGAGTGAGGCAGGGGCACCTCCTGCCTGGGCCCTGGCTGTCCCAGCAAGTGTCTGGTGGAAGCACCATGAGGCCTGCCCATGGTCTCAACAGGTGAACAACAGGACTTGCGTGGGCACTGTCCCCACCTGGGAGCAGGCCTGAGATGGGAGCACGCCCAGGGCCGCTGTGAGGGTCTGCACTGGGAATCCTCAACAGCCCTGGGCCTGGTGCCTGCAGGGAAGACCACACCCCACCTGCCTTCTGCCCGTCACCTGCACTAGGAGGGGCTCAGCCCCGCCCAGGCACCAACTCCCAGGGCGCTCTGAGCTGCAGCACAGAGGGGGGCGGGGCGCGAGGGACAAGGCCGCAGGGCCCTGTGGAGGCGTCTTCCCACTCACAATCTTTTCATGGACTCCAAGTGACTGAATGTCCCAGGAACCAAGTGTGTGATCCTGTTGTTATGTAAAAATCTGTTGAAAGAGAAGGTGACAAACCCATTTTTAGGAAGACTTCTTAGAGATGTAGAAAAGAGTACCAGCAAATATACAAACTTTTAAAAATTCTTATGGATCCCATTTGTTTAATAGACATGGATTCCAGGATGCTTTGGAGTTCAGAAAAACAACCGGATCTTTTTCCTGTTTCATCACCATGCCCAGCAGAGAGGTTCGGATCCCAGCGTGGAAGCCTTAGGCCAGGAAGGCAGACCACACGGGCAGTGAGCAGGGCGAGCCCAGGGAGGACAGGAGGGTTAGAGAGAGCCCCAGAGGCCTTGCCCGGGGGCCCAGGACACGGTCCAGCCTGCCTGGGAGACACCCGAGGGCCCTAAAGGAGGAAGGGAAGTCAACTCACAGCCTCTCGAGCTTGGGTAAGTGCTGAAAGGAGGCTGGGTCCAGAGTCTCGATTTGGTTAAAGTGCAGGTATCTGGAGTTGAGGAAAAGAAACAATGCCATCAATTTAACGACTTTCAGACCTAGATGCTCTGTCAAAAATCTTTTTCTCAGTCATTTCACGTTGGTAAGCCAGTAGATAACTGGATTTCCTGGGATCCATCAGGAGGCGGCAGCTCGGCTGAAGTCACGCGGATGCCCGAGCGCTGGAGGCGGGTCTGGCTGCCGCTGGGCCTCCCTGAGCCCACAGCACACAGACGCGCGGTCTTGAGGATGACATGCCTGTGCACAGGAGCCCCTCTCCAACCTCCGTGCACGGCAGGTCCCTGGACGCTGTGTCAGCACACTGAGATGGCACCAGAGGGAGGCCACCGGGAAACGGCTCCACGCCGAGTCCAAGGCCCCTTTCCTCCAGGGCCCCCCCAGCGCCAAGGACCTTCGTCCACACGTCTCCCATTTAGGACATCTCCCTGCTTTCCGCAATTTGTGGATTTTTGGTGCAATTAATTGATTCTGCTGCATACCAGTTTCTCACTTTGGAAGTCAAATTGGTGGGATGTTTTTCCTCAAGTGAAACACAGTTGTGCTTCTCACACACCTCACGCTGCTTCTAAGGTAGATCTCTGCTGCACCGGCATGGAGACAGCCCCAATCCCCACCCTCGGGGGCTAGAGGTCAAAATGAGCGGCAGGACCAACGCCCTGCCCTACCACAAATCCCCACCAAAGCCACCCCCCCAGGTGACCACTTTCCAATACCTCTGTCGCCTCAACTCCTGCCCTGAGCTCCCCAGGTACAGCTGCTCAGGTCTCTGAAGGCCACCCAGGCTGGCCACTCCTGTGCAGGGCTCAGTACTCCACGGCCTCCTTGCCTCTCCTAGGGTAGGTCTGTGCCTACTGCCCTCTACACAAGACAAGGAAGGAGTGCCACAGGAAGAGGAAGGCCAGTGGCTGTCACGGGATGGCATTTGCCCCAGTGGTCCCCAAGGACATAGGACCCAACAGAAATCCTCAGTCCCCGTCACAGGGCGCTGTTTCTGTACTGGGCAGCAGGGGTCCAGAGCATGGACCTGGGTGGGCCTGGGCTCCTGTGTCCAGCATGGACACCAGAGGAAGGGCTCTGCCAACTCCAGCAGGAGGAGTCCTGAGCTACATAGGTGAGAGGGCCCACAGGATAAAGAAAGGGGGCCAGGCCAGGCCCTGCAGAGTCCCCTCACCCTGACCCACAGGGTAGGCCTCCAGTCGAGGGCAGGAGGACCCAGAGGCCCTGCTTTAGAAGGCTCCAACAGAGGCTGCCATTAGGAGTTGGAACCCTGTATGGCTGGGTTCTGGACAGCCAAGGAAACAGGACAGGAAGTGACTCCCCATGTGCATGGAGGACACCCTGAGCTCAGACGAGCTCCGGACTCTGGCAGGCTTCTGGTCCATACCATAGCTTCCCAGAGAACAGCTCAGAGACTCCAAAGACCTTGTGGGCTCCCAGCCGTGCCCCGGGGCCTGGTCCTCCCAGCTCCCAGGGGCTGGTGTGAGTGCACATCTTCTAAGGTTGGGGCTGGGGTGGGCTCAGGGCACAGGGCTGGGGTTCCCAGTCACAGAGTGCTGGCCCTCCCAGCCTCAGTCTGCACACCCGGTGGAGAGGCTGTGAGAGCCCAGCCGCTGTGGACATGCAGGTCACCCTAATGCTGCCAGAGGCAGCTGCCCCTGGTCCTCCTAGATGCACTGAGATCAGCGTGGAGTGAAGCCCAAGTTCCTGCAGCAGGAACAGCTCCTCCCTGGCCTCGCTTCCCCCACCCTGGGCCCCTCCTTCCTCAAAAAGCTCACAGGCGCCCCACCTCCTGAGGCTGTCTCGCACCCCAGCACCCTCAGGCTTCCACAGCTGCCCCAACTACCATTACATCCCCAAGGCATGAATACCTCGCTGCACACAGAGCTCGTTCCTCTGCAAAGGCCCTGGGTGCTTTCTCCACCTCCCCATGTGGGCCCAGACTGCACGCACCTTACCCAGGACTTCTGCACCCACCTACGGTGCCCCCTGCATTAAGCCCAGGAGACCTGCTCTCACTTGAAGGAGGCTCTTGTTCAGACGCATGGACTCAGGTGCCCGAGTGTGCTCCTGCAGCTCCAGGCTCCAGGGCGGCCTCCGGCTCTGCCTGCTGTGCCCAGTCACCCCGTGACAGGTGAAGGCAGACTCAGGGCTGGAGCAGAAGACCTCCCACTGCAGGGCAAGCCGCTGCCCTTCATCCCCGAGGGGCATTAACTGCAGTAACTGCAGTCCCTGGAGGACTGGCAGGTTCACTTGACAGAAAGACCTTGCTGGTTTTACCAGAACTTTCTACTCAGAAATCAACATGCTGACTTTATAGCAAAGTACAACTTCACATGGAGCCAAGGGAACAGCATAAGTCACAGGCAACTCCACTAACTAATCTAGCAAGGAAAGTTTGCCTTCTTCCAAGTCATGGCATCATGGTTGAAGAAGCTAACCCCACATGCACAGTCACAAAGAGGAGAGCAGAGGTGCCCGGCTGCAATCCTGCCACTCAGGAGGCCGAGGCAAGAGGATGCAAGTGTGAGGCCAGTCTCTTCGTCAGGCTCTGTCATAAAGGACTGGCCCTGCGGCTCACGGGAAAGTGCCCTGGGTTCAATCCCCGTATCCAAAAGGGAAATAATGTGCAGTGGGAACCATCAGGCCCCACGAGGCCCCGGACAACACCACTGGCTCCTGTATGCACATCTATCTCTCCCTTGAAACATAGCAGTTTTCACCATGAAACAGGGAGCCAATCCCCCTTACTGTTCTTGGAACCATGAGTGTCCACTCTGGGCCTTGGGCATAGAAGCAGCCCAGCAAACCTCTGCTCGTGGGTGGGTGAGGGGTGGACTGGGTGGGAGGTGGCACAGACGGGGAATGGCCCGTCAGGCCCTCACAGCAACATGCACGGCCTCCGACAGCTCGTGGAGCTAACATGCATCATGCAACCAGCTCCACAGCTCCCCCCGTGGGGGCAAAGAGGCAGGTGTCATCCAGGACACGGAAGCACAGAGGAGAGGGCACTTACAGTTGCTCTAGAGAGGCAAGTCCCGTAAACGCTTGCCTGTCAATTGACTGGATCTCATTCTTGTACAAATAGCTGAAACAAGAAACATGGAGGAGTGTTAGCACAGGCGAGGGCACTCTGCAGATGGGTAAGAGAAACAGGGGCACGCGATGCCAGGCCGGCAGCCCCAACTGCTGTGGAAGACAACACGCAGGACACAACAGGCCCCGCCCTGCGAAGGGTCCTTTCTGCATCTCAAAAGGATCAAAAGCAGGGGCCTAACTCTGCTTCCCCCACTCGGCCAGGGAGCAGGGGTGGCACTCTGCTCCTCAGCCTGGAGGAAACATGAGCGTCTCCCTGCACACCCACAAGATCCCCGGAGGAGATCACACAGACAGGCTTCTGCAAGTCCTGAAGTCACACGGGCAGTGGTCACCAGGAAGCCACTCACCGCCTAGAACCCCCTGACTGGAGGAGCTCCAGGGCCGGCTGCAGCCTGTCCTGCGGGGCCTGGGAACTAAAAATGCAGTTTATATTTTTAAATGGTAAAATTTCCAAAGGAAGAACTGAGCTGTGAGAAATGAAAGTCACATGGAATTCATATTTCAGGGTCCACAGGAAAGTCTGCTGGAACCCGACTGCACTCACCCTCTCGGGCTGGTCTGAGCTTGGGCCATGTGGCTCAGACACAGAGCCTGGAATGTGGCCTGCTGCTCCTGAGCCCATCTGAGGGGTGAAGGCTCCCAACACAGTCCCCCTGGTGTGCGTGTGGACTCTGGGCCTGACCTGCCAGGCCTTCCTCACACCACGGCCCAGCAGCAGCAGATCTCTGGTGACCTGGGGGTGCTCTGCATGAGTACGGCTCCCACTTCTGACGTGGCTGCTACTGTGGCTTATGATGATCCACTGGGCTTTATCTCTGCGGCAGGTGGACTGAAGGTCCAGATCCCTCCCTCCCATCAAGCAGATACCTCCCTTCAAAGCCCTGCCCTGGTGGCGAATCGCCTAGCGATCCCCCTGCATGGACAGCAGGTTCTGCCCCGCACTTCTCATGCCACAGTTTCTGCAGGACAAAGTGCTTCACTGTCTTCGACTCATGTCTGGTGCAGGACCTGGTTTAAAGGAACTGAAGGTGCTCTTGGGCTGCTGCAATCCATCCCAGTGGTCCTGGCCCTTCTCCCTCTGAGCAGATCCACTGAGGTGACCTCACAATGAGCCTTTGCACCTTGGCTGGACACCCGGGCCAGAGCCCAGCAGCGCATGGCAGCCGGGAAAAGCAGGCAGCTTGCGGGGGCCTGATGCCCATGCCGCCTGTGTGAGAGGACAACCTTTCTGTGTCTTGGTTTCTTCTTCTATAAAGTGGACAGAATCACGGCATATGCGTGAAGCCCCCAGGCGTGGCCCTAATCTGTGATCCCAGCCATTTGGGAGGCTGAAGCAGGAGGATCCCAAATTCAAGGCCAACCTGGGCAAATTAGCAAGAGCTGGCCACAAAATAAAAAAAAAAAAAACAAGAGGGCTGGAGGTACAGTTCAGTGGCAGAGCACCCTGGGTCCGATCCCTAGTACTGCAATATACAAGTAAATGAAATTAAAACCCAAGAAAGTTTAAAAATAAAGACACTGAGGCAGAACTTCGTGGGAACAGCTGGTATTGATCTTCCAAGAATGAATGATGATGCTTCTTCCTTATTGCAGTTGCCTCTTGGACCATGATTTCTAACTACAACACTCTCTTCTGCACTAGCAAATGCAAGTTAAGGAGGGTCCCCAGAATTACTGGGGGTCCAGGATAGAAGGTCTACACCACTTCCAAAACTGTGCTGCCAATACCCAAGGCCAGAGCAGCCAAAGGGCCTCAGGAGAGCTCCCCACTCAAGTGGGAGGCGGTGGTCAAGCAGGTAGACTGACCACATTTCCCAGGCACCGAGAGCAGCACCAGGAGCTACGCACAGCCAGCCTGGGGCCAGGGCCACCTGCCAGCTCTGCCCCGCGAGTGCCAGTTTCCAGCAAGACTGCCTCCTGAACGAGCAGCCCATTGCCTGATCCTGCCCCAGTAATCTGTGCCCACCACCTGGGGAGGGAGGGAAGACAGTGGGCAGGAGCCCCCTGAGTGAGCCCGGAATGGTGGGGCTTGGCAGGTGGTGCTGAAAGGGTTTGTGAAGAAATGGCATCCCTCACCTCCCGGCAGGGAGGGTGTCTGCAGAGGATACACTGCCCTTCAGTAGTTTAAAACCAAGAGCAAAACAGAACCACTTAACACATACACAGCCCGACACTGCCGTCAGCCGCCTGCGTCTACTCCTCAGGACTGCAAGCACTCCTGGACCAGCAGGGCACTGAAACTGCAGCCCAGAGGCAAAGCAGAGTCAGGGAGGACGCAGACCTCCTCACGTCCAGCGGCACGCTGGGCTCCAATGCCCACACCGCCCGGGAAGTCAGCCTTAAGGCAGAGGTGGTGGAGAAAACAGTCTCCATATAACACTTTGAATGAGGAGAGCATTTTAATAAGCAGAGTTAGGGAGGTCTACGCTTAGGAACCACTGAACATCTAAAATAAAGAGAGATTTGAAAACATACACCAACACCCACAAGATGGCTTCGCTTTAACTATCAACATAAAAAAGACGTTTAGGTTGTTTTGTTCCAATAAATAATAAGTGATGTAAATGCTTCATTAAAAATGGCTCTCCTTGGAAAGTTATCTTCATCCTCAAAAGAAAGAGTGATTTGTTCAAAGCAAGCAGCATGTGCTTCTAATCTGGCTGGATCCAGGTGAAATCTAAGTCCAGTGCTGTCCATCTCCATCCTTTCTGGGTGTAAAATGGATGTGTGGACAGTACCCAGCGGGCCCTCAAGGAGAGTATCTCTGAACTGCAAAACTGACTTCAACTAGCAGATACTTTTAATCAAAATGAATTTTAAAAAGGTAAAATAGAATTTAAGTAGATTAGACTAAAATTTCAAATCAGCCAGGGGACAAGAAAAACAGCAGGAACTAATGACGTTCCACGTGGATTAGTCATTTCCTTTGTCTGTCCCCACAGCTGGAGAAGCCACTGAGCCTGCATAGGCGGACGCCCTCAATTGTGTGTCTGAGCCTGCTGCCACCTCCGCCTCCAGACCTGGGGACCAGAGGCTGTGCCCACAAGCCACAGCTGACCTCCCCTGAGCACAGCAGCTGGACACTGAAGAGCACAAAGGCTGGCTCCGCCCAGCAGGGAAGACCCTCTGGAAATGTCACCCACACGCCACTCACCTAGAGGCAAGGCTCCAGCTTGGTGCCTGTGCGGAGCACACACCCCTGCTCCTCAGAGGTCTAAGCACAGACAGCCCACCCTGAGGGGCAGAGGTCGCATGGTTAACTTACAGATATTTTAAATTTTCCAGGTCTTCAAACGCTCCGCTCGGGATCTTCTTGATCTGATTATTGTTGAGAAGCCTGTGAAAAACAGAGACGCTCCAGGTTATGCTGAGCAAAACCCTGCTTAGCCACGGGCAAGGCTGGGTCATGACTGTCTGCCCCTCAGACCTGCTGCCCAGTCAGCAACCGCGGATTCCACAGGACGGGTGGCCCCAGCGTGCGACCCACAGCCCAGACCCTGCTCCAGCAGCGTCCACATGCCTCCGTGAGCATTCACCTTCACGCACACTGGAGAAGGCCAACCTGCCTCCCGTGAAAGGCACATCTCCTGCCCACCTCTCTCCACCTGTCTCCAGCAAGGGCTGTAGCCCACTTGGAACAACTGTGGGGTTTAGGAGGGTCCCACACAGTGTCACTGGAGGTGGAAGCTACGCCCGCTTCCACAGATGAGAAGTTGGTGGGCACAGCCACCACAGGCCCTGCCCTCGGGGACCTGCTGGCTCCTTCTCCCCACAGCCCTGCACCCAGGCCTGGCGCTCAGTCCTGGTGCCTGAGAGAGACCGGTGCTGCCCCCACACTGAGCTCTGCGGCATAACTGTCGGCCTGTCAAGCCCACCTACCTCCATGCCAAGCTCAGCAGAGGGGCTGTCCTGCTCCACCCACAGCAGGAAGCAAACCCACCCCATCCAGGAAGGAGCTGGGCACAAGGCCATGGGCGTGGGACATGCAAATTCCACCCCACTGTCCACCTCCAGCTGTCCCCATCATGCAGACTGGAGATGGCCTGCAGGTACCTGGCCAGGACCCTGCTTCTCCCACTGGACACCACGGAGCATTCTGACTTACAGTGTGTTCAAGTTCCTCAGCCGCCGGAAAGCCCCGGGTTGGATCTCTCTGATCCTGTTGAAGCGAAGGTCCCTGTGAAGACAGAGGAAATGCTGCGACCCCGAGAGAGCCCAGCCGGCAGCACTCCTGCAGCTTCCGCAGTGCTGCCGGGTGCAGAAGGTGTTCACAGATGAGATCTGGGTCGCTCCCCGGCAGGCAGGCCGCCTTGTCCCATACACGTTTAGACAGACGACAGACAACATCACGTAAAGCAGTTTGTTTGGACAGGAATTATGGGGCGGTAGAATTGCAGGCACCACCTATGCGACCCCTGTTCAGCGAGGCCCAGAACGTGTGCCTGCAGATCGTCTGAGGATAGCGAGCTCTGGGGGGGTGGCACATATTCAAGACGGGCATCGTGCCCACTGGTCACTGGGTAGCCCTGAGAGGCCCCAGCATTTCCGTGGCTGGGGCTTGGCCACTCACCAGCTCACTGCCTATGGAGTCCCGCTGCTCACGCCCAAGCGCAAGGCCAGCCCAGTAGGTCCATCTACAAAGAGAGGCTGTCCCACCGGCGGGTTTCTCTGTGGGTTTCCAGGTGGGCACTTTAAGTAAACGTGCCCTGTTCAAAGTGCTGTTTGTGTTTTCCGGAGTGGGGCGAGGATCCAAACAGCCCGCCTGAGACGGAGAGTGGGACAGAATGGAGCTCAGGCTGGCTGGCAGCAGCAAGGCTTTGAACCCTGAGAAGCTGACACGGCAGGGTGCCCTCGAGGCTCTGTCCAGGCAAGAGCGGAGCACGGGGCACAGCCCAGGTCCCAGGCCTGCTGCGGCGGTGGGTAAAGACCCACTGTGTTGTCTGGCTCAGGGCCTGGACCAGCCTGACCAAAACCATCAACATGGGACGTACGCCACAGGGGTGGTCGTGGGGGACTGTGTCACCCCGAATTCGTGTTGTTGACCTGGCACGTCAGGTCTCCTCAGAGGTGCATCCTCAGAGGGGGCCCCTCTAACCCTCTCATCTGGGGACCTGGCACAGGGAGACCACCGAGCGAGGAAGGCAGGGCACAGTCGGAACACAGGTGGTCACTAGCAGCCTGGGAGAGGCCACGGAGGCTCTCGAGTTTGGATTCCAGCCCCAGCGCTGTGAGGCTGCACTTTCTGGTTGAGCCACCCGATTGTGGGGTGGCCACATCACCCTATAAAAACACTGGGTGCTGGGTGACCTGGTGGACACTGCATATGGTGCTTCCCGCAGGACACTTCCTGCCTCCTGAAAGGCTTGAGGTCCTCTCAGGGACAGTTTAATAACTGCCAGTGGCCGGCAGAGCCAGTTCTTGTCTGCGGTTCGGTAAGACGTCTCTCGAACACTGATGTCATCACGATTCACCGTGAGCAGAGCAGCAGCAAGCGGCACGTCCGGCCCAGCACTGTCCCTCTCTCGGGGCCGAGCACGCAATAGCTTCTGCTCCAGGGATAGGAAGGCAGAGGCCAGTTCCTGCCCACAGGCAACCTCAGCCGCAGCCCCCGCCTGGCGCTGCCTGACCCACACTCGCCCCTGGCACTGCCACCTCTGCTTCTAAACAAGGGGGGCTTTCGCTATCCCTGGAAGCCAGACCCCCAACAGTCCACCTGGGGAGGTGTGAAGGAGAAAGGGACAAGAGGAGCTGGCGTCCCAGCAGGACCTCCAGGAGCGCCCGCTCCTCGGTCCACTGAGCCGACTGTAAGGGAAGAGTTCCTCAGCCCGGGCGTGGGCACACGCTCACACTGGCAGGGGGCGCTCTCTGGCCCCACAGTCAGAGAGTTCTGCTGCCTTTGATCGGGTAGGAAGGTGTCCTGGACACCCACCCCATGGCCAACTTGCATGGACAAACGCCATAGCACACAGTTTCTGCTGGACAGAGCTGGCCTCTACGGAGAGGCTACCTCACAACTGGGCACAGCAGACCACTCCCCACATGACCAGCCTGACAGACGGGGTTAGGAAGACTGGGGTCAGGGTCCCTCGCAGCACAGGGGATCTCAGCAGAGAAAGGGAGCCCACAGAAATGGAGCACACTGCAGCGCAGGACGTCAGAAGCCAGCCCAAGAGAGTGCTGGCTGTCCACCCTGACCCCTCCACTGGCCCACACCTGGACAGTGGACCTGAGAGGAGCTGTGGCGGCCACTGTGGTGCCCTGGAGTGTGTGGGCCCAGCTGGCTGGCCAGGCAGCGTAGGTGTTGACACATCACTTGGGGACTAGGGACCACATGGAGACCGTGATCCTCCAGAGCAAGGAAAAAGGCAGAAGGAAGAGGCCCTGTGCTCCAACCAGAGACAAGCGGGGGGAAGTCGATGTCCCTTCCCGTGAGCCCGAGTTCCAGGCCCTGTGGACTGCAGGGCTGCACTTCTGCACGGGGGACTTGCAGAGTGAGGTCGGAGGGGCTCGGGCTGAGCAGCCATGCCCCCAGGGGTCCAGGCAGGCCCACAGCAGCAGCAGCTTCACCCGGGCTGGTCAGAAAAGTGTGTTCTGGGCCGTGGCCCTTGGCAGGCGGCGGGGACTGCAGGGCAGAGCAGCAGTGTGTCCTGAGCTCCACTCCGGCCTTCAGGGAGGCTGGGAGCAGAGTCCAGGCACATGTCCTTCTGCTGTGCGCGTGCGCGTGGCAGATGCAGGCCGTGCACACGGGCGTCCTCACCCCAGTGGCAGCACCTGTCTTCCCCGCACCCCGTCCAGTCCGCGTCCTGTCCTCAGCCCGCTCCTCACGGGCACTGGACGTAGGTCAAGTATAAACAAAATCAACTCCCATAGCCAGGGCCTCCCCCCGAACTCGAGAATGTGCAGGGCCCTTGGCCCCTTCCTCACACGCACAGGCACAGGTCAGCTGACAGCAGAACACCATTTTTAAGATCATAACAAAGTGTTCCCACTGAACGCACGCTGCCCTGAACTTCAGAGTTGGGGAGCACCTCACTGGCCTCCTGGAATCCCAGCTCTGCCCTGCCTCCTCCCTCTCCCCCTCCCCGGGGCTGAGGGCGGGGGCTGGGGCGCCACGGTGGGCACCTGCCTCTAATGCCCTGGCCGCCTGGTCACTGCCCTCACACCCTGCAGAGTCACATGTCCTGGCAACCAACCAATGTCTGGAGCTTCCTGGGGGTGGCAAGAAGAGGAAGTGGGAGTGGATTCCAGAAAGTTCCTGGAAAGCCATAATGGAGTGATCTCCTAAAAAGAACATGAAGAGCAAACTCCAGAAACGGCATCTGGGAAGCTCCTGCTCAGGGCAGGACTAAGCCCCGCAAGTTCCCTTTGACTGCACTGGACCTAGTGGTGTCTGTCTTTCTGAAACGCAGGTCTGCCAGACAGGCGCTCGGGGACACACCCTCCCCAGAGTGTCCCCATGAAGCCCTGCCTGGCGGCTCCTCCTGACAGGCCCACAGCCCCAGGGCATCAGGAATTCGGCACGGCCTGCACCCACAGGACCCACAGCTCCTGGGAACCTTCTCTCTGTGTCCCCAAGGTAACACCCTGGCAAAACGGGACAGGGCTTGTGGGGGCACAGCCCCAGTGGAGGGCCACAGGAAGGAGGAACGAAGGGACAGGCAAGACGAAGCCCTTTACACAGCCAGAAAGAGCGCAGTCAGGAAGCGCCTCCCGCAGCCCTCGGCTTGGAGCCAGCAGAGCCAGGCACTGCCCGGGAGTCCACGTCAGCCCCAGCACCATGGAGCCCCCAAGTCCACCGCTGCTCCTTCTGCCCTCAGGGAGCCTCTCCAGCGTGAAGAATGAGCAGGAAGAAGGAAGGGCCACTCTTCCAAGTCTCAGTGACCGCTGGGCTGACCTGAGTCTCTCATCGGTTTCCCAGGCCGGGAGCTTCGGCGCGGCTTTCTTTGGTTTGAAGGTCTCTATGATTCCAAAACCTTGATGGACCACAACCTACCCCCCACACAGCTGTCCAGACCTGTCGGGTTCAGGAGGAAGCACTGAAGGACAGGTTTATATCCAACATCAGGATCGCGCTTCATCTCAGAACCACAGGGTGACCAAAGTCCAGAACTAAAAGGGGACTCGGCCATGTTTCACTCAGTCGGCCCAGGGACTTGTGCCTTGGAATTCCCTTTCACAGTCGAGACGGAGCAGGACGCTGGCAAAGCTCCATTTAACCACAGAAAGGCTACTGTGAAGACAAGAGATGGTCTTTAAAGACCGCATTGTAAAGCTCACCTGGCTACAATCTTCAATACTGATTTCTAAAATAAATAATCTCAAATTTCCCCATTCACAAAAGTGAAATACTTTTAAATTTATTTTTAAACAAACAAAAAAATTAATGGCCTGCCAGCAAACTCAAAATTACAAGTATATCCTGTTTGGTTTGAGAACCAAAAGTATTTCAGTTGTAGACAGAGAACTTAATGCACAAACGTGACTTTCAAGACATGAAGAGGAAGCTCACTGTGAATGGAGAGCAAGCTGCCCGCCAACAGGGTTCAGACGCCACATGCAGAGCTCTCCACAAACAGCCGTCTCAAAGGCAAAGCCGCGGTGCTGTCGGCATGTTACCATCTTCTTCTTATCATCTGGGTTTTCTGGACTTTTTAAACAGTATTTTTTGGACATCTTCCCATGTTACAAAAGATCTCTTATCACATTTGGAACAAATCACTGGAAGTCATTTTGGTGTCTAGCACGCACGACTTCACCCCCAGTTTCACCAAAAAGAGAGAAAGGGAACAAGTCATTTTGGAGCACACCTGTAGTCCCAGCTGCTAGGGAGGCTGAGGCAGGCGATCACAAGTTTGAGGCCAACATCAACAACTTAGCAAGACACTGTCTCAAGAAAGCAGGACTGCAGGAGAGACAGCTCAGTGGTGGGGTGTCCTGGGCCCGATCCCGGCGCCCCAGAGTCACTTTGACGTGAACTGCAGAATCCACGCGTTTGGTGCTCTTCCTCGTGAAGAGCCTCTGGCAAAGAGCATGGCAGCCCCAGCTTTGTGCTTCAGCAAGAGGCTTCAGAAGCAGGAGGGGCAGCAGGTGCACACCCCTCTCACGGCACAAAACGGGAACGCCACCTCGGCCCCCAGAGGACCGCCCGGTGGCAGTGCTGAGCGCAGCTCCCATCACACTCCCTGTCCGGCCTCCCCAGGAGCAGGGCAGCTGTGGCAGAGGCTGGAAAACCGACCTAGGGGGCCTCACTGTGCGCTGGCCTAACTCACAGGAGCTGACGGTGCCAAGGTCACAGTTCCCACGTGGCATGTGCAGGCAGATCTGTCTTGGTGTCTCACAAGACGGCTTGGCCGCAGTCCTCTGTGGCACGGGACTCAACAGCACAGAGGCTACCTGGACAGCCCTGTAGCGGGTCACTGTGCACTGCAACAGCTGCTGACCAAACAGGCAGAAAGCAGGCAGCGCTGCTGCCGTGCCCCTGGGGCAGAGGGGCCAGGAGAGCACTCCAGGGTGCCTGGCTTTGTCTCCCAGCAGGTCTGAGCCCTGCAGGGAGAGGGAGGGTCTCCCAGTTAGAAGGAGGGTGTGGAAGCCGGCCGGGCAAACATCAAGCTCTGAGAGGCCAGAGGCTGTCCAGCAGACACCCAGGTCGGAGCCAGAGGCTGAGGGTCGTGGGACAGCAGGCGTGAATCAACAAGTGCGCTGCCAGGGGAGGCCCGTGGAGGTCCTATCCTGCCCAGAGGCAAAGCTGAAGTGCGGGAGAAGGGACACCACGGAGGGATGGGCGCGCCTGAGGAGGGTGGCCCGCGCTGAGGCCCCGAGCCACACCAAGCAGCTCTGTGAACCACGTCCACATGCCATCTGGGCAGAGGGAAGCACACCGCTGCCCACACTGAGAGCGGGCAGCCTGCCCAGGAGGACCGTCTAACGGAACCTGCACACACGCTGAGGGAAACCACGCCGAGGCTTCCCCGACAGCCCATCTCCCTCAGGATGGAACCGACTCGAGGCCCCGAGTGGGTCGGGCATGTCTGAGGGTCTTGCACCTTTCTCTCATGAAGACTGTTCTTTTCCATGTTTGCTTTAGGATGAAACTAACTCTGCTGCTCCACGCACAGGAGGTCACAACAGGAGCAGCACAGCCCAGGTAGGTGGCTGTGTCCCCTGGAGGGTGCCTCCAGGTTGGAGCAGAGCGGGGGCTGGGATTCACCTTGCCCACTGCCGGGAGAGTGACATGGGAACATCTTTCAGGGCCTGGAGTAGTCTTCCATTTCACTGTGTGCTTTGTTGATCCAGGGAAGAGTCTCCCCGGACTCAAACCACAACAGCTTTCTTCTTTGGGACAGGCAGTCCTGCCAGATGCAGAGCAGGGGTCCCGCTCGGGGAAGCTGTGCCTCATCCCAGCTCTCTCCGCCCTGAGGACTGGGAGGAGGGGACGCTGGACAGGGGTCTTGCCTGACCACATCTGCTATGGAGGTCCTCAACCTCCCAGTCTAGTTGTTTTTAGGTATCCAGCATTTTACCTCAAAACCTGAAAATGCACTTCCCATGCAACTCCACAGCACAGTGGCTGCTTTAAAACAGAACACTTTTTTTTTTAAGAGAGAGAGAAGAGAGAGTTTTTTAATATTTATCTTTCAGTTTTCGGTGGACACAACATCTTCATTTTTTATTTTATGTGGTGCTGAGGATCAACCCCAGCGCCCCGCACATGCCAGGCGAGCGTGCTGCCGCCTGAGCCACATCCCCAGGACCAAAACAGGGAAGAAGAGGCTCCTGCCCTGTCAAGCACAGGGCACGGCCACCCCAGCCCAGAGGGACCTCACGCCGCAGGGCCCCGAGACGCAGGGCCTCCCCCAGATCCTGTTCTTCTCCAGCGTGGCCAGCAGCAGCTCCCGGGTCCGGCCATGAGGGTGGGCAGCCCATGTGCGGTGCCCCCTTCACCTCCAGCAGGACAGCTCCTGATCCCCACCTCCTCCACCCCGGCCAGGAGCCTTCCCGTCTCCTGGGACGCCGACAGTGCTCTTGGGTTTAAGCCCCTTCAATGGCGGCAGCTACGGCTCCTAAAAGTCTCCACCACGAGGCCACGGAGGCCCCTCAGTCTGGCGCCAGTGCTCGGGCCAGCGAGGTCCCTCCGTCTTTCCAGTGACCCGCCTCGGGCGTGTCAGCGCACGTCCCTTTTGCGTGGAGCGCACACCTCCTGCCCGCCAGCATCTCTCAGGACTCTCGTGGCTCAGGACAAAGCTGAGGAGCTCACACTCGTGCTGTGATTCACACGACCTCCTGGCCACAGAGTGGGTGAACGTGGACTGCAAACTGCCCATGGGTCACCAAAAGCCCGCGCAGGCCACCTGCCGGGATGGCTTCAGGGCTCCGGTTCCAAAGCTCCAAAGGCACCTAGCCAGGTCCCAACAGGGGAGCTGACAAAGGCCAACATCTACCACAGGCAAGGAAGCACGGGACCAGGTGGCTCCGTCTCGGCCAGAGAGGGTTTAAAAGTCTTTCGCCCACTCTTAGTTACTTAGGGGACACGGTCTTGCTATGTTGTCCAGTCGGTCTCAACTCCTCCCACGCAGCTGGGACTACAGGGGGCACCACCACACTCAGGCCAGCCCTGGGTTCAGGTCAGGGTTCTCACCCTAAGCACTTGTAGAGTACTGCACCTCGGGGCTGTGCCCGCTGGCCCCAACACCAGCTACCCCGCGGGGAGCACAGTCAGCCTTCTGCTCCAGGTGTGGGTGCAGCGCCCACCCCAGACGCTCTTACAGCTCCCTGACCCCCACCGCTGGGAGCCAAACGTGGGCCTCTCCCCAGATTCACATGTTGGCACCCGATCCCCCAGGTGGGGCCCTGGGAGGTGATGAGGTCCGAGGAGCTCCTTCCTCTGGGTGAGATCAGGGTCCTCATAAAAGAGGCCCCTGACTGCCCCTGCTCTCCTTCCTGTGAGGATAGAGGAGGCCCATCTGTGGGCTGCGGAGCAGACCCCACCGTGACCTTGGGCTTCCAGGCCCCAGAGCGGTGGGAAACGAACCTCTGTGGCCTGTAAGCCACCCACTGTGTGGTGTCCTGTGATAGCAGCTGGAACACACCAAGACCCCCCAGGGCAATTACGTCAGTCAGTGATGTCCAGCACATGAGGAGGGTCTGCTGTCCCTTCAGGGGCAGGGATCCTGGACAGGCGCCTACTTGGGGGCAGAATGACCATCAGGCCTGGGCAGGATGAAGGTGTCCCTTCGGGCTTCCGGGCAGAGGCAGTGGGGCCCTGAGGCGGCTCCTCCCTGCTGCTCTCCTCCTCTTTACAGCCCCGTCCACCCCTCTCCACTCCCTCTCACGGCAGATGGCTTCCTCCAGGCTGTGGGAACAGCCTGGGGCAGGGATGAGCGGGATGTGGTCCAGGAGAGAAGGGGAGACCAAGGCTGGCCCAGCAGTGGTCATGGCTGGGCCTCGGGCATTTCTCGGAAACCAGCCATCGCCTCTGGAAAGGCAGACCACACGTTACTCAACCACATGTTCTGCAGGTTTAGCGGGACAACACACACAGGGATAAGAAAGCATCGGATGAAGCTGGCTAAGGTTCAGGGGAGACGGCAGGGACATGCCAGAGAGAGGGAGCAGGACCAGAGTCCACTTTGGCCCAGTGCCCAAGCCTCCACCTGCTGGAGGACCAGGATATCCTCCCCCACACCCAGCCACATCTGCCCTCAAGAACACTCCCCCCAGGAACGCGGCGGGTAGGTGGAGGGAACATGGAAGACCAGCCACATGCAGGTCCCTGGGACCTGGGTGCTGGGTGCAGCTCCCCATGACCTTGCCTGGAGGGTGCGGTGACCTTGGATGGAATCTCAGGGCACTTTTGATTTGCATTTCTCTAACTGCCAAGCTCCCTCATGACCTTGGATGAGGGTGCAGCTCCATCATGACCTGGGTGCAGGGTGCAGCTCTCCATAACCTGGGTGCTGGTTGCAGCTCCCATGACCTTGGATGTGCAGCTCCACCATGACCTTGGGCACAGAGTGCAGCTCCTGGTGACCTGGGTGTAGAGTGCAGCCTCCCGTGAACCTGGGTGCAGGCTGCAGCTCCCATGACCCAGCATAGAGCCTCCGCTCTGACAGCTGTGGGTCTGTACATGAGGGCTCCTAATCAGACTATCCCTAAGCTACGGAGACGTCCCTGCAGACTGCACCCTGTGCTTGCAGTACCCCCTGTGCCCAGCTGTCTCTGAGGGCTCCCTGTTAAAGTGGGCTGCAGCATTCTAGGCACTTGGGCAGGGCAGGGTCATCTCTGCCTGTAGCCATGGTCCCCAGTACATGGGTGGTGCTGCTCAGCCAGCCCTGAGGCTCCTGGTGCTCACCATCCATCAAACCCAGTGACAGCCTGAGAGTCCCTCCCAGCATCTCTGAACTCCACTCTATTCGTGAACTCGGGGTTAGTCCATGGTTTGGAGTGGTCTAACAGGGAACAGAGGCCTGTGGAGAGGGTGGGCGTTCCCTGTGCCCATTCCCCTGCAGCCTCTTGTTCAAACAGACGTCCAGTCCTCCGGGACCTCCAGAGAGCAAGGAGGCGATGCTGTGTGGACCTCCAACAGCGAGGGCCTCCACAGGCCACGGAGGAGTGCTTCTGGTCTCAGAGCCCCGGGGGTGGGGGTGCCAAGTCTCTGTTAATTTTTCTGCCCATCAAAAGACAACCCAGAGCACCAAGCACCTGTAATCAACCCCAGGCTCCTTAGAACCTTTTACAACCAAATTGTCAATATAAGTCATCAAAAAGCAGTTTCTTACTATGATTGCAGATACGTCTGACTTAATAAAATAATAAGCCCACACAACCCAGCCCCCTCAGACTTTTGCTCCAGGTTCTGGAAGCACAATGTTGCTGGGTCTTCCAGAACGGACAGGGGAGAGTCCCGCAGAGTGTCTCCGCAAGCCATGAAGTGGAGAAGGGCCTGGGGGTGAAAGGAGAAGACCTCTGTCCTGCAGAGCCGGGACCAGCACAGGAAGTCCACACCTGAGCGCCCAGGGCAGTGCTCTGCAGGAAGCCTCCTGGGAGTCAGAGGCTGCACAGAAGGAACAAGGGGCCAGCATCCAGACTGACCGCTCCTGGCAAGCACTGGAGACAACCCCTAAGAATGAGGCTCCCACAGAGCCGGGGTGGAAAGGAAACCCAGTGACCCTCAGCAGAGTCTCACAGCAGCCACACAATGAGCTTTGTCCTGGACTGAGGGGCCCGCCCAGCCCTGGCAGTCAGCGGATGATGGCTGCTCCAGTTCTCGCCCCATCCTGGTGCAGAGTAAACCCGGAGCTAATGTTTGCTTTGGACCTGCCCTTGTCCTGCCTGGGACTTCTGAGGCAGGGCTGTGGTCACACACTAGCCACCCCCCTCGTCCTATCTCTGCATTGTCCTGCTCCCATAGCTCAGAGCCCCTCCCAGAGTGCCCCGACCCACAGGACGGACTTGAGAGGAGGAGCGTGGGACCACGTGGCGGTCCTCCTGGGAGGGCAGGCCTGCCCCAGGGGTCACCATGCTTGCTGGGGTAAGGTGCCCAAGAGAATGAGTCCAGCTATGGCCGGTGGGTGGGGAAGACCCCCAGCAGAGGAGGCTGGTTTGCAGGGGAGGCGGTGCAGGCAGCGGTGGGCCAGGTGGAGCCGGGGGATTTGGTGGGGACCCAGCACAGCCAGGGCAGGGTGGAGGGAGGTGCCTCTGCAGGAGGCCACCACACCTGCCAAGGCTGGAACACAGGACAACAGCAGCCCCAGCCAGCCTAGTCGTCCTGACCAACGCACAGGTGAGGCTCCGCTGCCCGGCCTGCCTCGGAGCTCCTCCTCACCTGCAGCAGAGGAGATGTCGACAGGCACATCTAGCATCTCCCCCTCCTTGCAGCAGGCCCCGTGCCACACAGCCCGCTTCACTGGGCTCTCTTACTCAATTTATTCTACACCTCGCTCCACAGCCCTGAAGGTTTGTGTCATCCAAGGTGCATGCTGAAGCCCTGGCCCAGGAGCACGGTGTCAGGAGGTGAGGCCTTGGAAGGGCACCAGCTTTAGAGGTCCAGAGAGGCCCACAGGGGATCAGGAGAATCACCAGAGAGCCGGCAGTCACCTGCTCTCCACTTCCAGCCTCTGGAGTAGCTGTCCACGTCCCTCTGTGGTGTCTGGTCACAGCAGCCCGAGCTGGCTGATGCAGACAGCACAGTGGCCGTCCTTCCTCAGGCTGCCCAGCCACCACCGCGTGCCCTCACTACAGCTCCCCAGCCAGTCCCTCCCTGGCACTGCCATCAACAGCATGGCAGCGCTGAGCCTTCTGTGCCTGCCTTTCCCAATTCTTGCTGATGTCTATGGACAGGTGCCTAGAAGGGGCACAGCGGGGTCAGAGGTCAGCTAATAGCTGCATTTGCCTATGTGCTGGCTCATGTCAGTCACTCTACAAATGCTCGTCCTCACTTGCAGGACCCAGGACAGGCTGAGGCTGGCCCAGGGCTCCTAGCTCCCAGGACAGCGATGCACCCCAGGTCCCAGAGCTCGGGCTGTGAGCAGAAGAGGGCACTGGACATGACTCTGGTATCCAACAGGAAGGGCGTCGAAGCAGGACTCTGGAGAAAAAGCACTTATCACAACTGGCCGGTTCAGGTGGGAGGAGACACCTACACCAGCCCAGAGGGGGCTGCAGAGGAGGTCAGGCAGCATGTGAGCCAGACAGGAGGCACAGGGAGGGGCTCAGGGAACCATGACGCAAGAGTCACAGGGCTCCTGGGTCCTGGCTGGGGGCCAGCGGTGGTGCTCAGGAAGGCAGGAGCCTGGGAGGATAGGCCTGGTATCAGTGCAATAAAGTGACCATCAGATGTCCAGGGAGAGGCCAGACCAGGGGAGAGACAGAGCCGTAGCTCAAGCAGACACTGAGACAAAGACTGCTATTCTTCCCAGACCTCTTGGCAGTGCAGACAGACCTGGGCCCAGGCTCGCCTGATGTGCGGACCTCAGTCTCTCCATCTTAAAACACAGCATCCAGCACAGTGCCCTCCAAGTAGGGTCAGACAGTGCAGCAGGTCAAGACTGTGCCACCTGAGAGGCTGGCAGTCTGCTGGGCCCAAGCCTCCCTGAGTGTCCCTGATGGGCATGTAGAGCACGCAAGCCGTCTTCGCCAGGGCCATCCCCAGAGCCGCGTCTGCAGCACGTAGCCTGAAGGATGAGGCACTCGCCCACAAAACCACGAGCGTCCACTGCTTCCCCAGGAAGTGGTGATCTGCCCAGGCTCAGTGCCACTCTCCTGTGTTCCCCTCAGCCTGCCTGCAACACCACAAGGAACACGGAGCACACAGGCACCACCCAGCAGGAGACTTGCGCTGCTGGGCTAGAAGTGAAGTCCCAGGGCAGACCCAGGGGTCCACCAGAGAAAAGCCGCCCTCAGTCTCCACCCTGACTTATCAGGTCCTTTCAGTACACAAGGCAGAACAACCACGCAGGCTTTTCCAGCAGCCAATCGTATCTTGCTCTAAGCCTAGATGCAACCAATGCTCTTGATTTAACCACAGGATCTCCCCCGCCCACCACCTATCTGGTATTTATACAGCTTGTCCCAAAGCACAATGTGCGCCAGCATTTGCTGATCTGCTTTGAAAAACCAGAGACTAGATACCCTGGGGATTGAATCCAGGTCCTTGCACATGCTGGGCGAGAAATCACAGGGCTTTCATACACAATGACAGATTCAATTCATGAGTGTTTTTATGCCTATCTTGATTCCTCTCACAAATAACTAGAGGCAACACAGAAAAGTCACACAAAGAAACCACAAATAACAGAGTTTAAGGAATTAGGGGAAAGAGAAAAGAAAAGGAAGATCAGAGAAAGAACAAGGCTTCCATGCAGTTGGGAACAGGCTCTGGCACCTAAAGTCCAAGGCACAGAAAACCCCAATTAAATACAGGATGGTCCCAAACAACCCTCAGCCGGCTGGGAGAAACAGAGCTTTTACTGAGACAGCGACAAGGCAGGTTTCTTCCAAGCATCCATCCAAACCCCAGGCTCACAGGGGCAGTAAGTGGCGTCCCAGATGAGGCCACCGCTGCTTCTGAGTGCACATGTCCTTGCCCCTCGCCGGAAGCACTATTTCAGGGCATAATTCAACAAAAGCAAATACACCGATGTCATCTGCTCTCTAGGGTCACCCCTCCAACCTCCCTTTCTGGACCCTGATTTGCACCGATACGTGAGCTAACCCCTCAGACCTGCTCTATGCACGCACAGTAGGCACACTCTCCTTCCACCCATGATTGACATTAAGACAAAGCCATGCAGAGCAGCAAGAGGAACAGGCTGGCTCCTAAGAAGCCCAGGCGGGAGCCCTGGCCATGTCTGCACTGGCCTCCGGCTTCAAGATGAGGAAAAGCTACAGAAACTCCACCCTCAGATGGTCCTGGAGCCAGCCCCCCTACTGCTGGGGCCTTAGTAGGATCTCTCCACAGACAGCATGCTGCCAGGGCTCCAGATCACAAGGTCACTCCCCAGATGGCACCCTGGCTAGGGCAGTCTTGACGACTGGTCATGACGACTGGTCATCCTGGCTTGCACGATGACCCCAGGATGCACATACCCCACACAAGAGCCCCACTTCCCTTTCCAGAGTCCTGGTCCCCAGGACAGCCTTAACACACCCCTACAGTGCCCGACCTGGCCTACTTCTGGCCTGTGTCCAGACCCGCTGTGGCGAGGCCTCATTGAGCCACACCTGGAGAAGACTCCCTGGAAGCTGCTCCATCCGTGGGGGGTGCCAGCCCACACCAGGGGGGAACAGGCCCGCACCCCAGGCCAGGGCAGCCTATGGCTCGGAGCTCAGCACCTCAGGGAGACACAAGGGAACCACCCACGCCTGCCCCAGGCCTTTCAAACAAGCTGAGAGGAAAGGCCCCAACCACACATGATGCTACACACGTGATGAGAGGTCGCCAGAAATGTCATTAGTTGTGGCTGTTCAGACCAGTGAGTGCTCCAAGGAGAGTGCTCCATATCCATGAGTGAGTCCTCCACAGTGAGGGCTCCAGATCCGTGAGTGCTCCACACTGAGGGCTCCAGAACCGTGAGTGCTCCACACTGAGGGCTCCAGATCCATGAGGGCTCCAGATCCGTGAGTGCTCCACAGTGAGGGCTCCAGATCCGTGAGTGCTCCACAGTGAGGGCTCCAGATCCGTGAGTGCTCCACAGTGAGGGCTCCAGATCCGTGAGTGCTCCACAGTGAGGGCTCCAGATCCGTGAGTGCTCCACAGTGACGGCTCCAGATCCGTGAGTGCTCCACAGTGAGGGCTCCAGATCCGTGAGTGCTCCACAGTGAGGGCTCCAGATCCGTGAGTGCCCCACGGTGAGGGCTCCAGATCCGTGAGTACTCCACGGTGAGGGCTCCAGATCCGTGAGTGCTCCACACTGAGGGCTCCAGAACCGTGAGTGCTCCACAGAGGGCTCCAGATCTGTGAGTGCTCCACAGTGAGGGCTCCAGATCCATGAGTGCTCCACACTGAGGGCTCCAGATCCGTGAGTGCTCCACAGTGAGGGCTCCAGATCTGTGAGTGCTCCACAGTGAGGGCTCCAGATCCATTAGGGCTCCAGATCCGTGAGTGCTCCACAGTGAGGGCTCCAGATCCGTGAGTGCTCCACAGTGAGGGCTCCAGATCCGTGAGTGCTCCACAGTGAGGGCTCCAGATCCGTGAGTGCTCCACAGTGAGGGCTCCAGATCACAAGTGCTCCACGGTGAGGGCTCCAGATCCGTGAGTGCTCCATGGGGAGAGCACTCTGGTTCCTGGAGTTTGGGTAGCTCCTGGAAACAGCCCAGGAATTACTCAAATTCTAGGAGGAAGACCAGCAGGTGGAAGGAGGTTGGAAGGAGGCTCCGGACACCACTACCAAATCTGCTCCTTGTTGCCCCTCACTGGAGCCCACCTGGAGCCCACGCCTGGAGATCTGGGCTCCTACCAGGGCTCCATCAGCATCTGCCTCCATCAGCACCTCTGTCATCAGTGTTTGCTCAGGGATTAGGCTGAATAAAATGAGGCCCAGCTGCCTGAAATAACTGGCAGGGAGGCTTGGGCACTCAGCAGCCTGGGCATCCCGGCCGCTGACAGCAGGGTCCCACTGCACTGGGAGCCAAAGCATCCCGCTGTCAGACTGACCTGCTGCAGCTCCCCAGCCTCGGGGCTCTGCCTTGAGCTGGGGCCAGGGCAAGCCTGGGGGCGGGGATGCCAGACGGCCTTGCCATGCTGCCAGAGGGCCCTCAGCTCTCCAAGGGCAGGATGGTGAAATAATGCAACCTGTGCTCTTCCGGTATCTGTAAAAGTCTGGTTCCTGGAGGTACTGAGGAAGGCACTTAAACAAGGAGGAAGCAGAAGCAGAAGGTCATCTTTTGTTCAATATGCATTTCCAAAAGAGAAAAGAAAGGCTGAGAGAGGCTGGTACAAGTGACTTCACTGAGAAAGAGGATGGGAGCTGAGCCAGGACCTCTGACCTGGGGGAGTGCGCACAGGCTTGCACTGCGGTCCTGGGGTTCAGGGCGCCCCTTTAATCAGCAAATATTAAAGGAAGGGGACACTCTCTGGAACTCAGTGACCTGTTTCCGTCTTAACTAAGTTGCTATCGTTTGTGATCATAGCATTTAAATAAGGAAGGCATCATAAACCTTGTTCTATTGGATTTAAATTTCACCTCAATCATGAGCTGAACTGTGCCATTTACATAAACCAAACACATCTGTGTCTTTCCGAAGTGTCAGAATTCATAGGATAATGATGAACTCACAGGCTACACCACTTTCAGGGGCGCAGTCCTCAGAATACTCCGGGTCGGCTGGGAGCTCTGAGCTAGGCAATCACAGGTTCTGTTGTTCCCATCTTAACTGTAGATATTTACAATAACACTCAAGTCACACATCAGACATTACCCCAAAGGTCACAGAAAGGCTAGGAGAGGGTTAAGGCAGCCAGGGGGCTTCAGGAGGCTGACCTGCAGCAAGGCAGGAAGCAGACAGGAATGCTAGTTGACTGCAGGTGGTCAGATAAGATGAGGAACCAGCAGAGGGGCTTCTTTGAGGTGCAGTGACTTATTCTAGGTGAAGATCTGGGTAGGCAGCACTGGGCCACATCCGCAGCTCCAGGTGTCAGCTTGTCATCACAGGCAGGAGAAACCTTTCTGAGCTGATGTCCAGAGCCAGACCATCAGAGGGCAAGGCTGGTGACTAGTGACCAGGTGATGGGGTCAGAGTACCACTGTCCAGTCTCAGGGTATTCTTTTTGTAGGTCTCAGGTAAGGGGTTGTTTCATGTGGAGATCACAGGTGCTTGGTAAACTCATGGGCCTGGTTTGCTGAGTTTGTTATGCCCCTGCATCTGCTGCTTCTGATCACTTCAGTGAGTTCACAGGGGGCATTTTATTGGTCTCATTATCACTTATCAGTTTGTGCCTTACGGTGGTGCCAGGAGGATGGCTATCCCATTTAAGGGCTGGTCGTCCTCAGAATACTCCTGAGAATACTCCTTTATACAAAAGGTGTAGGATCATTCACTCTAAATGGAGTGACTCAGAGCAAGCCACTGCTTTATAAATTGGAGTCACTCAGGCAGGCACAGCCTGAGGATGGCTGTCCTACAGGCCATGGAGTCACCACTGCAGGCACAGCCTGAGGACTGCTGTTCTGCACACCATGGAGTCACTAGGGCAGGCACAGCCTGAGGACTGCTGTCCTACACACCATGGAGTCACTAGGGCAGACCCAGCCTGAGGACTGCTGTTCTGTACACCATGGAGTCACTAGGGCAGGCACAGCCTGAGGACTGCTGTTCTACACACCATGGAGTCACTAGGGCAGGCGCAGCCTGAGGACTGCTGTTCTACACACCATGGAGTCACTAGGGCAGGCGCAGCCTGAGGACTGCTATTCTACACACCATGGAGTCACTAGTGCAGGCACAGCCTGAGGACTGCTGTTCTACACACCATGGAGTCACTAGGGCAGGCGCAGCCTGAGGACTGCTGTTCTACACACCATGGAGTCACTAGGGCAGGCACAGCCTGAGGACTGCTGTTCTACACACCATTGAGTCACCAGGGCAGGCACAGCCTGAGGACTGCAGTTCTGCACACCATGGAGTCACTAGGGCAGGCACAGACTGAGGACTGCTGTTCTACACACCATGGAGTCACTAGGGCAGGCACAGCCTGAGGACTGCTGTTCCACACACCATGGAGTCACTAGGGCAGGCACAGCCTGAGGACTGCTGTCCTACACACCATGGAGTCACTAGGGCAGGCACAGCCTGAGGACTGCTGTTCTATACACCATGGAGTCACTAGGGCAGGCACAGCCTGAGGATTGCTGTTCTACACACCATGGAGTCACTCAGGGCAGGTACAGCCTGAGAGCTGCTGTTCTACACACCATGGAGTCACCAGGGCAGGCGCAGCCTGAGTACTGCTGTTCCAGACACCATGGAGTCACTAGGGCAGGCACAGCCTGAGGACTGCTATTCTGCACACCATGGAGTCACTAGGGCAGGCACAGCCTGAGGACTGCTGTTCTGCACACCATGGAGTCACTAGGGCAGGCACAGCCTGAGGACTGCTGTTCTGCACACCATGGAGTCACTAGGGCAGGCACAGCCTGAGGACTGCTGTTCTACACACCATGGAGTCACTAGGGCAGGCACAGCCTGAGGACTACTGTTCCACACACCATGGAGTCACTAGGGCAGGCACAGCCTGAGGACTGCTGTTCTACACACCATGGAGTCACTAGGGCAGGCACAGCCTGAGGACTGCTGTTCTACACACCATGGAGTAACTAGGGCAGGCACAGCCTGAGGACTGCTGTCCTGCACACCATGGATTCACTAGGGCATGTGCAGCCTGAGGACTGCTGTTCTACACACCATGGAGTCACTAGGGCAGGCGCAGCCTGAGGACTGCTGTTCTGCACACCATGGAGTCACTAGGGCAGGCACAGCCTGAGGACTGCTGTCCTACACATCATGGAGTCACTAGGGCAGGCGCAGCCTGAGGACTGCTGTTCTACACACCATGGAGTCACTCAGGGCAGGCACAGCCTGAGGACTGCTGTTCTACACACCATGGAGTCACTAGGGCAGGCACAGCCTGAGGACTGCTGTTCTACACACCATGGAGTCACTAGGGCAGGCGCAGCCTGAGGACTGCTGTTCCACTCACCATGGAGTCACTAGGGCAGGCACAGCCTGAGGACTGCTGTTCTACACACCATGGAGTCACTCAGGGCAGGCACAGCCTGAGGACTGCTGTTCTGCACACCATGGAGTCACTCAGGGCAGGTGCAGCCTGAGGACTGCTGTTCTACACACCATGGAGTCACTCAGGGCAGGCACAGCCTGAGGACTGCTGTTCTGCACACCATGGAGTCACTAGGGCAGGCACAGCCTGAGGACTACTGTTCTACACACCATGGAGTCACCAGGGCAGGCACAGCCTGAGGACTGCTGTTCCACACACTATGGAGTCACTAGGGCAGGCACAGCCTGAGGACTGCTGTCCTACACACCATGGAGTCACTAGGGCAGGCACAGCCTGAGGATTGCTGTTCTACACACCATGGAGTCACTCAGGGCAGGTACAGCCTGAGAGCTGCTGTTCTACACACCATGGAGTCACCAGGGCAGGCGCAGCCTGAGTACTGCTGTTCCAGACACCATGGAGTCACTAGGGCAGGCACAGCCTGAGGACTGCTGTTCTGCACACCATGGAGTCACTAGGGCAGGCACAGCCTGAGGACTGCTGTTCTGCACACCATGGAGTCACTAGGGCAGGCACAGCCTGAGGACTGCTGTCCTTCACACCATGGAGTCACTAGGGCAGGCGCAGCCTGAGGACTGCTGTTCTACACACCATGGAGTCACTAGGGCAGGCACAACCTGAGGACTGCTGTTCTACACACCATGGAGTCACTAGGGCAGGCACAGCCTGAGGACTGCTGTTCTGCACACCATGGAGTCACTAGGGCAGGCACAGCCTGAGAGCTGCTGTTCTGCACACCATGGAGTCACCAGGCAGGCACAGCCTGAGGACTGCAGTTCTGCACACCATGGAGTCACTAGGGCAGGCGCAGCCTGAGGACTGCTGTCCTACACACCATGGAGTCACCAGGGCAGGAGCAGCCTGAGGACTGCTGTTCTACACACCATGGAGTCACTAGGGCAGGCACAGCCTGAGGACTGCTGTTCTACACACCATGGAGTCACTAGGGCAGGCACAACGTGAGGACTGCTGTTCTACACACCATGGAGTCACTAGGGCAGGCGCAGACTGAGGACTGCTGTTCTGCACACTATGGAGTCACCAGGGCAGGCACAGCCTGAGTACTGCTGTTCTACACACCATGGAGTCACTAGGGAAGGCACAGCCTGAGGACTGCTGTCCTTCACACCATGGAGTCACCAGGGCAGACACAGCCTGAGGACTGCTGTCCCACACAACATGGAGTCACCAGGGCAGGCACAGCCTGAGGACTGCTGTTCTGCACACCATGGAGTCACTAGGGCAGGCACAGCCTGAGGACTGCTGTTCTGCACACCATGGAGTCACTAGGGCAGACCCAGCCTGAGGACTGCTGTTCTACACACCATGGAGTCACTAGGGCAGGCACAGCCTGAGGACTGCTGTCCTACACCATGGAGTCACTAGGGCAGAGGCAGCCTGAGGACTGCTGTCCTACACACCATAGAGTCACTAGGGCAGGCACAACGTGAGGACTGCTGTTCTGCACACCATGGAGTCACTAGGGCAGGCGCAGCCTGAGGACTGCTGTTCTACACACCATGGAGTCACTAGGGCAGGCACAGCCTGAGGACTGCTGTCCTACACCATGGAGTCACTAGGGCAGAGGCAGCCTGAGGACTGCTGTTCTACACCATGGAGTCACTAGGGCAGGCACAGCCTGAGAGCTGCTGTTCTACACACCATGGAGTCACTAGGGCAGGCACAGCCTGAGAGCTGCTGTTCTACACACCATGGAGTCACTAGGGTAGGCACAGCCTGAGGACTGCTGTTCAATACCCCATGGAGTCACTAGGGCAGGCACAGACTGAGGACTGCTGTTCTGCACACCATGGAGTCACTAGGGCAGGCGCAGCCTGAGGACTGCTGTTCTGCACACCATGGAGTCACTCAGGGCAGGCGCAGCCTGAGGACTGCTGTTCTGCACACCATGGAGTCACCAGGGCAGGCACAGCCTGAGGACTGCTGTTCTACACACCATGGAGTCACTAGGGCAGGCACAGCCTGAGGACTGCTGTTCTGCACACCATGTGTCACTAGGGCAGGCACAGCCTGAGGACTGCTGTTCTACACACCATGGAGTCACTAGGGCAGGCACAGCCTGAGGACTGCTGTCCTATACACCATGGAGTCACTAGGGCAGGCGCAGCCTGAGGACTGCTGTTCTGCACACCATGGAGTCACTAGGGCAGGCACAACGTGAGGACTGCTGTTCTACACACCATGGAGTCACTAGGGCAGGCACAGCCTGAGGACTGCTGTTTTGCACACCATGGAGTCACTAGGGCAGGCACAGCCTGAGGACTGCTGTCCTACACACCATGGAGTCACTAGGGCAGGCGCAGCCTGAGGACTGCTGTTCTACACACCATGGAGTCACTAGGGCAGGCGCAGCCTGAGGACTGCTGTTCTGCACACCATGGAGTCACTAGGGCAGGCACAGCCTGAGGACTGCTGTTCTACACACCATGGAGTCACCAGGGCAGGCACAGCCTGAGGACTGCTGTCCTACACACCATGGAGTCACCAGGGCAGGCACAGCCTGAGGACTGCTGTCCTACACACCATGGAGTCACTAGGGCAGGCACAGCCTGAGGACTGCTGTCCTATACACCATGGAGTCACTAGGGCAGGCGCAGCCTGAGGACTGCTGTCCTACACACCATGGAGTCACTAGGGCAGGTGCAGCCTGAGAACTGCTGTTCTACACACCATGGAGTCACTAGGGCAGGCACAGCCTGAGGACTGCTATTCTGCACACCATGGAGTCACTAGGGCAGGCACAGCCTGAGGACTGCTGTCCTAGACACCATGGAGTCACTCAGGGCAGGCGCAGCCTGAGGACTGCTGTTCTGCACACCATGGAGTCACTAGGGCAGGCACAGCCTGAGGACTGCTGTCCTACACACCATGGAGTCACTAGGGCAGGTGCAGACTAAGGACATCTGTTCTACACACCATGGAGTCACTAGGGCAGGCACAGCCTGAAGACTTCTGTTCTACACACCATGGAGTCACTAGGGCAGGCGCAGCCTGAGGACTGCTGTTCTACACACCATGGAGTCACTAGGGCAGGCACAGCCTGAGGACTGCTGTTCTACACACCATGGAGTAACTAGGGCAGGCACAGCCTGAGGACTGCTGTCCTGCACACCATGGATTCACCAGGGCAGGCACAGCCTGAGGACTGCTGTTCTACACACCATGGAGTCATTCAGCACAGGCACAACGTGAGGACTGCTGTTCTACACACCATGGAGTCACTTGGGCAGGCGCAGCCTGAGGACTGCTGTTCTGCACACCATGGAGTCACCAGGGCAGGCACCAACCTAGGTCTCAAGGACAAGCGAGAAGTGTGGTTGAGGCTGAGGTTACAATATTACACAACCGTCCATGTTAGGGAACACAACTAACTGGAAACCAACAGGAAGGGGAGAAGGGAGGAAATCTACGTTTGGTGCCTTTCTTCTTTCATGGCAGGAATCCTGAAGGAGTGAGGCAGGGAGAGGCTTAATTTAAGGCAGCAGAAAGGAGCTAGAGACTCCAGGGCGATTTCCCAAAGGTGGGACTGCTGGGGAGGATTTTCACGCTTCACTTTGGGCCCTTTTCCCTTAATTAAGCAAAAATGAATGAAGCCCCTGGATCCCAGGGCAGATGTCTGGAGCCTGTCTGCAGGGGGCCCCGGCCTCCCCAGTTTCACTCCCTATGGTCACTCAGGGTCTCGATGATGTCCAGTGCAGACCTGCTCCCCAGGGCGGGCCAGAGGCGGAGGTACCGCAGCTGCAGCTTCTGCTGGGCTCCCCAGCTAGAAGGAGCCGCAGGACTCAGCTGGAGGCAGTGCCTGGGATCCTGCAGCCACTGAGCACCTGGCAAGAGTGGGACACAGCTGAGAGGCCTGGCCACTGACCCCAGCCCAGCAGGAGAGGCAGGTGGGCAGCCAGCACAGGCACAGAAAGCACCACCTGCTGTCATGACTCATCCAACTTAAAACGGACACCAGAAAAGAGCTTCAAGTGCCTGGGAGGCAAGAGGAGAGTGGGCTCGGCCACAGGGCCGGGGGCCATAGCGGGTGCAGACCTCTTAGGTCCTGCTGCATGGGCCTCAGAGAGCCCAGGTTCTGGCTCGCACTGTGCCAAAGGCCCCTGGAAGGCCGCAGAGGTGTTGTGAGCAGCCCTCTGCCCAGCCCAACAGTGTGGTCCCCTTGGACAGACGCCTCCGTCCAGCCACGGTCAGCACCGAGGGCACCGTGAGCCTTCTTAGCCATCCCAGCACAGACTGCCTTGACTGCACACTGGGCCCAGTACTTGAGGGGCTGACCAGGCCCAGACCAAGTTCCCCACCCAGGAAGCCGCTCTCGGTGCCCTGGGCACAGGCATGGCCCATCTAGTGACTCAGGAGAGAAGACCTTGTCCTTCAGGCAGCCGGGCGGGTCAGACCTGGAGCCCTGTCTGTTGGGCCCCCAGAACCTCCACCTGCCTCACCAGTGGCACAGCGGCTGGCCGCAGGAGTGCTCGACACAGGGCAGACTGTCCCTGCAGGTGGAGTTGGCCCTCCAGAGCACGAAGGCACCCAAGGCCAGGAGACAGCACCCTGGACTACACAAGGCAAGCCACCACGCAGCAGCCCAGCTGCAGAGCACCGGGTGGGCGGAAGCGTGGCCACGCACCACACACTGCCAGGACGGGGACGAAGCCTGGGTCCCCCATTTGCACATCAGGAAAAGAGACTCTGCCATAAAGTGGCTCTTGGGCCAGACGAAACCAGCACACACTGGATCCATCCCTAGGGGGGGATGCAGGGGGGTCTGCCTCTCTGTGGGCCTGGCCCTGAAGAGGGCCCACTTCTAGCTTTGGTGGGGACACTGCTTTCCAGGCAAAGGCAAATGCAGACAGTTCATGCCAAGCCTCCCCTGTGCCTTACAAGGAAGCCATACAGCATCTAGCAGACGGCTTCCCTGGGAAAGAAATCAGAACTTTGCCTATGAGCACTGAAGAGCCAAATCAGTATCTTCTGGCTTTCAAGACAAACAATTGGCCAGAACTGTGTCCCAGCAGACCTCTTCCAAGTCCACCTTATTCTGACCCAGGAATCTCCCCAGTGGTGTTAGATGAGAACAGCAGACCGTCAGAGGGAAGGGGCGTATGCTCCAGACCCAGCACACCCCTGCACGGTGAGGGTGAGGCCCAGGGTTTCCAAATAAGTGCTCTTCGAGACCTAAGCAGGCGGCACATCCTGACCAGAAATGGCGAAGACAATGGCAGAATCTCACAAACAGTCCCAGGCGATGGGCTGAGCGCTTGGCTTGTGCTGAGAAGCGGTACAAGTCTTCCTGTTTTGAAAACAGGACACAGGTGCCCAGTGACCGTGTCTGATTGAAAGAGCACACCCTGGCTCGAGGCAGGACGTCCACTCGCCTTTGGGCACAGAAGGCTCACTCCAGGGCCTGCCCACCCTCTGGGCGAGTGTGGTTTCCGGCTCTGGCCTGTGGCAGCAAGAAGCGCTCCGGATGGCGGCTGGGAGAAGAAGAGCAGGAACTGCAGAGTGCCAGGCAGAGGCCCAGGCACTGGTGGCTTCACCTCCAGGCCAGGGCCACCTCTCTCCCCACCCAGGCCTGCTGGCTGAGGCCCAGCATACAGAGACGAGGTGTTCAAGAAAGTCAGAGGCCTGTGTCCCTGGACGTGCTCACAGACCTGTGTTCTCCAGGCCACAGTCCGGCCCTTATGAAAGTACTCAGGGCAGGTCTCAACCCTTCTCCCCTGCCGGCCAGCAGGTGTTGACTGCAAGGAGGCAGAAGCCGTGAATGAAATGAGATCCATCCTGTGCAGAACTGAAGAGAGGACCAGAGCAGACAGTGGGAAGGCTGGGCTCTCGGGCACCATGTCCAGCAGTGAGAGGCTGGCCTGCCACCCGAGGGCAGTCCCCAGAAACAGAAAGTGGCACCTAGCAGAGGACGTCTGGGCTGGGCTTGCTGCCCACCTGTGGCCCGCCACTGCCCCCTCTCCATCCCACAGGGAAGCAAGGACCCTCTCCAAGGACAAAAACATGGGGCTAGACAGCCACCATCGTCTTTCACCAAGCTCAGAGAAGGAGCTGACCTTGGAGTCACACAGCTGAGAGGGCAGGACCAGGAGGACGTCGTCCCCAGCCCTGGAGCTCCAAGGTGGCCCCTGGCTTGGGCACTGAATTTGGACACAGCCACAGAGGCACTCCACGGCTCCAGCCTTGACTTGGCCAAGACACTCGTGTGGATGGAAAAACAGAGCTGGTTCCGACCCGGCCATCTGCCTCAAGACGCTAGCACCACTCCCAGGCGGGCCAGGGCTCCTGCGTCTCCAAGCCGGGGCTCCAGGAGGAAGGGGCTTGGCCTGGGAACAGCTGGCGCACCACTGGGGTCTTGTCTCAGGCCTTTGTTCTCTCCCGGACGCCTGCGATCAGCTGAACTCCCAGCCCAGATTCTGCCGCCTCAGCAGGTCCTCCTGGCACGGGCAAAGGTACTGCCCAGACGGCCCCACCTGCCCCTCCTGCCCCATCTTTGTACCCTCTTCCTGGAAAGCAAACTCCAGACCAGAGACTGTCCTAGTCTACCCCACAGGGGACAAGCTGAGACCGGGGCACACTGTGGAAGGGGACTGTCCCCAGGAGCAGGCCCATGTCACAGCCGGTGTGGGCTGTGGTCTACTAAAGGGACCTCCACCAGCCCAATCCCCTGTCCTGCCACAGTGACCCACGGCGGAAGTGCAGGCACTGACCCGAAGCCACGCTGCCCGTCCTGTCGCTGGCCCTACCACGTCTGCACAGTGCCACCCTGACCTCCTGCTCCACCTGTGCGCCGACCTCTCCACGCACCCCCCGGGCAGCCAGGCCCTCCCTCCTGTCTCCTCGCCCGCCCACCCATCATCCTAGGGGAAGCCCCTGCATTGCCCCAGCATTGCCCCAGCACAGGAAAGGTGCAGGGCCTGGAAGGGCAGCACGGGCAGCCCCCGGACAGCAACTGATCAGGTGTGTTTGCCAAGGTCAGAACGTGGCCAGAGAGGAGGGCGGCGAGAACACAGGGGAGCCCTGGTGTCCACATCTGGGCCACTGTGCCCCGTACCTGGCCGGCGGCTCCCCATGTGAAGGCAGCGGCCTGCAGGGCCCCCTCGGCCTCCCCCGTGTCCATGGTTCTGTTGGAGTCCTGCTGGCACCGGACCAAGCTCACAGCACTCCCCGCAGCCCACGGGCACTTTGCCCCAGAGAGGAGATCTCATGGCACCAGCAAAGTCCCTGCAGGGTGACTGAGCCACAAGTACGCAGTACTGACGGCAAAGCGAGCCCCGGCCTGACAGAGGGAGGCTGGGCCCCACCATGGGGACGTCCAGGCCTGGAGACGGGGGCTGGGAGCCCAGGCCTGACAGAGAGAGGCTGGGCCCCACCATGCCGACGTCCAGCCCTGGAGACGGGAGCTGGGCAGGCCTGACAGAGGGAGGCTGGGTCCCACCATGGGGACGTCCAGGCCTGGAGACGGGAGCTGGGCAGGCCTGACAGAGGAAGGCTGGGCCCCACCATGGGGACGTCCAGGCCTGGAGACGGGGGCTGGGCAGGCCTGACAGAGGGAGGCTGGGCCCCACCATGGGGACGTCCAGGCCTGGAGACGGGAGCTGGGCAGGCCTGACAGAGGGAGGCTGGGCCCCACCATGGGGACGTCCAGGCCTGGAGACGGGGGCTGGGAGCCCAGGCCTGACAGAGAGAGGCTGGGCCCCACCATGCCGACGTCCAGCCCTGGAGACGGGAGCTGGGCAGGCCTGACAGAGGGAGGCTGGGCCCCACCATGCCGACGTCCAGCCCTGGAGACGGGAGCTGGGCAGGCCTGACAGAGGGAGGCTGGGTCCCACCATGGGGACGTCCAGGCCTGGAGACGGGAGCTGGGCAGGCCTGACAGAGGAAGGCTGGGCCCCACCATGGGGACGTCCAGGCCTGGAGACGGGGGCTGGGAGCCCAGGCCTGACAGAGGGAGGCTGGGCCCCACCATGGGGACGTCCAGGCCTGGAGACGGGAGCTGGGCAGGCCTGACAGAGAGAGGCTGGGCCCCACCATGCCGACGTCCAGGCCTGGAGACGGGAGCTGGGCAGGCCTGACAGAGGGAGGCTGGGTCCCACCATGGGGACGTCCAGGCCTGGAGACAGGAGCTGGGCAGGCCTGACAGAGGAAGGCTGGGCCCCACCATGGGGACGTCCAGGCCTGGAGACGGGGGCTGGGAGCCCAGGCCTGACAGAGGGAGGCTGGCCCCACCATGGGGACGTCCAGGCTTAGAGACGGGAGCTGGGCAGGCCTGACAGGGGGAGGCTGGGCCCCACCATGGGGACGTCCAGGCCTGGAGACGGGGGCTGGGAGCCCAGGCCTGACAGAGGGAGGCTGGGCCCCACCATGGGGACGTCCAGGCCTGGAGACGGGGGCTGGGACCGCCAGCTCATCTTCATACCCCTCAGCCCTCCACTGTCAGGACCTCCCTGGGAAGGCCCAGCTGGCCCCGCGCAGCAGTGGAGGCCTGAAGGGGCCTTCAGTGACAGTCCCTGGCAAGGATGCTCAGGGTGAGAGCCCAAGGGCGCGCAGTCTGTGACCCTGCCCAGGGACCTCCCCAGCACCAGCCCTCACAGACACTCACAGCCTTCACACCTGGACTGACTGAGCCACAGGGATCCCAGGGAGAGAGAGAGGTGAGGGAGGCTGGCGTGTGAACTAAAAGGCAGAAGCCACCAGAAGGCCAGAGGCAGAGTGCTGGCCCTGCCCCCTGCCCTGCCACCTCGGAGGCACCATGGCCCCCAGCCTTGGTTGGCCCCCGCACCTGGAAATGGGGCCAAGAGCAGCCACCCAGGGTCTGTGACGGCAATGCCCGAGGGCGCCCACGGTGCAGGCTGGTTATGAGGAGCTCAGCAGGAAAGGCCCCCGGGGCTGAGCAGGGGAGGGACCTGCTGACTCTGCACAAAGACCTCCACATCCACCAAGTGGGACGCACACAGAGGGGCACGCACACAGAGGGGCACGCACACAGAGGGGCACGGGCACAGAGAGGGGCACGCGCAGAGGTGGGCACACGCAGAGGTGGGCACAGGCAGAGAGGGGCACACGCAGAGGTGGGCACAGGCAGAGAGGGGCACACGCAGAGGTGGGCACAGGCAGAGAGGGACACAGGCAGAGAGGGGCACACAGAGAGATGAACACATGGAGAGAAGGACACAGGCAGAGGTGGGCACAGGCGGAGACAGGCCCACGCAGAAATGGGCACTTGCAGAGACGCACCCATGCAGAGGGGGCACACACAGAGAAGGGCACACAGAGAAGCACGGGCACTTGGGGAGACCTGCACAGGCAGATGAACAAGGAAGAACTGAGTGACAGAGGCACAGTGCACAGGTGAAGCTGACATGCCAAGGGTGACGGCGCAGGCTGGCCGTTCCGAACGTGTCACTGAAGTTTCCTCAAAGAACAGCCTTGATAACAAGAAAAATAATTAATTTCTTATTAATAAGAAAAGAGGGTTCTTTCTCTTTCTTCCCTTTATCAACTGTGTTTCGAACCCATTTTGAGTTCAAGAAATAAAAGCTCTTTGCACGACTCTCGTGCTCAACGGGGATGAAGGGCGGCAGAGGCTGGCTCCTGGTGCTGACTGCGTGCCCCCGCAGCCCTGCCCCGCCACCTCCTGCTCCATGCTCCAGCCCCTCTGGTCCCACAGTCTCTGCTCTGGCCTCAGCACCACAGCCTGCTGCTCACTCCAGTATCTCCTGGCTCCGGTTCCCAGGAGGCGGCTCCCACGTTGGGCCGAGCCTGACTGACCATGAGTACCTGACCATGAGTACCTGACCATGAGTACCTGATCATGAGTACCTGACCATGAGGAGTACCTGACCATGAGTACCTGACCACGAGTACCTGACCACGAGTAACTGACCATGAGTACCTGACCACGAGTACCTGACCACGAGTACCTGACCATGAGTACCTGACCATGAGTAACTGACCATGAGTACCTGACCACGAGTACCTGACCATGAGTAACTGACCACGAGTACCTGACCATGAGTAACTGACCATGAGTACCTGACCACGAGTACCTGACCACGAGTACCTGACCATGAGTACCTGACCATGAGTAACTGACCATGAGTACCTGACCACGAGTACCTAACCATGAGCACCTGACCACGAGTACCTGACCATGAGTACCTGACCACGAGTACCTGACCATGAGTACCTGACCACGAGTACCTGACCATGAGTACCTGACCACGAGTACCTGACCATGAGTACCTGACCATGAGTACCTGACCATGAGTACCTGACCACGGACAGCACAGACTCAGGGTTCTAGGTCAGGCCCCACCTGATCCCGTCACTTGGCCTGGAGGACCAAGTCATGTGACATACCACGAGGACACTGTCAGCCAGGGGTCCTGAAGACACAGGGCCACAGGACGGGTAGGGACAGGGTGGAGAGGAGGGAGAGGTAAGGGAACACGGCGGGCAGGAGGAGAGGCACAAGAAGAGAGGAGGCAGAGGAGGCTGGCCCCGAGGTGGTGGGGCGGAGAGTCAGGATGTGCAGCGTGGGCGGGCAGGGCCTGGGAGGAGTCGCCCAGGCCCAAAGGCTGTGGGCTGCAGAACCCTCTCCTGCTCCGCGGGCTCCACCCTGCTCCACTCAGGGCTTAGCTGACTGAGCCAGGACCACCATATTGAGGAGAGCTATCTGCTTTACTCAGAGTTTATCGATTTAAATGTTAATCTCCTCTTTAAAACACCTCCCCAGAAATGCCTAGAATAACGTCTGACTCCGTATCTGGGAGCCGCAGCCCATCCCCACGGCCCTAAAGCTCACCCTCAGGGGCTTCCCATCAGAAGGCAGGAGCGCAGCAGGCCTGCTAAGATGGAGCCGCTCAACAGGGAGCAGAGACCCGTGGCCGGGTCACCCAGACCAACAAACAAGCCAGGCAGAGCCCCTGGGCACTCACCCGGGACCCAGGCAGCTAGCAGAGGAGGCGCCAGCTGGGCCAGCCACTCCCCAGAAGCAACTGGCCCAGGTCCCTGAGGCTCGCTGACCTTGGCTGGTGGCTCTCTAAGTCTCCAGCCAGGTCCAGTGTGTTTTAATCCGCTCCCCCAAGGAAAAGGTCACGAGGTGGAAGCCCGTGGCTACCACCAACACCGACTGGGGGCTTCCCACACATGGCACTCAGGAACGTGGGAACACAGCCCCAGGTAACCAAGACGGGACCAGAGAACCCCCATGACAAAGGTGGTGTGAGGACTTCCAGGGACAGCCGTGACACCATCGCCAGGAAGGCTCTCAGAGAAGGTCCCAAAGGGAGCCTCCTCAAAAACCCAGGTGGCCCGCGGCTCGTTCCCCACCACCGCTGAGAGCCCCCGCCCTCGACAGTCTGCTGCCTGCGTCCGCTGGCCACCTACCAGTGAGGGCAGGAGAGCCTGAGGCAGCACCCACGGTGGGTAGGGTTGCAGCCACTAGCCGGGCACCTGGGAAGACTGGAAAACAGCCAGCCCTTCTCTGAAGAGCTTCATCCCCCAGAACCAGCTGAAAGGCCACTGGACCCAGGGCTGAGGACCTCACAGCAAGGAAAGGCCTTCTAAGGCTAAGGAGCGACCAGGGAGTTGGGCTTTAAAACTCGAGCACTCTGAGCTTAGGAGGAAGGAAGTTTGGATCTGCTGGAGGATTCCTTCTTCCTCCTCCTCTGCGACCCTGCAGCTAGGCATCAACCTCTTTTCAAGTCATGGAGAGGGTAGGGAGGAGAAGGGACAGGAGTAGGACAGAATGGTGCACACTGCTACCGTGGCACTGCCACCACTGCTGGACACACTCACAGCCTGACCCCCGGCACAGTGAGCACCCAACAGCAAGGGCTGCATGTGCCAGTGACTGACACCTCCCAAGGACTCCATATGATGGATGGTGGACACCTGGCAGATGGGTGGCAGAGGGATGGATGTGTGTGTGGGTGGTTCAATGGGGGGTGGCTTGGATGGTTGTTGGATGGACGGGTGGATGGATGGATGGACAGACAGATGGATGAACACATAGATGGACAGAACCATGCATGGAGAGGTGGGTGGGTGTGTGGGATGATTGGGAAGATGGAAAGAAGGATGGATGGATGATGGATGTGTGGATGAAAGAGTGGATATGTGCACAGATGGGTAGAAGAGCGGCTGGATATGGGGATGGATGGACAGGTGGGTGGGTGAATCGTGGGGTGACACACTAACTTAAAAAGGTCACACAGTAAAACACACACACAAGAAAATAAGCATCCGATGTGCTTGTTTGCCCACTGTTGCCATGCCAACACAAACATCCCGCGTCTGGAACACCAACGGGGATGACTATCTACTTTAATTGCTGTTTTTAAAAGTTAAACGTGCTGCTCCTCTGCTTATAAACTTTTAGAAATATTTGCTTCACCCCAGGAAGCAGCAACCATAACTTCGTCCCCTGGAGTCTGGCTGAGACCAGGAGGGGGCATGACGTGAACAGTGGCTGGCGTGCAGCCCCGTTTCCCACCGCCCCCCAAAGCCACCTCACCTTCCCAGTGAAGACACTGCTCTGCCTAAAACTGCAATGGTCTCATTTTCTTTCCTACAGTGAACAATGCACACAAAGAGGTCAATCACTGCTGAGGCCAAGTATTCCCTCTCTACCCAGCCAGCCTCATTTTTAGAGTAAGCCTGGATTTCCACTGTCACTGTCCCTCACGCTTTGTGCGGGAGTGACGTGAGGTCTATGCTGATGTGGCACTTCAAGAAAGCAGGATGTTTCTAACAATAAAGTGGGGACTTTGGGAGGGCAGGGCAGGGCACCTGCGATCACGGAGCATGTCCTCTGTCCCCCTCAAAGGGGAAATCGGACGTTTGTCAAGCGCGTGGCGCGGTCTGTTAGGGAGAACTGCCCACCTGACTTGCGTCAAAGCTGGGCCGATGGTGACTCCTGTCTGCACCTGAAGTCTCCACTGACTGAAAGTCAGCCCCTGAAGTCAGGAGGGGTCGTGTCCTGCCAGCCACCGGCTCTCGGAGACCCTGCCGTCTCCAAGGGCTCCTGCACCGTACCCCCTCCGCCCACCCATCCCCACCCCACGTCTGGCACCAGGCGCCCCCGCGGGTTGGATCTGTCACATTTACCCCTGCACTCGGGTGCGGTCCAGAGGTTGGAGACGTCTGCCCACAGTGAACACGCGCCCCTAGAGCCAGTGGCCTGGCGGGAGGCCCACAGGACCCTCCTCTGGCCCCCACAGATGGGAAAACAGGGGCCCTGCAGGTGAGGCCAGGCAGCGTGCCCCAACCACCCCCTCTCTGCTTGCTGGCCGTCATGTCCTGAGCGGCTTCCTCTGCAGACCCTTCGTGATGTTCTGCCTCACCTTGGGCAAGAGCAATGTCCGCCGGGGACCAAGTCACTGAAACTAGGAGTCAAAGTCAACCTTCCCGTCTCAGCTGTCCTTGTCTGGTGACTGGGTCACAGCAAGCACTGCTGACACAGCTTCTGTGGGGGTGCGCTCCTGGCCCTGCACTCAGTGTTCATGATCGACAACGTGCAGGCACATTTATGGGTGGCTGATAAAAATTCTGTGGCCAGAGATTGACAGAAGGTCAATCTGCAGCTCCTCTAGGAGCAGTGGCCAGTGCTGCCCCACTCAGTGTCCAGAATGTGACTCCAACAGACAACAGGCACCGACCGTGAATCCCAGGGAGCAGACGGCAGGGTGCAGGGCTGCCCGATATCCAGGGTCCTAAAGCCTGGTGTGACCACTGTCCAGCAGAAGTCAGCAGCCACTGGGCAGAAACCAAACAGGAAACAGCCATGAGCTGGGAGCCCCTGGAACGCAGAGCAGACAGAGCTGTCAGCAAGTGTGGTGGTCGGTGTGGTTCTCAGGCACACTCGGGTGAGTCACAGAGTGTCGGGAGGGACCGTCCTCAGGCAGGCACAGCTGGTGGCAAGATGGTGTCCCACGCCCAGCAGCCCAGCACCCCTCCCTGCACCCGCCCTCAGCTGCCACAGGCTGACCCTGTGGGATCTGTGCTGCTAACATTGTGAAGGACCAGGCTCAGCTAAAGGGACGGTCCTCAGGGAAATCGCACCCAGAACCCAGGCAGGAAGCCAACTCAGGATCCCACAGGAGGCCAACCAGGATCCCTGGTGTAGATTCAAGCCATGGCGAGATTATAGAAGCCTACCCTAAAATAATCTAGACAGACACGTAAAACAATGCACACAAATGCAGCCTTATTTACAGGAGCACAAAGAAAAAAAATGGAAACAAAGAAATGACCAGTAATAAGAATTTCATTAAGTAAATGTGGCAATTCCAGACGAATAAATACTATGTGGCCGCTAACGATGACACAGGAGCAGGGTTGACACTCAGTGGTAGAGCACTTGGGAAGCACACCTAGATCCTGGGTTTCACCCCAGCACTGCAAAGGAAGGAAAAAGACAATGTCCCTGTGCAGAGCTTGAATACTGAGCAGGATCGAAACACACGGCCACGTTTTAAAACACATGAGGGACAGAATAGGACGTCCATCGCCACCCAACTGTTGACACGTGATTGACACAAGGAGAGGTCTGCGAGATCCTGCATCCGAGGAAAAAGTCCAAGAAGCTGATACTTTTCTCTGATCATAGGAATGTGAGTCATTTGTTCTATCTGTATTTCTCAAATTTTTCTACTATAAACATGTACAACTTGCAAATTCTTAAAAAAAAATTCCTTAAAAAAATATGTTGCAAAATAAAAATACACAGGATGGCGCAATTAGTGGGAAAGAGGGTGTTTCATAATTCTTTAGCTTATGGCCTGGAGAACAAGCTGCCCAGCGCTGGCTTCAAGCCGGAAGGCTACTCTGACACATCTGTGTGCATGGCCAGCTCCACAACTGCAGGGAGTGGACACGCTGAGCCACTGAGAGGGCGCAGGAGTGAAGGCAGCACGGCTCATTCCCAGAGTCCTTCAGACCGCAGCAGAAAGCAGGAAGAGCGGGAGTCCCCTGGCCAGAGGGCGGAGCCCTCGTGGGCCCCAGGGCACACACCACGTCCCTGGCTCAGGGCAGCAGAAGATGCATGTCTCACACTTAAGCAAAACTGTTCCACCATCCGGCTGATTCCAGGTCTGCAGAAGCCCACCTCTGACGGGAAAATCAGGGTTCTCCTGGTTCCCCTCCAGCCCTTCACCACCTCACCCACCACCTCCACAAACACTCAAGGCAGGCCAACGTAAACCCACGCCGGCTCCCGCCTAGGAAAGGTCCTCAGGTAAGCACCTGGCTGGCTCTGCAGGTTGTGGCTGCTGAGACTCCTTTACCTGTGCACAGAGAATCACGCTGGGCAGCTGCCCATCCAGCAGGAGCCACGCTATGCTGCTCATCGGGAGGATGGTTTCCCACTGGCATTTCTCTGTGGTGCTATTTGCTGCCTCCCACATCAGGAGTTGAGCTTGCAGGGGTGGAGGGCACTGTCAGCCCCAGGCACAGCACCCAGACACAAAAGGAACACCCAGAACGAGGGGAGCTGGGGCCCCTCCCAGGGAAGGGAGAGGCCCACAGCAGCACCCTGCTCAGGACAGCAGAGAAGGGAGAAGGACTTGGTAGAGGCCTCTGAGAGACCACGCAACACAGTCCGACGCCTAAGCACCCAAGTCCAGCACGGCACAGCAGAGGGGCAAGGCCCTCAGACATGTCCCCTCTGCAGGAACCTGCTGAGGCCTCTCCCAGGGCCTGGCATCCAGAGGGACATGAGACCAGAGGCAGTGCCCACGCTCCCTCTCCCCTCCCACAGAAGCCTGGAGGCCGAGGCTGTGCAGGCAGAGCTTCAGACAGAGCCGGGACACTGTGTCACTGTCAGAGCAAACATGGTCCCAGAGCTCCAGATGTGAACAGGTCGGCTGCTGACAACTATGCAACTCTGCCTTTGTGTCAGCAGGCAGCCACGGACAAAACCCAAGGGGCACTCACAGCTCAATCTGCAAAGAGCCTCCAAGAAGAGCCCGGAGCTCTGCACCGCCCCTCACGTGGCGAGGTCCACGGGCTGCTCCACGGCGGCCCAGCACTGAAGCCGAGCCACCCCGATGCAGCAGCGTGCCAAGGGACCGGGGAACACCAGCGCCAGCCACTTCCAGAGCAGATTTGAAACTCTGAGCACGTGAGCTCATCAGCAGTTAGTTCTGATTGTTATTTATTTTTTACCACACCTTGGTGCAGAAAAATTTAAAGGCTAAAAAACGGTATTTTAAAATGGAGTGGGGACTTCTGCTTTCTGTCAAGATGGACCAGCAGTGGCAAGAACAGATAGGAGTGGGAGACACAAAGACCTGATGTGAGGCCACTGGTTTCAAAACAGGCATCGGCGAAACAGGATGGCCCAGGAGGTGGACAGAGAGGCTCGCACCTTCCCAGCCCCTGCCCAGGGACATCGCAGGACAGAACTCCAGGATGGCCCTGGAAAGGACAGGCAAGCTCCAGGGAGGGCAGACACCACTGTGGAGAGCAGAGGGCGCTGGGTCGGCTGAGCACCGACCAGCACACGTGCGGTGGCAGGAAAGGGCCCCCAGTGGGCTAGAGAGCAGTGTCCAGCACTCACCACAGCGCCTGTTCCCACCACGGGACTGAAACCGCGAGATGGATGGGGCACTGGGCATGGCATTTTGGAGGGTCTTGCCTCAGCCACCTCTTGGAAGTGATTCCTCTCAGCCTGAGGACTGCTCCAATCTTGCCTCAAGACCAGAAAGAGCCATGCTGTCTCCACGTAACTGCACCCAGAACAAAGCCAAGGATAATGACTGGACACTAAAACATCTGGTGCTCAACAAAATGAAATTCACAGTGTCCAGAATCTAATAAGACGTTATCAAGCATGAGAAGAGGCAGGAAAGTAATGATCCATCATTAAAAGATGAAAACATTCCATCAAACCAGCCCTGAACTGACACAGACGTCAACGTTAGCAGCCAGGAAAGAGTACGCTATGGAATCGCATCGCACAGGTTCAGAACGTGAAGCAGAGACACGGAGGCCTGTGCCGAGGTCCACGTGTTCCAGAGATGAGGACTGACCTGAAATAGAGGCGATCAGTAGCAAATTAGGTATCGCAGAGAGAAGACCTGAAACCATACAGAAGTAAGAACAGAAAGCACGCAGGTTAGTGGCCCCCAGAGAAACGGACAGGAGCCTCTCACAGGCACTCCTGGAACCTTCAGAGGAGAGGGGACAGAGGAGGGGACAGAGCACACGGCTCGGGAATCAACGCCCCAGAGCGTCCAAGTCTATGAAATTATAAAGCCGTAAATCTAAGTTAAAAACCACAAATAAATAAACAAAACCCCGAGTGTGAGAAGCAGGAAGAAAACCACGCCAAGGCAGATCTAATCAAAGTGCAGAGAGGAATCCTCAGGCCGTCAGAGACACCAGGGCACAGAAGTGGGGCAGCTGCGTGCCCCTGGACATGGAGCAGAGGACAGCACAGCAGCATCTAGTCTACAGCAGGGGCCGAAGTCATCCCACCAAACATCACTCAAAAGTTAAGGTAAAAGAGACTATTTCTTGGGCATAACCAAGCTGGATGCAGGCATCCCCCAGGGGTGCATGTCAGACGTCTTCCCCGCAGAAGACGGAAACATGCTCCCACACAGGGGGACCCACCAGGTAGGACCCCACCGTCCTGCCTACTTAAATCTCAAAAAGGAACTGTTTAAACAAAATAATGAAAACATAGCGTAAGTTGCAATAATGTCAAGTTAAAATGTGTGAAGACAACAGCCCAAAGCCAGGGCTGGGGAGGAACCAAGTGTTACTGCAGGTTCCTCCAAGGCTCAGTGGCAATATTTGAAGTTAAGCTGCAATAAAACTCAGAAGGGTATTACAAATGCTAAAGCAAGTAGGTTCACAGCAGATGACCAATGAACAACAGAAAGTGTAGTGATATTAACATGCATTTAATGCCAAAGACATAGAAATGGAGGGAAAATAATAACAGATGGGACGACTAACAAGAGGAGAGATTTAAACCCAGTCCTGCCAATTATCACATTAAGTGTAAATGGTCTAAATATCCCAACTAGAAGGCAGAGGAGGTCAGGCTGGGTGAGAAGGCTAGGCCCACCCACATGCTAACACACCAGGCAAAGCCAAGGACGGAAGCCCACTCACAGCTAATGCTGACTTCAACAGAGGAGAAACAATATCTATATCGGACAAGGTGGATTTCAGAACAAACATTACCAAAAATAAAGAGTCTCTTTAGCAAGAAGGAATAGGAATCCTAAAGTTTGTGTTCCTAATAACACAGTTGCAAGATACATGAGAAAAAACTATAAAAACTTCAAGGAGAAAAAGGCAAATTCCCAGAGAGAGTCGTAGATTTCAACTCTTCTCTTTCAATAATCAGTGGAATAAGTTGAAGGAGACTGAGGCAGGAGGATCAAGGCCAGACTCGGAAATTTAGCGAGAGCCTGTATCAGAATAAAGTATAAAAAGGCCTGGGATGTGGCTCAGGGGTGGAGCACCGTGGGTTCAATCCCTAGCACTGGGGAAAAGAAATGGCAAAATACACAGACATAAAGTTAGGAAGGCACAGAAGATCTGAACTGTCCACCAACTCCATCAAACTGAGATCACAGAATGTTCCACCCAACGGCAGCAGAATAGGTTCCTTCTAAGTGCCCAAGAAACATTTCCAAAATGAGCCATACCCCAGGCCAAGGAACAAGTCTCAATGAATTTAAAAGGATTTAAGTTCATAATTTATACTTGCTGCTGCTGATGGAACTGATTAGAAAGCAACAGCAGGAAGATGTCAGGAAGATCCCCAGACATTCAGCAATTGTCACCCTATCAACAAAGAAACCGGAGGAGTCAGAAGGCACCTGATCACAGTGAAAATGGAGACCCTGCTCGCAGCTCCGGCCACCTACGTCAGAGAAGAATCACCTGGCACCCTGGCCTCGTCTTCACCTTGGTGAGGCAGGAGCACACCGAGCCCCAGCAGAGAAGGGAGCGAAGAGCAAGGTGGACATGAGCAGCGTGGACACAGCAACCAAGAGGGAAATGGACGTGTCCAAGGCTGGCCTTCACAAACCACACAACAGACCTTCCGGGCTGAGGCAGGAAGAAACAGTCCCGAGGACAAGGCGGACTCCGCGGCTGCTCAGTGACCTCAGGTCTCAGATGGCAAGGGGAGCTCATGCGCGACTTCATGCTGGTGATCCCAGGCTCACCTGTGAAGTGGAGGGTCTCTGGGTGGGAGCAGACTCCCAAGCTCGCTCCAGAGCAAACACCCTGGAAGGCCTTTGGCAACGGGAAAAATCAAAACTGCAGCTCGCATTCCTTCCACAGCTAAGTAAGCCCAAGACCAGGGCCCCACTAGGGCCTGGACAACATGCTGAGACCCACTCTCCACACCCTCTCCAGACACGGGAAAGGACGTGCATCCCCACACCTCCAGGAGGCAGAACCTACTCTCAGGGGCCAAAGACAGACAAGAAAGAAAATGGAAGACCATCCCCCTCCGCAAGCAAAAGGCTGGCAGGAGGCACCAGGAAGCAGTCAGGGCACAAGCTCACCATTGGACTGTGGGGACCCGCTCCAGGGTCAGAGGCAGGACAAAATTGCCTAGGGTGCACCACTAGAGTCTGCACCTCTACAGACATCAACTGTGTCTTGAAGGCCCTCCTTCCCTCATACAAATCCACCCTGAAGGTCAAATAAAGCCACAGTCCTGGGGTAAGCTTCCACTTCAGCCCCTGGGCTCCCAGGGGCCCTGGGTGCTCCGGGGCTGTGCAAAGGGTGCTGAGCAACACCCTGCCCTAAGGCCAAGCTCCTCGATAGGAATGCAGGTCCCTCTCTTCTGGGGCTGATCAGCTGTGGGCAGACACAGAACCCACCAGCAGCTGGAGCTGGAGCCCGCCTAGGATCCCAGCTACTCGGTTACTTCAGAGGCTGAAGCTGGAGGACCGCAAGTCTGGGCCAGAGAAGTCCATCTCAAAATAAAAAAATTAAAAAAAAAAAAACAAAATAAAAAGGGTTTGTGATGTGACTCAGTAGTAGATTCAATCCACTGAATCACTGGATTCAATCCCCAGAACGACTACGGAACTAAATTAATAACATCCTGCAAGAGCAGGGCCGAGAAGGCCTGGAGCCCAGGGCAGTTCTGCTCCTTCTCCTCCCAGGCTTATGGCCTGAGGTTCTGAAGATCCGGGTCTCCCCTTTCTCTGCCCTCAGGAGTGTTGACACGTGGGGAGAAGCCGCCCCTCCAGAGCGAAGAAACCAGTTAACATAATAACATGGGTCCTTGACCCTGAGCAGGGCCTTTTCAATCAGGTGGAGAATGCAGCAGGACCCCCACACTGAGGAGGTTGGAAAGCGGAGGAATGCGGGACAGCTGTCTGGCAGACAGGTGGCACCCAGAGGGAGTGCCTGTGGGCCCTGGCCGACCACGTGTTCCCCAAGAAGCTGCCTCCCTGGGCCCCGCGGCCCCGCCAGCACCGGGGTTTCTGCCACAGGCTTGGTTTGGCAGAGATGCCGGGTTTTGAAGTGGCCTGGGTTGCCGGGTGGATGCTAGCTTTGCAAAGTCGATTCCTATGACCTCAGCAATAGAGGCTGAAGAGAAGAGAAAGGAGCTGGGGAAAGAGTAAGGCAGAGGGCAGAGGCCCTGCTGCCCAGAGGACCCTGCACCGTCTATTTAAATGTACTCCCCCAAAGGCTGGAGTTGAGTAGAGAAAAAAAGGGGGCAGAGTAAAAGCACGCGCTTGGTCTCCCGATACCAGCTTTCCTCTTGTCAGCATGACCATGTCGACCGCAGTGTGAGTGCAGAGAGGAGCCTGCAGAGCTGCACCCAGCATGCACCCAGGGACCCTGAGGCCAGGCCCTGCTGCAGCGCACTGCAGCCACCTCACACTCTTCGGCAGAGGGAGCTCAGGGGCAGTCCAAACCGGAATCCCAAGGTGTCTTCAGCCCCTGTTTTCTGAGGCCCCAAGCTACAAGTGGGACCGTCTGTTGAAACACGGAGGGCCCAGGAATCACATTCTCCTGTAGCTCTGATCCAGTCCCTTCCAGAAGCTGGGTGGGGTCTCCAAAGTGAGGGACAAGGCGAAGGTGGGATGGCCCAACCGACTGTGGGAGTGAGGTCTTGGTGCTGACCTCTTTCACATCTCAACTTCCACCACAAAGTTCTTAAAAAAAGAAAGCAACAACAGCAAGGATGAGGGTGAAGAGAGCTAGCAGAGGAGCTGCAGAGCCCTGCTTCTGCCAGTGCCTGTGCCCTGCCCTGCTGAGCCGGTACCCACCCACGCCTGCCCCGACCCAGACACAACATAGGGGCTGCCTCGCTCCTTCCACTTCCCCAGCCCACCCTCTCCTGTCCTTGCCCAAGCCTGCCACCCCACCACACCACGGGTCACTGACGCACTCAGGCCACACGGCAAACACATTCTCCCAGGGAGAGTGCTGTCACATCACCGGCTCCGGCACTCAAACCCTGGCTGGGTTCTGGCTCCTGGCTCTACCCTCTCTCTGCCCGTGAGTCCACAGTCATGGCCACGGGGAGCTGTGGGTAGCCAGCTTCTTAGTGGAATGAAGGCATTTGGATTTCACCCAGACTCTGCTCAGTTCTTGAGGGATTCCATCAACCTGACATCTATGCTCCTTGCCTCACAGAATCAATGACATCAGATGCTCCCTTTCAATCATTTCTGAAAGCCCCAAAACTCCATGTAAGTATGATATAAATTTCTGCAAATGTACCCTTTCAGGAAGCCTCCCAAGTGTGGACAGAGGTTTGAGCCTGTCCCCTGGCTCCTTCACACTTCCGGTTATATTTTTGCTGAAGGCCACACAAGCACAGAAGGACAGAGAATTCCACTTTTCTCCTACAACACTCATTTTGAAATAGTGGGCTTTTTTTCAAAAAGCAATTAAGATTTGGGAACAAACACAGAGCAAGTATCAGGCTCTGACCACATGTGAAAAATGGCTTCAGGGTCCAAGTTTCTCCCACTAACTGACTAAAGAATTAATCCAGTCATCCACATTGGAGAAACCTCACCCTGTCCCACGTAAGTCCATTTCTTGGAGTACTGTACCCTCCTAGATCCTGGTCCTGGCTGACCATCCACCCCCTCTGGAAGGACAGTCTTTTTCAGCTCTCAGGAGCAGTTTCCTGTGGGCATAAGAGCCCCTGCACAAGGCTGCCTGCATAGCCATGACCCACCAGGAGAGGTAGGCAATCCGTGTACAAGAAGGCTCCCACCCACTTCCTGAACAGTTCACTCAAACTTTTACAACCTTTGCAGGCTCTTCAGTGGTGCCAAAAGTCTTCCAGTCCAGCCAAGAAAAGTGAAAACTATTTTTGGCATGCAGAGGGCAGCTGTAGGAGGCTGAATTAAAGTCGGCGCCTAGAACGCATGCTTGCCTCTACAGAATCTGAATTTTTCTAATCCAAGTATCATCAGAACACACCGAGGCCTGCAGCGAACTCTGGTGGCACTAGGTCCCTAAGAAGCAGGCTGTGCAAAAGGAAAGAGATTCCCCCTTAGGAAAAGGTGACATAGAAGTTCGTGCAGGTTTCTCTGGTCCATGGAGAGGTCCGCAGAGTACGTGACACATTGTAACTTATTTGAATACCAAGTATCCGGGAAGTTCAGCAATTCGGTAAACACGCTAGGCCAGATTGGAAAAGGAAGGAAGGACGCACTCTGGGCAGAAGAGCGCTCTGAACCCCATGCCGTCTCAGCCCCAGATGCCCCAGAACTCGGTCATCCACACGGTGGGCCTTCCTGGGACCTTGGCCGCCAGGCTGTCTCCGGAACCAGGAAAAGCCTCAGACTAGCCCTGTGCCCGTGGCCCCAGGAACACCCCAACAGACAGGAGACTCGCGCCTGGGGAGAATGCGAGGACACTGGCTGAGGTCGCTGTGGTCTGGGGAACTGAAGCTACACAGGGGAGGTTTCCCCGAGCTGAGCGCGGGGGTGGGGTACTGCACTGAGGGAAGCGGGGGCAGGGAGACAAGAGCAGGGGAGGGAGGAGGAGGGGCAGAGGAGGGGCGACCGGCCAGGAGCCCAACGCTCAAGGAGGAGAGTGGGACTCAGCGGGGACCGGACTGGACTGGAGGAAGAGGGGGGCGAACAGGAGAGAGAACGGGCCCTGAGGGAGGGCGCGGGAGGCGCGCGGGGATTTCCCTGGCAGTTCCCAACGCTTCTCGGTCCAGCGGGGATTCCAAGTTCTGAACAAAGGCGGCTCCCGAGGCCCCGCGCTTGGAGCTCGGTCCGCCCCTGGGCGTCCAGGCCAGAGCGGACAAAGGCCTGGCGCGCCCTGCGCCGGGTTCCCCGACGTCCAGTCACCACGTCCTCCGACCCAGGATCCCCTGCACCGCTGAGCGCACAAGCTTCCCGCGCCCCTTGATCCGCATGAGCCCCACGAAACCCCACGTGGGGTCCCCACCCCACGTGTCCCCGATCAGCCCTGGGTCCCGGGCCCCACTCACAGGATGGAGGTCTGCGGCGCCACGGCCGGCACGGCCTCCAGCAGCAGATGCATGCAGCGCACGGTGGTGCGGAAACACAGACAGCGGCTCGGACAGCCGGCGCCTGGCTTCTGGGCGACCACCGCCAGCGCCCCCAAGCCGCAGCACAGCACGAAAGCCAGCAGGCAGCGGCGCGCGGTCTCCGCGGAGCGCGCGGTCATGGCCGACGGTGCGAACCTAGGCTCGCTCGCACCGACAGACTGTAATGGGCCCGGCGCGTCCACCGCCGGCTCTCGACTGAGCCCGCCTGGCCGAGGCCCACGTCCCAGCTGTGCGCAGGGGGCGGGGGGGGGGCGCCAGCTGTGCACATGCGCGCCGCTCCGCCCTGCCCCCTCTGCCTCGCCCAGGGCGGGGGCGGGGCGAGGACCCAAAACCGCGGCGTCCTGCTGCTGCGCCCCCTCCCCGTAGCCAGGACAGGCGACAGAAGCGAGCGAGGTCAAGATGTGGTGGCCACCGCAGGAACTTTGGGCGCAGGGCGCCTTGGGTGCAGGGGAGAGGTTCGTGATCCAGGTTTGAATCCCCGATTCTGCTCTTGGAACCCAGAGGACTCAGCGCTAAGTTTCTCCACCTTTCTTAGCCATTCCTCCTTGTGTGCAGAAGGGGTATGTTGTTGTTGGTGACGTCACTGTTTTTTAACACTTTTGAGTGTTAAAAAACACTTAATATGTTCCAGGCGCAGTTCCAAGCACACTTTGGTGCTCTCTCCCTGTCGCCACTGCCACCCCCATATAAAACCATTTAACTTTCATTACTTTTGGAGAAACTGAGGCCCTCCTCCAGGTGCAGTATGGAGACAGGCAGGCACAGTGGCAAGTTTAAGAGCCAAGCTGCCTACTCCCTAAGGCCTCTACCCTCCTGCTGTCTGCCTCCTCTTCGCTTTAGAGTGGAAGAACCCTTGGCCTCACAGGTGGGTGTTGGGTGCATCTGGTGGGGAAGGTCACTGTGAACCACCCCCACCCTACTCCCAGGAGGGAAGCACCAAGGCTCAGGTGCCCACTGAAAGACTGCGTTCTCATACTTCTCGGTTGGCTCTGGCATATTGCTTCTCACCATTCTATAGGCAAGGACCTGGAGGGCAGGCTTGGCCCCAAGGTACGGAGTAAATAGGTGCCAGGCTCTGAAAAAGACCGCGGGTCTGTGCTGACCTGCCACTCCTGAGCTCACACAGGTGTTCTGTACCTGCAGGTTTGCTTCTGAGGGCCCAGCCTCTGGGAGCAGTGAAGGGGGGTGAAGTCCAGCTCGGCTCTCAGGAGGATTCAGGCCGCAGGGCTAGCCAGGCTGCACCATCCAGGGACTCAGGGTTGTTGGGAGGAGGCTCCTGTTCCTTAGCATGTAGATCCCTCCACGCCTGCACACCTCTGACCTCCCACACAAGTGTTCCCAGGGAGAGAATTAAGAGCCCATGGAGACAGCTTTGGTTGCAGCCTCACAGCTGGCAAGCCTGCATTCTGCTGGACCCCACCCAGGCTCCAGGGAAGCACATCAGAGTGTAAAGGGCAGGAGGCTGGACCAGGGCTGCTTGTGGAATAGTGTTCCTCAGTTTGCACATGGTCAGAAAGTCAGGGCACTGTGGAGTCAGACGAGCAGGCCCATTTAGCCAGCAGACTGTGATGGGACCACCTGCAGCTCCCGCAGACCCCGAGTGGAGGGCACAGTGTATCCCAGCAGGACTGCCTCGTGCAACATCAGCTGGAAGTTGGTTCAGAGTCCTCAGCCCCTCACACATCTCACCAGCTGCTTGGGAATTCCATGGCCCCACACTCCCCCTCCAGCTGGACAACTCACTGGAAGACACAGGGAAGAGTGGAGTCACTGTCACCAAGTCATCATGAAGGGTAAAAATTGGTACCTATGAAATACAGAGGCATGGGGCAAGGTAGGGAAGGTTCCAGATGCAGAGCCCCTGTGTCCTCACTGTGGAACCCGAATGCTCACCGTTCACCAGCCAGGAAGCTCTGAGCAATGCCGTCCAGAGTGTGGACCAGGTATCAGCTCCACAGCATGTTGAGTGAGTCTCTGGCCAGGTGCTGAACTCAGCCTCTAGCACCCCTCCACTACCGGAAGTCAGACATCAGTCCTCAAAGTCCCAACATTCTTATCCTATGGCCAGTCCTTCTGGTGACCAGCCCCATCCCAAGATACCTCATCAGCACCAACTCAGATGCAGTGAGGAATCACAGTGAATGCCACTCCTGCCACTGGGGAAAATGCTAGCCCAGGTAAAAGAACACATTCTTTCTTACACAGCATAAAAGTTTTAACGGTTGTTCATATTTGGGCCACGTGCTCCAGGCTGCCATACATGTCCAGAGGTGAGTACACCCTTAAAGACTTGTAATGGCCTTCCCCTACCTGTAGACTCACAATGAGCCAGACGGTGGGTGTCCTACATCTCCTCTTTGACCTACTCCAGGGTGCTATTTGCATTTCCAATGCCTTCTTGATACCTCTCTCTGCATGCCCTACAAGAATCCCAAGGTTATCACTTCAGAAGCCAAAGTAGCCCCTTCCTTAAAAAAGGTGCCTTCCCCTCTAGTCGCCCAAGGCGCTGTCTCACAGCCAGCAGCATGGAAGTTGGGCTCAGCTGGGTCCTCGCCCCACAACTGAGAACCCCAAATCCTGTTAGTCTCCTGTGCTCAGCGCCGCTCACTCCATAACTGAGTTCTGCGCCGCCAACACCCGCCCCCTTGGGCCTGGACTCAGTTCAGCCTTTGGCTGGGCCTCCATTCAGCTCTGCAGTGCTCTGTCTGTGTGCCCACCTCTCCCATGCACCAGATGCCAAGTGACCTCAACATCTGCTGGAAAACTTCTGGGCAACCTCCCAGACCCTATTCTGTTCCATGGCCCCCTGCTGTGAATTCCTCTGGGCCCCTGCTTCCACCCCTTTTGACATTAATTCCTGTCTAGTGCCACCTCCCACTTGTCCCAAGCACAGGCTAGTGTTTCTACACCCAGGTCCTGGCCTTGGCTGTGGCAGGCAGGGACAAGGCACACGCATCAAGAATGAGCACAGCCAGCCTGCCCCCCCCCCCCCGGCCTTGCCCCCCTGGAGGGCCGGAGCAGCCCGGGAGGCCTGCAGTTCTGAATGTTCCTGGCACCAACCAGGGCAGGGCGCAGCTTGGACACAGACAGACGAGAGACCCCCACTTGTGGAGCTGGGTTGGCTGCTTTGTTGGTCTAGACGTGCAAGCACCAGAAGACCCCAGGGGCACCGTGCTGGCTGTGCCAGGTCTCCCCAGGGCTCCGGGAAACCCTTGGTCCTCATCTGAGAGGAGGCCCTGAGACTGCAGGTCTCAGGTGACCAGCTGGATATTCTGGGGCTACCTCGGGGTGGAGGGCGCAGGTCTCCCGGCTCCCTCGGTGGCTGGTGTCTGGCCCCACACTCAGGTCCTGACACGGCAGCCACCTGGCACCTGGACCACAGGGCATCAAGCCACAAGCTCACCTCTCCGTTCAGCACCATCTCCTAAGCCGCAGTGGTGGCTGCTTTGTCTCTGGGCCTGCTTCCTCACTGTCCCGGGAACTGAACAGTGAATCAACAGTGCCCCATCCGTTGTCTTCCTGTCGGCGTGGCCAGTGGGAGTGACCCCTGCCCTGTGTCCTGAGACCTGTCACCCACAGGCAAAGGGTTAAGAAAACACAGGGAAGGCAGCTGCCCGCGTCACCCTCCATCAGCCTGGGCCATGGAGCCAGGCGGTGAGGGCTGAACACCTTTCGTGACCTGAGCCTTCAGGGTCAGCTGGACCTGGCCTGGGGAAGGTCAAGGCCATGCCCAGACGGTTGGTCAGTGCCCCAGAACAGGGGCCTGCACCGACTCACCAAGGGCTTGCTGACTGGCCCAAGGTCAGTCTGCCTCAGACCCACTGTGCACAGCCCCTCGACCCAGGAGCAACAGGGACTCACTCAGGGGGCCCAGAGTCCCTCTGCACCAGAGCTTAGGTGACTCTCACAGTCCTGAGCCACAAGCAGGCCACCACGGTGTGCTGGGGCAGCTTCTCTCAGGAGGCTGGGCAGAATCTGCCTCTCCTGCCCCTGGGGACAGCCACGCCCTTGGCCCATCTCCTGGATCGGGCACTCCAGCCCTCCTTCCTGGTCACTGTGCCCTGCGGCTCTGCCTTCTTAGGGGCCAGGGCCCGGCAAGATTAGCACTCACCCTGAGGACCCCTCCCTAACTTCACCCACCTCCTCTGCAGGGCCCTCCTGAGAAGGCTCAGTTCAGCTGCAGAGAGTCCGGAGGAGAGGCCTCAGCACTCACTCAGCCCACTGGAGATGAGAGTTGCAAACAGGGAGAGGCAGAGGGGTTCGGCTCTCACAGGGTGCACGGGGTGGGCTACGAAGGCTCTGACCTCAGAGGAGGCCAGGAGGTCCAGACCCCAGAGCCAGCGAGCCAGACCCTGGGGAAGGCCCCAGCGGGATCACTGTCGGGTGGCAGGCGTCTGAGGTTTTCTTCATTCCAGCTGCCACAGTGGCTTTCAGGATCTGAGGGAGACTGTGGGCCCTGTCTCTCCTTGACCTCATCTCCCCCCTGCCCAGGTCAGGGTCAGGCACCGGAACACTTCCAGGGCAGCCACCAGAAGGGGAGCCCCGGACCCTGCCTGGGTCAGTCCCGTCCCCTCTTCTCGGCCTGTGGCAGACCTGTGTCAACGCAGCCAAGGCTTGCATGGCGTGGGGGGTTTCTCCCATGGGCACTCATCAGCCCTTCCACCTGTCTGCATGATGGAGTCAGACCCCCCTGGCCTCTCCTGGGGTGCGAGGAGTCCAGGTTCCACAGTCTCCACCCACAGGGGCCTGGCATCTGCACTGCCCGGGCCTCCTATGTTGGAGCACAGTGACTCTTTCCTGAGTGAAGACTTCAGAGAGTTCAGGAGCCACCTGGGGTGGGGGGTGCCCCAGTTTCCCATGTGACCATCGTTTGTGGGGACCCCCCGGGACTGGAGGCACAGGCAGGGGTGCCTGGGAAGGCAGGGAGAGGAGGTGCCACTAGACCCCAGCCAGGTGTAAGTGGGAATGGGGGGACACGGGGCAGGGGTCACTCCCACAGGCCACCCCAGCAGGAAGACAACGGGTGGGGACACTGTTGATTCACTGTCAGGTTCAGTTCCCAGGCAGAAGGGGGTCGGGGGCCCAGAACAACTGGAAGTAGGGGAGACAGCAGAGAGCTCACGGGCCCTCAGCTCCTGAGAAGCGAGTGAGGAAGAGAACCCAAGAGGACTGAGTCAGCAGCACCCAGCCCTGAGAAACAGTCCAGGGGAGACAGCCTTCCAGGTTAGCCCCTCCATCCGGCTGGTGGAGGTGTGCCCCGCTGCATCTCCAGCTACTGAGGAGGCTGAGGCCGGAGGTCTGCGGGAACCTAGGAGTTCAAGACCAGCCGGGTGACAGCGCAAGACTCCATTTCAAAAAGAATAGGGGCTGGGGATGTCGCTCTGGGGTAGAGCACTGGTCTAGCATGTGGAGGCCCCGAGTTCAATGCCCAGCACCATAAAAGGATAAAAGACAAACAAACAAAAACACTTGGGTTCAAGGCGATCGGAGAGGGGTCAGCCCCAGTCTGCATGGGGCTGGAGGAAACCGGCACAGCCAGGGGACGCAGCCTGGGCTCACGACTTTTTGTGGGCTCACTATTCTTTCAAAAGAAAGATACTGAAGCTTTAAAAATTGTAAAGGAAATTGATGAAAAGCGCTGTCTCAATCTTACAATCTTGACCCATAAAAACAGTAGAAGACAAACATGCACACAGAAGGGACCTCCTGGGATGACAAAGTTGGAATGAACCCGACCAGGATCTCAGTCCCAGGCCTTGGCTCCCTCAGAGGCCTGCTCTTTGAGCCAGTGCCTACCCCGTCCCCTCCCCTGCCACCCACCCCTATCCCCAGCCTCCTCAGGATGCGCCTGCCGGCCTCAGGACTTGCCCCCAGCCCAGAGACTAACTCCACCTAAATCACTCCCGCGGAAAGCCCTGTTCCCACCACCTGTGAATCGTGATGCCTGTGCCCAGGTCAGAAGAGCACTTCTCTGCCCCAGCTCAGCCTGAGCACCCTGCTCATTCACACTGAGCTGCAGATCCACTCCCTCCTCAGTGTGGGTGCTTGTGCCCACCAGACACCACGGAGGACCAGCAGAGAGCGAGCTCGCTGCCTGCCCCCGTGGCGAGGGCCTCCTCTCTGAACAGAGCACCTTGTTGGGCCAGGGGTCTGATTCCTTCTGCAGCCCCCACTCAGCACACTCTTGGACAGACTAGGGCCGAACCTGGAACCAGGCAGTGGAACTTGAAAGTGGAACCTCCGAGCTGCCAGCGTAGGCCTCCCCCACAGGAGGTGAACACACGGAATTCAAATGCAGAATTGGGTGGCTTTATAGCAACCAGAAGGTGCTGAGCCGCTCGGTACCACCAGGTCGCAGAATTGCCAGGTTCCTCGGTTCAGCAAAGACACCACTGCACAGGTGCCGAGTGGGCTCAAGGGAAACAGCAGAAGGCACCAATGCGAGGGCCTTCCAGCCCTTTCCTACTTTGGCACACCTGCAGAGAAGCCCAGCAGAGCAGGTCCAAACAGGACAACATGGTGGGGAAGGTGCTACCTGGTAGGCGGGATGCAGCAGAAGGACGAACAGGGGCCGCTGGAGAAAGCATCACTCTCATGTCAGAGTGGATCGCATGGGTAACCTGGGCCTGAGGTGTGCCAAAGAATGGATTGTTGCAGAGTTCAGATCCGCCTTGGTCAGAAGGTGCTGAGCCGCTCAGTACCACCAGGTCACAGTGCTCAGGAGAGTTGGAGTGCTCAAACGCCGCCACGCTCCACGGGAAGCCTCTTGGCTGCAGCCAGAGTTCTGGGTAGAGGCTGAGTGGTCCTGGGGCTCACGGGGAAAGTACAGCTGGTCCTGCCACAGGCTCTTCTCTGACTTGGAGTGTCCTGCAGGCTGCCCACAGCGTGGTGGCCCGAGGAATGGCAGCGTGCCTGCCGGCCCTCAGCACTGCCCGGCCTGCAGGAACACCTTCCCTTCCACCGGGGCTTCGGCAGCAGACCTTACGGCAGCAGTCCCCTGGCAGCAGGGCCCTCCACCCAGCAACTTCAGCCCAAGCAGAGAACCAGAGAGTCTGTTCCAGGGGAACTCCAGGACCTTCCTCTTGGATCAATCCAGCGTCCCAAGAGCCTCTTCAGGGTCCACTTGGTACAAAGTCGCCGACTGGTCTGAGGCCTGGCTTCAGAGGGTCTGCTCCGCCTGGAGTCCTGTGAGTTCAAGAAGTGGCCCCAGGACAGTGGGTGGAAAGACACTGCCTGACGACTCTCCGGGGTCTGCTGCCTGTGCAGGTGCACACCACACCTGCCGGCTTCTGGTGTGCCTCAGTGTGTGGAGCTGCTGCTGCGGATGGACAGCCACAGGGTGTAGAACCAGACAGGGCCGCCTCAAAATCCTGGTCCCACCCGACGTTAGGCGATCTGACCACTGAGTACCTCAGAATCCTCATTTGTGAAACGAATATACCTCAGGACAGACCTGAGAGCTAAAAGTGATCCCCTGTGTCCTTGGGTTGAAGTACAGTAAGGTCAGCACAGAGTTCCACCCGAGCAGGCTGCGCTCTTCTAGGAACCCAACTCTCCTCCTCTGGCATAGCACCAGGACCCAGGCTCCTTTTCACAGCAGACTTGAGGCTCGTGTGTACAAGTGGCTTTACTTGGCATTCCTGGACTCTTGACCTCTGCCCAGCCATCCTGGGTGACCACAAGTATCATGGGGGTTTGAATGGCATTACCTTCTTTGGTTCAAAATACCCCTCATCTGGGCTCTGCTCAAGTTATGCCACAGATGATCAGATCCTGCGTAGCTGAGGTGCACTGGGAAGGCAGGTGCCCTCCTGTCCCCGGGAAGCCCTGGTTCCATCGACACGCCCAGCAGGAGCCGGCCCTAAGACCAGCATCCCACCTGGGACATGGCCAGACTCCTGCCCTCATAGTCCAGGAGAGCCCAGGCAGTGTCAGCAAATTCAGCTCTGGAGCGTGAAGGGCAGTGCACGGACCAGTGGTGCAGGGGGCTTTGTTCTCCTTTCTGGGTGCTTTGACTGCAGAGCTCTGTGGTTTGGAGATGTTATTATTATGTTGTTGCTGCTGTTATTATTATTATTAGGTGGTGCTGGGGGTTGAACCCGGGGACTTATGCATGCTAGACAATGTGCTGAGCCATATCCCAGGCCCTGGAGACATTTTGACACTATATTCTCCTCAGTGCTGTTTTGGAAATACGGAGTCAAAACCGCTGGTTCCAAGAGACTGTGCTGCAAAGAAGCTGGGCCCGCACCCTGCTCTCTCCTTGTGAGCGTCTTCTTGGCCTGGGCCTGGACCACTACTGTTTGATGCCAACAGTGGTCTGTGCTGGAAGGCTGCAGGCTGGGATCAGCCAGGCCATGGTGGTCAGCCAGACCATGGTGGTCAGCCAGACCATGGTGGTCAGCCAGACCATGGTGGTCAGCCAGGCCATGGTGGTCAGCCCAGCGCACTCCCTGGAGAAGCAGCCAGGGAGCTGCCCTGCCGCGGGCCCCGTGCGTCTTGCCCACTGTGTTGCTGGGGTTTCTTAGTGCTAGGAGCTCTGCCCAGGCTCCCAGGACTCCGTCCCTCTCCCATGGCCAGCCTTGGTGGGTGCCCTTCCACTGTGACCGACCTTTACCGTCCAAGCAAGGCTTTCCTGAGCTCTGAGTCCTGGCCCCGCTTTTCTTGGGCCCAGAGCAAGGGCACCGATGGAAAAAAAAAAAAAAAGCCCTACTTCGGGCCTGCAGCTTTTCCTGTCCATCTGGGAAGTGAGTGGACATGTCTTCCAGCTCAACGCCTCAGCACGCTGTCCCCACAGCCACCCCTCAGCCTGGGGCACACACAGGCCTGGAAGTGGGTGTGGCGCCCCTGGGGAATGTCCTGCCTTTTCTTGGAGTGTGAGAGTGTGGAATGCAGCAGGACCCGTCCCCTGCCTGTGGTCTCCTCCCCAGAACAGCAAGGCAGGCCAACAGGGCAGTGTCCAGGCAGACATTCTCAGAGGGGCTGCAAGGATGCAGACCAGGAGGACACCATGGGCCTGGCTGCATGCAACTTCCCAACTCCAAAGTCAAGAGTGGGCTTCACTCCTTACCAATAATGCCCTTCTCTAACCCATTGTGTCTTTTAAAGGCTAATTCTTTATTTCATGGACCAAGCTTTCCTGCCCCACTCAGGCTGGGTGACCTGCAGGAATTGGGCTGTGCACCCCTGGGAGCTGTCACTGTGCCTGCTCTGTGATGACCTGTTCCCTGAAGGACAGGCTGCATTCCTCTCCAGGCCTGTGAGCATGCCCTTCTCGGGAAATGGAGTCATCAGGTCAACTCACAGGTGCAAGGGTAGCCCCAGTCCAAGGAGACTGGAGTCCTCCTAAGAAGAGGTGCCAGGATACAGACACAGGGACAAGGATGTCATGTGACCACAGAGGCAGAGACTGGAGTGATTCAACCACAAGCCAAAGAGCATGTGGGACCACTAGGAGCTGGCAGAGGCCGGGAATCACTGCCTGCAGGTGCGGAGGGACAGGTCCCTGTGACTTGGGGCCTCCAGGACCGTAAGCCTCCCTTAGAGAACACACCTCTGTGGTCACACCTGCTATGCTTTACTGTGGCACTCTGGAGCCACCACCAGCCACTCCCTGGGCTGCCGGGCCAGCTCCTGGATAGGCTGCAGTGGGCCTGCTCTCTGCTGGACACTGCTCTGTGAGCAGCGTTTGGTCACGTCAGAGCCACGTGGAGTCTGTTACCTGAAGTGGCACTTCCAGACGCACAGCGGGTTTGGGTTCTGGTTCTTGTGCCAGGAATAAGCAGGTGTGTGTCCCTCCTCCTCCTTTGGAGGACCTGCCCATTCCTGCAGGTCACCCAGCCCGAGTGGGGCAGGGAAGCCTGGTCAAGCCCTGCAGAAGGCAGCTGCTCTCAGTCCGTTCTCAGGCCCCGGGAGGTGCCTCATAGAGCCAGGGGCTGAAGACCCTGTCCAGGTTGAAGCTGCTCGTCTTGACCCGTCCCCAGCATCCAGTGTCCAGTCCTGAGCCTCTTCTTCCCCGCCTCCCTCCTGCAGCTCCCCTGGAAGCTCAGGCACTAGCCTTGCTTTAGAGTAGATGAGATCCTTTTTGTTTTAAAATGAGGCAGATGCTGAGACACAGCCGTTCCTCCAACTGTGCGTGGCTCGGCATTTGGGGGCTTTGGTGGCCCACCTCCTTGAGTTGGTGTCCTCTGAAGGGTCTGCACTTGCCCCGAGAGCCCTCTTGCCCTGCCCAGCATGCCCTCTTTCTGTCAGGCCCTGTGCTCCGCGGTCAGCAGGCGAGGTCAGCAGGACTCTCCCAAGCCTACCTGTGCGGGGTGATGGCCCACCTCTGCTGCTCGGCGCCTGCCAGGTGGCGGGGCACAGCAAGCACAGACCGTACCCTGGGACACAGGAGCTGCTGCCTCCCTCACGGGCCCCAGGCTTCTCCTTGGGCTCTCCCGGTCTTAGAGAAGGCCTGACCCGGCCACCCTGGGAGGGTCTGTGTGGGGTGCAGCCAGGGCACATGCAGCCAGGGTCTGCCTCCACCCTGCCTGCCATGCTGACCTCTGGAAGGTGTCTAATGTGGGATGCTCACTAGGCACAGCGTGGTCGCCCTGCCAGAGGCGCGAACCCCCTCCTCCCACAGACAGGCAGCTGTGGGAGCGGCGCTGCCTGCATCTGCTCTCACTCCTGCTAGGAACGTCCTTTGGAACCAATGAGAGGACGCTGGGCCCGGCTCAGGAGGAGCTGACCCCCTCCAGCCGGGCACGACAGCTGTTGTCACGTCTGTGAAGTTCTGTCCCCGGGCGTGAGCCCCACTGAGCTCAGGCAGCACAGCTGTCCTTCCTCACACAAAGGTCGCGCTCATGCCAGAAAGATGTCACGCTTGTCCCTCAGAAGACCAGCATGAGTTTATTGAAGGGATAGGAAAAGGGAAAGGAGACTCTCCCGGGAAACTGGGTCCTGCCAGAGAGGAGGGGACAGCGTCCCTCCTGCCCTCCTGTTCTACTGGGGTCCCAGGGAAGCTTCCAGAGGGCACCTCGTCACCTTTGAATGACAGCAGGATGACACCTGACTCTCAGGTCCCCACTGCCATGGCGACCCTGGGTCACCTTGGCCCATGCTGACCGGTTCTCACTGGAACCTGTTGTTACAGATTTCAGGGAATGATCCTTATCTCTCCGAATTCCAGGATCTGGTCTGTGTAGGGTCACAAGCTCCCACCCCTGCAGGGTGGCCTGTGGTCTGCTCATTGGCTTTTCAGGCCTGCATTTCTCCTGCAGGTGACAGGTAGTTTGCTGAGGAATGTGACATCTGTTGACTTGAGGCAGGCAGGACGGCAGGGAAGTTGCTTTTTAACGGAAGCATGGCGGTCAGCACAGTGGGCCCAGTTTATAGAACTGTCCTCGTGTGCCCACGGATCAGTTCTTGGTGGGAAAAGCTGCGTCACAGGAAAGCCTGACACTGTAGGTGTGAGCCACCCTTGCCCCCCCCCACGGGCACCTGCAGCAACTCCCCGCCTCCAGCCACTCTAGTCCCTCCCCATGTCTAAGGCCAGGGTTTGGAACCGCCTTAATCTAACAATGTATTCGAAGGACACTGTAAGAAAAAATGACAGACAACTGTGTTTTCAATAGTCAATAAAATGAAATCACAGAAGGGAAAAGCGTCTGGTGTGAAGAAATGGACAGGGAAGAACAGGGACACTGCCCACCTCCCACTCGTGGCCAGGCAGCCAGGCCTGCTGGACACTCAGGTTTTTCCTTGATGTGGATTTAGATGGCACTCTGCCTGAGGTCCTGGCTCCTCTGTGTTATCTGCTGCCCTGAATGCCAGGGCACCAATCCACATTGGCACTGCCCAGGAAGAAGAGCTGCGTCCTGCTGAGGGGCCTAACTGCCGTGTCCTCCTCCAGCAGGACTGGCTTCCAGCTAACTCCACGGGAAGGTGTGCTTGGTGACACAGAGAAGCCACTCACAGCTGGCAGAGGCTGCAAACGGCTTCCTGTGTGCAGGGGAGGGCTGCTTCCCGATCACCAGGGGCTGCAGAGACACCAGGCTTTTGGAATCCCTGGGTCCCCTGGGGGATGGCCGAGGACTGACTGGCCAGAGGCCACCGTCCAGAGTCTGGCGGCCACACCATTTCCCATTGGCGTCTATGCCCTTGCAGGCCCCTGGCCGTGTCCCTGTGGCTGCTCTGGCACCCACAGGTGGGCTGCCGGTGGGGGAGTGTGCTTTGCATGGACTCACACCTGTTTCAGCCTCAGCCCCCCAGTGCCCGACCACGCTTGGCCTCTGCCCAGTGCGACAACACTGATGCAGCCTCCTTGTTGGGTTCCACAGAGCCACAGGCATGCAGCAGGCCAGCCTGGGGCCAGGCGAGGTGCACTCTCTGTGTGCCCTTCTGGCCTGCGCCGTCTTCCTGCTCTTACCTGAAACACAGGGGTGCTGCCCGAGGCTCGACCTGGGCTCCCGCCTGGCGCTCCTCCTCCTCAGCATGGACTGCAGCCATGTTCTGCACTCGCCGGAGGCAGGGAGCAGCTTCTCTGGACATGCACTTGACTGGCCTCCATGCTGGCCACCCGGCCTCACCTGTTCACAGTTCCCTGGCTTCATCCCAGTCATCTTCCCGAGTTTAAGGGTCGCGTGTGTGCTGGAGCCCAGGGCTTCCCGAGCACCTGGCAAGCACCCCGCCTCTGAGCTGCACCTGCCCCTCTAAGGATCCTTTCAACAGCTCCAGCAGGGGCGATTTTCATGAGTCCCTTACTTACTCCTCTATAATAGAATTTTAAGGCTGTTTTAATTTATTTTGATGCATTTGCAACTCTTTCAATAGTTTTAGGATAAAGTTGGGTAATTTGGGGTCAAAATCTTGAATTTTCAAAGATTTTTGACATTAGTTAAGTTACTGTTTGAGAGTGCTATCACTTCTTGGGCACACACTGCTCCTGGGGAAAATGGCTTTTAAGCATCAGGTGACAGACCTGGGGCCTGGCAGTCACCATCTGCAGGAACATCATTTGTTCCTGCAGATGGCCTTTGAGGCTTGAGAGAGGTTTCCCGCTGCAGGTAGGTTCCGGAGAGTGAAGTGGAGGCATCCTGAGGCACAGCCCCTGCCCCTTGGGCGCCAGCTGGGCTGGCTGCAGGTGGGTGGTGACTCTCTGGAAAGTGGTGCCGCTGGGAGGGACACCAGGCGCCAGCTTCCAAGGGCTGCTCTTGGCCTGAGCTCAAGGCAGTGGGCGGCACCACGGCGCAGAGATTCTGGAATTTAACAAAACTTACAAGGCCCTTTCCTTAAATTGTACGTTAGGGGACTTGTGTGACTGCAGTGGGGGATGCTTTGGAATTTTAAACCATGAGGTTCCTTTTCAGTTGAGGTGATGTGAGAGAGGGTTAGTTGTCCACTGTGAAGCCACATTTGGAGGGTGCTCGGGTCCTGCTGCGAGTGCTGAAGCAGCAATGTGTCACCTCCCCACACCCAGGTAGCCACCCACGGAGACTCAGACGGGACTGGATCTGGTGTGAGACTGAGAAGGGCTCCTCCCCCAGGACCTAAGGCAGAGGAGTGGTGGTGGCCACACCAACAACTTAGACACTTTGCGGAGCGGAGCAGCTGCTCGGGGCCTGGGAGAACGACCCCTGCTGTGGGAGAGGAGAAGTGGCAAAGCCAGACACCAGCTGCAGCCTGTGACTCTGCACTGGGTCACAGGCAGGTGAAAGCCAGGTCGGACACCACTGGTTCCAACGGGAGCCGTCGGTGTGGGAGCTGTTCAGTGACAACATGGTCACCTAGAGTATGAGGACTGCACCTTTGTTCCCAGCAGATGTCCTGTCCCTGGGGACACCTGAGTGACAGGGGCAGTGTCCTCACCTCCAGGCACACTCTGAGCTGGGAGGTGCTGCAGGAAATGTGACAAAATTGTGTTTTCAAAGAGGACGCTGTGGGCAGAGCAGGAAAGCCCTCACACAGTTGTTCCCTGTGACCCGCCCCAGGGTGGAGAACCAGCCCTCGACAGTGCGGCAGCGCAGAGATTCGCTCTGGTTTGGGGGCCAGAGGTCCAGGGAAGACGCAGAGCCGGGTAGAGATCCTTCGTGCTACAAACGTGGCAACACCTCTTTATTTAGATAAGATGTGTTCACATCCAGCATGACAAAGTTTGTACAAAGTTCACAATTTAAAAATGAAGTATCACAGCAACTTGTGATTCCACACATTTATAGCAAAATTAAAGTGTCAACAAACCCATGCCGTGTAGTACAAAAATAAATCAAACTTCAGTTCCACAGAGAGCACAATAAATAGTTTATACAAAATTCTGTCTTGATAAATGATTGCTTAAATTAACTCAAATGAATATGAACAATAAGTTATAATAAATAAGCTCTGGTAACTCACAATAGCCCATATGGAAGGTCAGCATTCTAACAGGTGGCACTGTGATCCCTATACAACAGTCACAGATGACTGATTGATTATGTACCAACGTTACATGAGCAGCAGGTTTGTGCTTAGTGTCCCTTTCCATTGTACACGGGGGATGACAATGAGAATCCAAACCGATACTACCTATTACTCTACTAAAAGCATACTACATTGGCCGAGAAGCTGCAGACGAGACGCGGGGGAATGCGTGTGCCGCTATGAACAGGGGCCCTCCGAGGCGAGGCCCGGACCGTGTATGGCATCAGGTGACAGTGAGCACCTTGCTTCTGCTCTCAAAAGGCATTTCTGAGCATGGCAGCTAGGACTAGTCGCACAACAGAAGGGGCGTGCCAGGGCCCCGAGCAGTGACGTCGTCTTCTCCCAGCTAGGAATGGCCGTCCTGGAGAACTGTAGGCGTCTGTACAGTGAACAGTATAAAGTGCCGCTGGGATGTACACACATCTATACACATATATATACCGAGGTCGAGTATTGTATCAGAATGTTCGTCGTGAGATCCCTGTAGTCTCCCTGGGCTACGCGGTGGGTCAGCCGGGGGGGCCTCTGCTCTCATCCGTCCAGCTTCATGTCGCGAGGCGACCGACACAGGAATTGCACACCTCCGTACGGATAATAGGACAAGGTAAGTGCAAATAGTCGACTGGCACATTGTGGGGACAATGACCCTGTAAGTCCTGTTCTGCTAAAAATATTTTTTTTTTAATTTTTACAAAACCCATCTTTTTTTTCATAACAAAATTTTAAAGTACTTTTGTACTTCCTGCATAACATCAAGACATGGAAGGAGAGATGCTACTAAAAGAAATCAACATCAGGAAACACAACACATCGTCAAAAGACTACTTAGAAGGGGAACGCAGCCGTCAAAAGTGGTCTTATGCATACAGATAGTGCAGTCATTGGAGTCAAACAATCCAATCCTGAAGGTGTAAGAAGTCTAAGATGACCTAGTTCAAAGCAAAAAGTGCTGCAGTATATTAGTTAGGTTAAACTCTGATTGCATTCATTCTCAGCATAGGGCACAATAACCAACAAGGCTAGGCAATGCTCTGTGGTCACCTGGACCCGCGAGGGCAGAGCGTAAGCGTCCGTCGTTCTCAGAGCGCTCTGAATAGGGCCAGAGCCGATTCAGAGTCAGGGTCGGGTGGGGCGAGGGGTGGGAAACTTTACAGAGCTGCTTTCCCACCGTCCAGCAGGAAATTCAGTCCAGAAACCAGAGTGCTCACAGCCGTCAGCTTTTGTCCCTCAAACGTGAAATGAGAATAGCAACGATAATGATTTTTTAAAAGTGAAAAGGGGAAATAAATGCTCTTAAATTATCTTTTTGCTCAAATTGAAAGCACACAACTTCTGTTAGGTAAACTATGTTGCGGGAACAGTTCAGAGGGGCACGGGACTCTAGGAGAGATAAGAGAAGGTTGTTCCAGAGGGTACTGAGAACGCAAAAGGAAATCTTCGTGCTGTCCACCTCTGACAAGGTCCTGTCTTAACGGAAGTCTCCAGAGTCACACCATGTAATGTTTAGGAGTTAATTTAAAAGTGCTGCTTAAGCTGCTTTGAATCTTCTGCCAAGTTTCCATGGCTTGATGTTGTCTTACAATAAATTACTTATTTCATTTCTTACAGTTAATCCATATGCCATTTCCTTGGAATGCAAAAAACCTCATTTATTGCCCCCACCATACACCATCCTCCTAAAACAAACAAACAAAAAAATCACATAATATTTCCAAGCATTGTTCAAAAATAAAGCATTTTGCAACCAATTCTCGCTATGAAACAATATGCACACAAAATGTATTTCTTAAATTCCATAAAGTCCTCCAACACGAGGCAAAATGATAATGTCTAAAAAGTGGCCGTGGGGCCACAACATGGTCATTCAAAGCTGTTTTTTTTTTCTTTTTCTTTTTTGTCCATTTCAGTTCAAAATACTAAAACATTTAATCACTAAAGCATTAAAAAGAATTTACACTCTATTTATTTTGATCAGCTTACCTCTTCAGAAATATATATACCCCCAGTGTGCATACAGTAGCAGCTATAAACATTACACGGCAGATCACACTACGTCAGCTCTTAGGAAAACGTACAAAATGTGAATGTGTTCAAAAACTATTCTGCAGGTGCTATCTTAAAGCAAGACACAAAACCGTGTGGAGTCTCGTAAGCATAACACTGTTCCGACAGAAATAAATAGAACGCTTTCTGGTAACAAGTCACAGCAGCCGAAACCAAGAGGCGTCCTTTCTTAGCATGAGTCTCGCCACTAGAGCAGCTGTTCAGACCTGAATTCCTCTCACAGCCTGCTTTATATTTTCCAGTAGGGCCTTATTTTCTGGACTCTGATAACGGTCTTGATTTGTATACATTTCCGTCAAAGTAGTCACGTAAGCATCAAAATTTTGTTCATTGATTGGATCCTACGAAATATTAAATAGTAGTTCATACACAACTTTTATTTTCTTCATAGTATATTCACAACAGCATAAAACAGAGCATAGCACCCTGCCCCTGCGTCATCCACTAGACAGCCTGTCAGCAACTGGCTTCATGGGTCCGCCCACCACGGTGGCTAGCGGGCAACGACATGGCTTTGGGATGGTGACCAAGGTGCCCGGAGGCGGAGGACCATGGAGTGATGGCACAGGACATCTACGCACGTGAGAAGGGAGGCCGCCCTCCGGGCGCTCATTCACTTACCATGTGCGGCAGCTGGATGTTGGCCAGGCTGTGGATCAGGGACTGGCTCAGGTTGGCCAGCTCGTGCAGCAGGGACTCGTTCTGCTGCTCGATGACCTTGTTCTCCTCCTCGATCGTCTTCAGGTTGCTTTCCATCGTGGTAATCTAGAACACACACGCGTGTGACATGTAACACACGTCGCCTGGGTGTGCGCCCAGACTGCCCAGTGCACGCAGCGTATGCAGAGGACTGGCCACCCGAAGGGCTGGTTCTCAGCCTTCTGGTCCATTACACTAGAAAACGTGTGAACTGGGGGCTGGGGACATAGCCCAGTTGGCAGAGTGCTTGCCTCGCATGCCCAAGCCCTGGGTTCAATCCCCAGCAAGTCACAAAAGGAAAAACGAAAGAAAGAAAATGTGGCAACTGGACTTGCTGGACTAGCTGGACTTGCTGGACTAGCTGGACTAGCTGGACTAGCATGGGAAGTCCTTGAAGATTCCAGGTGGCTTCTACTTTTCAGCTTTGGATGTTTTGAGAGTTGCTGCAGGTGGAGGTCTCCTAATGATGGTCCCCAGCCTGGTGCTGTCCCCTGGAGGCTCACTGGACAGTGCTGGGACCTGAGTTGGCAGTTACTGACTGAGTGCTGAAGCTTCCTCTTTCCATCTGGCCCCAGCTAAGTCCTAATGACCCCCATTCCTCTTCTTCCCACTGGCCACTCTGGGCTCCCATCCCCACCTCTCCCCGCTGCTGTGCCCTCGTCTGGATATGGGGTGTGCCTCCTGGGTGCCTCTCCTCTTCACGGCAGCTGGGGGCCGGGGCTGGTGTGGAAGCCCAGGGTGTGACCCTGCTGAGGCCCCTCGTGGTGACGCCCCTCAGCAGTGGGTGGAGGGGGCTCTCCAGCCCACCGTCCTCCAGGGCACTGCGCCAGGCCTCCTCTCTTGTTACAGTCCCATCTCCGGGGACCCGTGCCTGCCACAGTGGGCGTGTGGCAAGCCCACTTCCCTGGAGGAGCCTGCCCCAGGTCTGAGGCTGCTGCACGCAGCTTGGCTCTGGTTCCTCAGAGAGCCTCCCACCAGCCTCAGAAAGGCCGAGCACCTGGCAGAGCCTGGGCTTCCACCGCCTGCTCCTCACTGTCTCCCCCTGGACCACTTTTCCCAAGATGGACATCTCTTGAGACCAGGTCTTTACAGGTCGGATTCCCCGAGACCCGATCTTAAAGGCCCGTGGGCGGGGACTGGTCTTTGTTCTTGGGCTGGTTAACGGCACCTGTGGTCACTGAGACCTGAACACACTTCAGGGCCAGGTGGGCTGCGCACGTCCATGGCCACCTGCCACGGACACTGGGTGTGGCTTTCGGTGGCCTGGAGCTAGGGGACGAAGCCCGTGTGAGCCAAGGCCGAGACACCTGCCGTCTGACTCCTGGCCCAGGACGGGAAGCCTGCCATGGTACCCCTCAGGGTCAGGCGACAGATCTAGGGAAGGCCCGCAGAAGGAGCACTGCTCTCTGCCAGGGGGCGGGACAGGCACGCCAGAGCAGGTGGGCTGGGTTCCACAAGGACCTCAGGTGGCAGGGAGCCATCCGTGGGGGTGGGTGGGGCACAGTGGAGGGGGCCCAGCCCAGGTGCCTGTGCTGCTGACCTGCAGAACACAGCTGTGGGCATGTGCAGAGCCACCATGCTCTGCAGAGGCCGAGTCGACTGCCAAGACTCTGGCCTGCCAGATCCTCCTCCAGGTCCCATTCTGACTTCTCGACGAGCTGCTGCACTTGACCTTGTGAGGGGGGAACCCCAGGGGACAGCTTCACCGCGTCCCGCCTGCCCCCCTCTCGCTCTAGCTTCCCCAGCCCAGAACTTTCTTCTCTTCCCTGCCGCTCAGGTCCTGGAATCCTACCCTCCTCTTCAACCCCCAGGGGCAGCCCCTCAGCCCCTCCTGCCGCCCGCAGCTGCGCCTGACGATTTCTGTGTACCGAGAAATCCCCATGGTACAGGGGCTGAGTCACGCCTATCTCTACTCTCTGTGGGCGTGCACCCAAGCCCTTGTGACTGGTGGTGACTTGGCTGCACTGGTGAGGTATGCGCTAGTGGTCTGTGGAGTCCAGAGCCCTGAGGCCCATCACATCTTCAGCACTGAAGTGTGTGCTGCCTTGGCCCAGCTCAGCTGGGATGTGTGGGAGACCAACCTCGCACGTGACTGAGTCACTCTCCCCGGCTGGGTGCTGAGGTGCTCAGTCACAGAAATGTGGCAGAGCTTTCCCCACCCTTCTTGGGTGCGAGGGTCGGTGTCTCGGGCATGGGTGTGTCTTGCTACAGCCCCATGGGTGAAGCTACGCTCCCCTGTTCCTTTGTAATATCACCCCTTGCCCTGTTTAGGATAGAATCTTCCAGGGAAGTACCTTGTGTGTGTCCCCTTCTCCTACTGTGCCCTTGGGTGTGGCCTATCCAGGTGTCAGTCAACCTGCTGACAGTGGACATCATGAAGATAGACTCAGCCCCCTGAAACCTGACCCCTGGCCTCATTTGAATAGCTTCTCCTCAATAAAAGGGGTCAGTGCGTGTTCTCGCTCTCTTCCTGTGGACCCTTAAGGTCAGAGGAGCCGTCACAGTGACCCCAAAGAAAAAGGTATTTGGGTCTCTTTTGTGGTTATTTCGTGCAGCCCAGTCAGCCCAGTTTTCCTGGAGTGACCCCTGAGCCTTTTAGTCGTGAGAACAGAAACCCGGCAGGGGTGGGTGGCCTCGGGCAGCTGGGCAGGTCTGGGCCTAGGTGGTAGGATGGCTTTTAGGACTTGTGATCTGAGTGGGGACTCAAAGACCCAGAAGCAGACCCCTTCTCACTGAAGTGCAGAGCATAAGAAGGTGTAGGTTTTGGGGGTACACAGGCATTATCTGGGCTGCACTTACCCCAAACCCTACTCAAACACATTCCAAAGTGGTGTGCACATCTACTCAACACACAAAGGTGTGCTTGCCCTGAGTCTGAATTCTTCAGCTGGACAGCAGACAGCATGCCTGTGGCAATTGATAAGAACCCTCTGGGGTACGGGTGTGCTATGGTTTGGAAGTGGCCTCAGTGACTCAGGCTTCACTAGTGGAAACTTCATCCCCATCTCGAGGCATGATGAGGTGTAGACAGAATCCCGCTGCTAGTGTAGAGGTGTGGCCTTTGGGATCTGATCAGGATTAGAAGGTCACCAGAGTGTGGCCCTCTGGGAAAGGGCACTCAGGAGGGCATCCTAACACACACACACACACACACACACACACACACACAGAAAGGGGACCGTCATGGCCACTGGGTCACAGCAACAGCGCCATGAGAGGAGTCCAGCAAGAGACCAGGACACAAGGTGGACGAGAAGGAATGCAGGCAGAAAAGCAGCGAGGTCAGCTGCCCCTGAAGAGGGGCCCTGCCCAGGTCACTCCTTGGAGAGGACGGAGGCTTGAGAAACCGTTACCTGAGTCCTGAGCTTGAGCATGTCTGCCTCCATCTGGGAATTGGACTCGTTCAGCTCCTTGATTTCTTCATCCAACTGCTTGATCTCCTCGTCATTTTCTATTCCTGTAAAGGCAAAATCAGCGCGTTCAAACTGCCGTACCAGGAACATTGGTCAGGATTTTGAGAGATTTCTTTCTTCTTTTTTTTATATTAGGAATTGAATTGGCTTGGGAATATTCAGGGGTGCCTGGCATAGTGATGTCTATACTCAAATAAAGAAAAAATAGTCACCATCGACTTGTCTTTCTGCCCCTGCCCCCACCTCTCCTCCAACAGGACACCTGAGCAGAAGAGGGGAACACCGCCTGAGTGTGCGGAAACTCCTAGGCCCGAAGGACTGGGCCAGAGTCCTTTCACCTGCCCAGGTCACCTGCGCTGCTGCTGACTCCCCGGCTCCATCACCTCGGGCACCTGTGGGCTCCCGCTTCCTGCCTCCTCAGTCACCTGGGAGGCAGCCACTCCCAGTCCTCAGGGGCACATGCACAGGAAGGAATGGAGAGAGCCCCTCCCTCACCATGCCCAGAGTCCAGGCAAGGCTGTGCCTGACCCTTGAGTCAGAGTCCTCCTGGCAGAGGACAGCCTGTGTGTGAGACCCAAGCCGGCTGAGCACTTCAGGCCTGGTGTATCCAGGCAAAGACTTGGTGTGGGGGCACACACCTGCAATCCCAGCAACTCCAGAGGCTGAGGCAAGAGATGGCAAGTTCTAGGCCAGCCTCAGCATTTCAGAGACACTCTGTCTCAAAATAGAAAGTAGAAAGCCTGAGGAGGGACTCCGTAGTCCAGTGCCCCTGGGTTCAATCCCCAGGACCCAAACCAATCAAGCAAACAGACAGGGATTTCTGGGCCGCTTCCCTCCCTGCGGCTTCTGCTGCAGGCACCCTCGGTGCCAAGGTCAAAAGGAAGGGGATCTCTGGTGCTTCTGGCATTGGGGTCTCCTGGTTGAGGACACACAGCAGAGGGAGAGCAGAAATGCCACAGGGCCGTCACTCAAAACCCAGGGCCTGGGGTTCAGCTGCCACTGGCCAGTCCTCGTCCCCAGGGGGGACCTTTCTCAAGGCAGGCTCCTCACAGATGATGTGTGTGGAAGTTCTGTGGGCAGACCTGAAGCTACCCAGCACACGGCAGAGACTGTCCTTCATGGAGACACTGGACCAGGAGGGGAGAAGGAGGTGGGTCACTGGGTGGCCTTGGGTGTCGCGTTCAGTGAATGAAAAACATGTTGTAAGATGAAATGCCCAGTGCAGAGAAGTCCTGCTGTGAAATGCAAGCGCAGCCTGACTGGCAGCACAAGGTCTGCTGAGAAGGAGCCTGCAGGCAGACGCTCTGAGAGACGGTGACCGGGCAGCTGGCTGCCCACTGTCTGCCCAGGCAAGAGCTGCCCCCAGTGTGAGATTCCCTGCAAATCTGTCCCTCAGTTGTCTTGCTCTTCTGTTCTGAATGGCTCACCCCACCTGCTACCTCTTCCTTCATCGACGACTGACGACTGACACAGATCAGAGACTTGCCTCAGGTCTGGCCTGCACTGGGGTGGTTGGGGTAAGGTGCAGGCTCATGTTTAGCCAGGTGCAGGCACAGGGTGGAGCTAGGATGTTCCTTCTGGAAGAACTGAGAGGAAAGCTGAGGCTGTCCCCAGGCCCCCCAGGAGAGATGTGCAGGTGGACCTAAGGACTTCCAGGAGACAGAGACTGACCAGCCTCCATCTTGCTGACGCCTGGCCCAGTGTTGGGCAGAGTGGACCTATGAGGCTGGATGCACCTAGAGGAGCTCACAGCTCGAGGATGGGTGTGCCACCTCCAGGTGTGCCTCTGTAAGTGACAGGCCATGCATCAGGGATGTTCTGTGCCTGTGCCCGCAGGGTGGGGTGCTGCTGTGGGCGACATGTGGGCTGTGGTGTGCACGAGGGTGGCTGCCATCTGGACCCCAGGTTTCCAGGTGCGGTGGGGCCTCGGCGATCCCTGGCTTCTGTGGTGCTTGCCAGCTCTGTGGGCTCCTTTTGAGAACCCAGAGAGAGGCCATCTTGTGAGAGGGCCAGGCCCCTGCTCTGCTGGCTGCATGGCCATCGGCTCTGCCTGAGCCCTTCTCCACACCTTCCCTAGGCTGAGAGGGAGGCTGAGCTTCCCCTGGGAGTGCTGACCCCATCATCAGCAGGAGACATGGCGTGAGCCCTGATGGACTGTCCAGGGCACACCGGGAGGGCCCGCCAGCCCACCTCGTTTCTGGTTGGTGTGTTTCTTTTAGAGACACCTTGGCTAGGGCATGTGGTGCATGGTTAGGTCCTGGCTGAGGCTGAGGCCACAGCCCTAGATCTCCTGCCCCGTGTGGCACCTCGGGGGTCACTGCCACCTCTGGCTCTTGGCAGCTCATCCACTCAACATCTGGGGCCAGCTGACACAGCAGTATCACCAGTGAGAAGCCGGGCACAGAAGAGTGGCACTGAGAAGGCCACCAGAGGAACCCTGTTCTCAGTGGGTGGGTGAGACAGGAGGATGGATGTCCTGCTTCCTTGGGCTGGGGACCTGCCCCCGGCCACGGGCTGCTTCTCTGGTCTGTGGTGCCCACAAGACCTGGAGGCTGCAGGAGCACTGAGATGGAGTCAGAAGATGAATTTTGTATGCAGGCAAGTGTGCAAGGCGGGATCTGAGTTTTCCAGGGCTCCAGGCTGTGTGGCTCTGTTCTCGCCCCCACACTCCTGAGAACTCTGATTTCCTTGGCAAACCTGTGTGCACTGAGGCGGGTCAGCAGCAACAGAAACACTGGAAAGGAAATGGATTTTGCAGCTGGAGTCAAGGAAATCAGGCATGAGCATGCTGAGGAAGGGGAAGTGTCGGCAGAGCTGTGTCACTGATGTCAGGCCCTGAGTGTCCCCAAGCCTGCTCTGGTGGGAGGCTCAGGGTGGAGGGCCTGAGGTAGAGGCAGGAAAGCCAGGGCCTGGGACCCAGGAGGCAGGCAGCCCAGTGCGAGAGACCCAGGGGCTGGCACCACCTCTGCTCCTGCTGTCTGGGGTCAGCGGTCCAAACCAGTGAAGTCAGGGGACACAAAGCTGCAAGACACGAAACCAGCTTTTGCCGAGAGAGGGAGGGACGGGGTGTGGTTACCATTGCTGGCACGCTGCTTGATGGTCAGCATCTGATCTCCAGACAGCTTGGCCTTCTTCATGGCTGATGTCGCCCGCGGGCATCCTGACAGGCTGTGGACAAGACAAGAGATGGCCGTTAGCCACGGGCTCCACAGAGCCCGAGCCGTGCAGAGAGGCAGGCAGGCACATGGCGGGTTTTATCAGCCTGGCTGCCCACAAGTCTTCAAGAACAAAATGACCACTGTGGAGGATGATCACCCAGTAGAACCGGGGACGAGGGAGGGTGCTGGCCGGGTCGACTCGTGCCTCCTGTTAGGTGGTTGTGAAACACGGTTACTGTGGCTCTGGAGTGAGGTCTCCCAGCAGGACCCCTGAGAAGGAGACACGTGCTCCTCACAGAGAACCTTTTAGAGAAACTTTCAGAATTGAGCAACTTGTCTAAAAAAGGTCTTTATTATAGAAAGCACCAAACTCCTCCAAGGTTAAATCTCACCTCTGGTCAAACACACAGAGGCAGACACAGCAGCTGCGTGACCTCTGCACCTGCCCTCAGCCTGGGGGGGGCCAGCCCACTTCAGCCCCACCCTCTCGCTTCCCGGCAGCTCACCTGGGCAGAGCCCAGCTGCACAACAGCAGTGCCACCTTCTGATCTGCGCTGGGCAGCCCCAACCTGCCCGCTGCCGACTTTCCACCAGCTGATGTGCTTGTATCGGTGGCGTGCCAGCTGGCCCTGGGCATGGCCGCCCGTCTCAATGGAATCGACAGGCACGGGGGCCTGGGCTTGCTGTGTGTTTGCTGGGGAAACGTGTCCTCTGGGTGGAGCCTTCTTCCAGGGCATCTCAGGCCTGGCCTCCTCCCACCTGCCTCCATCTGTCTCCCCTCCTCCATGGGCTTCCTGGTCAGGGTCCACTTGGCATTTAACATACGAGCGAGGCGAAGCATTTCATAGTACAGTACTTTATATGTCACGTCCATATACATCCGTAGCAGTATCTATGCACATGTAATTTTCAACTTTTGCCTGTCTGCCACGTCACGTGGTCCT